>NC_060209.1:46868500-47180750 GCF_021130785.1 Homalodisca vitripennis | reverse complement strand
AGTGAATTATATAAATTTTTGTGTTTTACCTTGGTCTGACATTCTCCAATCACGAAAATTTGTGCAGACTATATGTATATTCAAACTTTACTGCAAATTTTGTGTGTTCCTTTATTATTTTATATGCCTTTAAATTGGTTTGTATTAGTTTTTCACTTTAATTAAAACTAAGAAGAAATCATACACAAAAGAACTTTGCGTGTTGACAAAGAAAATGCATAATATTGTAGGCGATATTGAGTTTTTACATTACTTAATCTTCAGTTTGATGTACAAAGTCATGTTTATTTTCAGTAAAATCTTGAATAAAACATGCTAAAATAGTTTTTGCCCATAAAAACGAAGCAGTTTCCTTTTTACTTTATATTCTTAAATTATATATGCATTTTTAGTTTCCAAAAAGATTTTATAGACATTAAGAAAAAATATTGAATCTAATTTGTAGATAGTTTAATTCTAAATAAGGAAGTGAAAACCAAAATAGTTATTGCAATCCTAACTATAATTACATTAATTTCAATAGAATTTTGTAATTTTGGCCATTTTAATTGCTAGCAGGTACCTTACAGAATACAGACAATAGCTAGGACAACTAATAGAACTTTTAGAATGTTTGGTTATGTGGCTGGAAATGAAAGCCTTTTATTAATTTGAAGAGGTACCTAAATGGTTTTAATGGTATTGAATTGAAAATTAATTTTAAACTAGTTATAGGGAAATATTAATTAAGTTATAAGAAACTAGTTATAATGAAATGTGACAAATAATAGCCTAACTCATGCCAATCCTGTGACATTGTTAATGCTTAATATGGGACAACATTAAACATTCTAGATTCTTGTGTATACAATTAATTACCCAAGAAACAGACTATGTAATTAAATTAAATGTAAATGTTCTGTAATCTGTAAACACATATGCTTTTATGTTGTAGTAGGCTACTTAATTTCACAAGAGCTATTTGGTATCATATGTCTGGAGTTTAAATTCTTTGGTAAAACCAAATAATTAATGTTGAGAAAATCCAGTAAACTAGAAATCAATATAAGACATCTAAAACACTAATGATCAAAAGAAAATGAAAACTGAACTCTACATTTTATTTTAATTTAAAAAATTCTAACTCCTACATTATTAAAAAACTAAATAAAATGATAACGCTGGATATTTATTAAGGTTAGTTAAAGAAATTTAGTTAAATTTAATATTTAAAATTAAAATGTATTAAAAATAACGTAAGGTATACGTTTAGTTTGAAACACGTATCATAATAATTGGTAGGTCAACACAATAAAAGCATTTCAATTATATTAAAAGGGATCAATGTTTAGTTTGTGCTATCACAGTACACAACTCCTACAAGTAATTGAAAAGATTAAAGAATATATTTAAATAATACTAAACTTGTTATGTATGACAATATATATTACAAACATCATCTTGTACCAACATAAAACAATATCTTTAGAGTATTTCTAAACTTACCTAAATTTGGTTCTCAATCACTCTCCTTGGTTAGAGCCTAGACTATCTGCCTTCTCTGAGCAAATCATATCAGAGTGAGTGGGTGACTAATTGAGGCTGACTAACTTTGTTTATGGTGTGTGTGTGTGTGTTTGTGTTCGTGCCTGTGCCCAGCAACTAACTGTTTGATCCCCAGTACACACCAAGGTCAACTCTATATGAATATGTAGTCAGTGTGTGCAGGAAGTACAATCAATCTAAGATTATCTCTTGTAGCCAATCTTTGTTGCTTTCTTATTTTATAACTGTGTGAGTTGAAAATACTTCTTTAATTTATATATATATATATATATATATATATATATATATATATATATATATATATATGACTGTAATTAAAAAAATGTAATATACCAAATTAATTGTAAGTTTTGCTCCAAACTATACATTGGCCAAAAATCGAACCATTTAAGAATCCGTATGACAGGGCATAGGTTTGACATTTTCCATAAAGATGAAGATAAACCATTGGCAAGACATTGTCTACAACATAATCAAGACACAATTGAAGAGTGTTTTAAATTAAAAGGAATACACCAACTACCACCATGCCCTGATGAAAACTACAATAGATTAAAATTAAAGCCATGGAGCAAGCTCATCAAATTATGTTGAAGACAAAAAATCCATTTGGTCTAAATTTAAGATAACTTTAAAACAATTTTAATACATTGAAAATTTTTCATAAATTACAAGTTGCATTCCATCCTTTATAATAATCAACTGTTCCAACAAGATTTAATTAGAAAAATTTCACGTCAGCTGGACTTTATCAAATGTTATGCACTGTGTTTACATTTATGTTTTCTTAATTCTTGTTAACGTGTTATAGTTTGTATTATTTTTTATTTACAACTTCCTGAAGACGGGGGTATTAAATCCCCCGAAATATAGAAGTGAAAAATGGTTCTTTCTTTTCTTCTATTCAACACAGTGATTAGTATATATATACTAGCTGACCCGGTGAACTTCGTTTCACTTACCTCTTGGACATGTCGCTACCTTTGTTAACATATTTACATATGTACTTTATCAATTTGACAGATTTACAAAATTCCACATTGATGTGACTTTCAAAAGTTTTGGACAATATTGGCGAGTACGGCACAATCCAACGATTATCTACATCAAAATTTTGTCATTTTATCTTCACAATTACAGATCGCCCACCGTCCTCAACTGATTGCCGACGATACAACGGGTAACCATCATTTCTCGAGATGGTTTCAGCAATCAATGCTCTAGGGTATCGGCCAACTTGCCGTCGACCATACAGGGGGAGTTGTTGTTGAAAACTCCGCAAGGTCCATGTATCATATGTTTACTTACTACTGCATGCATTTTTGGGTCAAGTGTTTCATCGGGAATCTCGGCTGAAATTATGGAATCAATGTCTTCTGGCCTTAATTTATCAACTAACCAAACTAATATGTGCGCATGTGGCAGACCACGCTTTTGCCACTCAACAGAGTACATCCAAAAACGTACTTGGCCATACACACGATGCTTTATAATGAAATTCATTAAAGATTTTAATTTTTGCTTAAACACTCAGTGATGTCATGCCTATCAATTGGTGTTTGGCCGTGTAGCAATTCTTTCTTAATTTCCATCCATTGTGGGTTACAGGTGAATGTAATAAATAGGTCTGGACGGCCATATTTTCTAACATACGACATCGCACCTTGCGCGTATTCGTGCATATGGCGCGGGCTTCCAATGTAAGTGGCCGTCAAAATTGTAATTTTTTTCCACATTTTCTGCATTTGCAACGGCATTAATAGCATCACGAATCAGTATGAATAAAAATTCATAGAGCTGACTTTTTTGTTGGTTTCAGCACCTGGAATCAGAAATGATAAACAATGACATTTTTGCATACCCTACATTAAATATAACACATTTATTGTCAAATTATCATCATTATCATATCGGAAAAAAGGCAATCAATACAGGTAATCAATTTAAAGCTTTCTGGTAAACTATATTTTTTGTCTTTTTTTGCGGTGCGTAAACATATAAAGATATACTTTACCATGTGTAACAAAAATCTTCGACATAAAATATTGGGTGCTGTCAGGCCTAAACACGACAGTACTTTATTTGCCATCAATAAACACATATATTCTATCATGATCAATGTCTAATTGTAAATTTCCGCATTAATTAGTAGTGTAGGATTCGAAGTTTGACATCGCACACGATGTAGCACATCCTCAGACATGTCATCCCTATATTTCATCCACAAATCTTTCGGATTCGAAGGGAAACATGTGGATATTATAATCGCAAACAATGTTCGAATTTGATGTGGTGAAGATATGATGGAATCCTTGAGCGTATTATCCCAATGTAAATCATCCTCGAGTAACTGTAATAGTTGACACGCCTCACGGTAAGTAGCACACATATGTCCATCAACTGTTCTCAATTGTTGAAACGATGTCGGACCACGAACATTCACCAATAACAATCTAAGATAATAACATTCAGCGTTATTTGGATGTACTGTATTTGTCGGCACTATAATCGATTTCTGGATCGTAGGAGAATGCTGCTCGTTCCAGGTTCACAGGAGCATTGCGTTTGCAGAATCGGTCAATTTCCTTTACCCGGGCTCGCTGCTGTTGTGATACATGTGCCCAAACTCGTTGCATTCTTTGTCTATCCACTTCATTCTGATTTACTGTAGAACGCAAATGTGCCATACCAATACGACTGTTATCATTATCAGTCTCTTGCTGTCATCAGTGCGATTAGCGCGCGAGGTAGCTCGCCGCACATTCGATCTACTTCGACGACCTATGTTAGGTCGTTTTCTTCTCGGCATTCTAAGCAGTATCTGATATTAATGTTTTTTCTTGCACCAATAATGTTAACCTATAATGGCGACAGCTGTTTTACCCAAAATTGCATGCAGTAGTAAGTAAACATATGATACTGAGACACTTCGTCATTTGTATTTGTTACAGCTGTTAAACTAATTATCGATACATAAACATCAATTAAACGTTTGACAGGTAAGAACAGTTTGTATGAGAAAATCAAATTGTCGTTTTTAGTATTTTCCTTGCAATTTTGTTATATTTTCTCATCGTTTAAACCTTCCCTGGACTTCCACGAACATTTCAAGACCAAAATTAGCCAAATCGGTTCAGCCGTTCTCAAGTTTTAGCGAGACTAACGAACGGAAATATTCATTTTTATTTATATAGATATATATGTATGTATATATATATATATATATATATATATATATATATAAAACAATAATTTATATATATATATATAAATTATTGTTTTAAATTTCAAAGTACCATATATTTCTACCATCTACTGTTCTGCTTTTACTTTGTTTGATTGGGGTAAAAGTAATATTTATTAGTGTGTTGTTACTGGTTATAATAATGCTAGACAATGTCACTAATTTGAGGACTAAAGGAGACTAATTTGAGTGACTCACTGATGCAGTTCCAAAAAATCTTTGGGTGGCACGCCATTTTCGGTTCTCATACTGAGATTAATCTATATATATTATATAAAAATGAATGTTTGTGTGTTTGTCCTTTATGGAATCGTAAACTAAGTAACCGATCATTATGAAAATTAGTATGTATATGTATTTTTCTACGGAGGTTTATATGCTATGCCCATTGATGTAACTCACCACCAGGTGGCGCTGCAAAAGATAAAAGTTTTCAAAGCGCCTGCACATTATAAACTGCAATCGTGAAAAATTTATATTTTTATATGTATTCTATATCACGTTCTTTATGAAACGTTCAGTATATATAGCACAAACACAGTTGATCAATTAGTATCAGTTATAGAAGTTGACGATCAAAATGACCAGTTGTAAAAAACACTACTATATTTATATTTTAGGTGATAATTTGATAAACATTTGTAGATTCCACAATAATTCTTTGTGAAATCTAAAAATTAAAAACATTCCTTTTTTTTGTTAAGTATTACAATTTTCCAATAAATAAAAAAGATGACATTTTGAAAAACTATGTACAAATTGCTAAAAATGACATGGCATTTTTGGATAACACTTGGATAAAATACTTGTGGTACTTTTAACCAGTATTTAAAAAATGTCTGGCACTGTAAGCATTACGGTAAAAAACATATAAAAAAAAATAAAAATTCAAAAGATTGTTAAAATATCTTTAATCGCTAATTAAAAATTCAATTTTTGTGTGTTTTTAGTAATTTTAATGCTGAAAATGCTTTTGTTTTGTACTTTAATACCAAATATTTGTTTGGTCGGTTATTAAAAAAAAAATACATGTATATTCAGCACAGGTTAATTTAAAGCACAAATTCTAAGACAAATTAATTCTAACTATAAAGGATTGTAATCTAGCATTGTGAATGCTAAGTTATACCTAATAATGAAAACATTCTGTAAAATATAATTACATTTACAACAACAACAAAATAATACAGGAACTGCAAATAATAAGGGATTTATAGTTCATATTAAATATAGAAGAAGTTTAATAATAACGGATAATAGTATTAATTATTTTATTGAAGTAATAACTTTTACAAATAATTGAGAAATTCATGTTACAGTTGTTATATCATCAGTACACAATTAAAAGTTTTTTATACACTACCAGTCAAATACAAAACAAATTTCCCTGAAAATTAACTTTTTACAAAAATAAAATAATATTATTCAAATTTTTTTAAAGGTTCAAATTAATATACATATTTTAAATACAAATATGACCCTAATAGTTATATTCACCAATGAAACAAAATTTTTAACGTGAAATCACCTCTTTAATTAATTATTGGTCCAGTTTACTGGATTAAGAATAATTTTCTTCAGCTTTATTTAGTAAAAGTTTTATGGTAATGATGGTTCCTCTAAACTATACAATGAAATTTCCAAAAACTATCAATAAAGTGTTGATCGGATTTACAATTTTCAAATATACTATATTTTACATTTGAAATAAATGTTAAATTTTTTATGTTTTCAAGTAGTTGGTCTAAAGAAATTTTTTAAACCCTTATATACCATTGATTTGACAAATTTACATTTGTCTACACTAAATCTCAGAAAGTTACTATATTTTGGAAGAGCTATCTTTGAAGTATAAATTTAATGCTGATTTGACAGGGGCCGCAGAGAAGTTCTTACAGATCATGAATGGGATGTATTGATCTTTACCCAGCACTGGCCAAACACAGTGTGTATGACTTGGGAAGAAAAAAACCCATCAAACAACAGTTGTCGACTTCCTAAAGAGAAAGACATCTGGACCATTCATGGCATTTGGTAAGTTAATGGTAAAGCAATTTATTTTTGAGGACCATTCATGGCATTTGGTAAGTTAATGAAAAAGCCATTTATTTTTGGCTTATACATAAATTGGCTGTAGGGGTGACGGATGGCGGTGCTCGTGGCGTGCTTGTGGTCAGGCTGTGTGTTTGAGAGAATGAATGTAGCAATAACAAGAAATTATTTAAAAAGTAAATTGTTAATTTAAGTTTTAATTTATTTTTGTTTGAAAATTTTCTACATATTCAGCTGATAAATTTGATTTTTAATTATTACATAGTAGTATATATTTTAGTTAAATTTAAATATAAAATGGAATTTGTTATAGTTTTAAGGTCATTAAATGAAAATATGTATATATATATATATAAGTAGATATGAATATGGCGGTTCTAGCTCACTTTTTGGGACAGACAGAAAATCAAGGGAAAATACTGTTTAAAGGACAATAACGAATCTGTAAAATCAAACAGTAAGGGCGGTTCTAGCTCACTTTTGGGACAGACGGTAAATCAATGAAAAAGACTGTTTAAAAGGACAATAAACGAATCTGTAAACTCACGAATGAAAAAATTACCGAATCTATAGCTGTTTGCTTCTACTTTCTTGAGCTGTCAAATCAATCTATTTGAAATGTCTGCTACGACGAAAAATCTTCTACTCTACAAAATTGATAGTAACACAGTCTTTTATCTTTAATAGTCTTCTTTCCAGTAACAATCAAGTGTAATTTTCATTTTTGTTTTAAATTCTTTAATCTTTTTTTCATCCAAAACAGTCAAAAATCTGTTCGGCAAAGTGTACTTTACAATCTTCCAACTCGGCAATTATTTGTAAAACCCCGAATTTATCTTTCATTTTCTCCACAAATTCAAGATTCTATATCTCTTTTTTTCTTCCAATTCCACTAATTTCTTATATTCTTTGAATCTTAGTTCACCAACCTTATTCAACTCTTGTAACAGCGCCGCCATTTATTATAGAAAAATCTTTTAACTAAATTTAGTTAAAAGATTTTTTCTATAATAAATAGAACAATCTGAAAACATTTGACCAGAAATTGTGCTGATTTGTGTCAAGTTGTCACAAAAATCACCACTTCTCAAAATTTTTAGTTTACAAATTTTTGCTCTTTAAATATGGAGCGGAAAAAGATATAGAGTGCCCATACTGCAAAAAAGACATTTTTGAACATCACTATACTCGACATTACAATTCGAAAAAATCATTTTGAAGAACAAAGAAATTTATAAATAAAAGAATTGAATTATTTAAGACAATGGGCTAAGGAGAATCAGATCGATGGTCACGAGAAGATGTACAATATAGAAAAAAATTGCGTGAATTAAAGAAAAACTTTAAGGAAGATAAAAAAGATCTCAATCTATTTAATGATGAAAAAATTCAATCAATCGCTGAAAAAATTGTCCATAGAAAACAAACGATAAAACTAAGTCTGAAATGATCGAAGAAATTGATAAAACTCTTAACGAAAAAACCTGAAAATATCATAGATGTAGAAGTTTTATCCTCTATACATGGTCTTTTCAAACAATACATTTTAACGAATTTAAACGAAAATTTCATGTCAATTTTACAAATATCTATCAATTATGAGGCCAGAGATTAAAAGTTTAATAGAAAAATTTCAAGAAACCGTTAAAAATATGAAAGGTTATTTATCTTTAGAATGCGAATACGAACGAACTTTAGTGAACGGTGAACCACAAACTTGTCCTATGTATTTTACTATAAAAGCGGATGAAATCTTCGATGTGAACGACTTTATTACTAAGCAATTTAATAAATTAACACATCGAGAACAAAACGAATCATCCAAATAAAGGTTCTGGATGGACATTTAAAACGCTGCAAACAACTAGTTTTGAGCCTTAATAAACACGAATTTATGAACGCAGGATCATATATCGATTTACCCACAAGAGATCAAAGTAAAGAAAGCTTGTGTAAATATCAAAAATAAAGATGATTTCTGTTTTGTTTATTCTATCCGATGTGCTATGGGAAAAACCCGAAAAGAATGCTGACAGAGCAAAGCAATACGAGAAATTTGTAAATGACGAGATATTTTCGGGCTTTGAGTATCCAATGTCTTTAAAAGATATACAATTATTTGAGAAACGCAGCTCCAATTCCAAGTACAAATATCCAAAAATGTCTATAAATATCTATACTTATGACGAAAAACTCAACATTGTTCCATTACAAATTTCCGAAGTTTATAATGCCGAGTTAGAAATCGATTTATTGTATGTTAAACAAGAAGACAAATCTCATTTTGTTTTGATAACTGATTTAAATAGATTAGTGAGTTCTCAGTTATCTAAACACGAACATAAAAAATTGCTATGTAGAAGATGTTTAAGCCATTTCTACAAATCTGGAGATTTAGCAGATCATTTAGAAATTTGCAAGCAACATGAAGTATGCAAACCTATTATGCCATTTCCAGGTCAAACAACTAAAATTTACTAATTATCAAAAGAAGTTTAGCCATCCGTACGTTATTTATATGGATTTTGAGAGCATATTAGAAAAAAAATTCCGACATGCAAGAACAATCCACAAAGATCGACTACAACCAAGATTCAGAAGCACATTCCTTATGGTTTTACTCTATATTTAGTGTCAAATGTGACCAATCGTATTGTACAAGCCGATATGTTTATCGAGCAAAAAATGAAGAAGATTTGCCAAATGTTCCTGCAAAATTGTTTGAAGAACTCAATAAAATATCAAAATACATAGCTACAAAATATAATTCTAAGAACAAAAAACCTATGAAATTGACTGAAGAATGAAGAAATTTCATACCAAAATGCAAACGTTTTGTCATATTTGCGAATGGTCTGCTTATGATGTTGGGTCAATTCAGTATGGTTTTACTCCTGATATTTGGAAAGATAAGAGTTATAATAAAGTGAGAGATCATTGTCATTTAACCGGCAAGTTTCGAGGCGCAGCTCATTCATGTTGTAATCTGAATTTGAAATTTCCCCAGAACATCCCAGTTTTTCTGTCATAATATGTCAAATTACGATACTCATTTGTACATAAAAGAGATGGCTAAACAATATGGAAATGTTGATTTGATCGCAAACACAGATGAAAAATATATAAATTATTCAGTAAATTCAGGATATGGATATGAATTCGAAGGTGATAAGCCAAGAAAATTCATCAAGTTTTTTCGTTCGTAGACACGTTCAGATTCATGGCCTCGTCTATAGAAAAGTTAGCTAAAAATCTAAAGAAAGAAGACTTCAAACATACAAATCATTTTATACAAGATGGACGGAATATTGAACGCAATTCTAGAAAGACAACCAAATGACGAAGAAGAAATCTTTAAAATTCTATCTGGGAAAGGTATATTTCCTTACGAATTTATCGATAGTATTGAAAAACTGATTACACAGAAGAGCTGAAAATTCAAGATTTCTATTCACTTTTGACAGACGAGAGCATATCTGAGAAAGATTATCAACACTACTTGAGCGTTTGGAACAAATTAAAAGAGAAAAATCTTGGAAATTACTCTGATTTGTAACAATATCCAAGATGTACTATTGCTCACTGATATATTTGAAAATTTTAGGAATATTTGTTTGAATTGCTATAAGCTTGATCCAGCACACTATCTAACAGCTCCCAGTCTTGCATGGGATGCTATGTTAAAATTAACGAAGATAGAATTACAATTAATTAGTGATTATAATATGTATTTTGATGATCGAAAAAGGTATTCGCGGAGGCATTTCTCAGTGTATTAAACGATATGTGAAAGCAAATAACAAATATTTAAAAGATTTTGATAAGACAAAAGCCCGAAAACTATTTACTCTATCTCGATGCAAACAACCTTTATGGGTATGGTCTTATGCAAAAACTGCCGTTTAGTGATATCAAGTGGATGGATCCTAAAACCTATACAAAAGAAGAGTGGCAAGAAACAATTTTAGAACTCACTGGCGACGAAGATTATGGCTATATTCTCGAAGTCGATCTTGGATATCCAACAAATTTACACGAACATCACAAGGATTTACCTCTTGCTCCAGAACATTTTAAAAACAAACTTTGCACAACTCTACTGGATAAAACTGAATACGTTGTTCATTCGAGAAATTTGAAGTTCTATTTGGAACAAGGTATATGATTTTGAAACATGTGAATAGAGTTATTGCATTCGATCAGAAGCCTTTTATGAAAGAATACATTGATTTTAACACAAACATGAGAACCAAAGCTACAAGCGACTTTGAAAAGGACTTTTATAAGCTGATGAACAACTCAGTTTTTGGAAAATCTATGGAAAATGTGAGAAACAGATGTGATATTAAGCTTGGAAATGAAGAATTTTCAATGAAACAAGCTAAGAAAACAAATTTCAAATGCTTTAACATCTTTGACGACAACTGTTATAGCGAGTCACATGTACAAACAAAAGGTTAAATTTAACAAACCGATTTTACATAGGATTTTCAGTTCTCGACCTCTCAAAATTGCTAATGTACGAGTTTTATTACAACAAATTAAAGAAGTTTTGATCCAGATTTGAATCTGTGTTACATGGATACAGACAGTTATTTATCTAGAATTGAAACGAGATCCTTTTAAAATTATTAAAGAAAATATAGATGACTTTGATACAAGTGATTATCCAAAAGATCATGAATGTTTCACTACTAAAAATAAGAAGGTGTAATAGGGAAATTCAAAGATGAGTTAAATAGCGAAGTTTTAGAAGAATTTTGTGGTTTAAGGTCTAAGATGTACTCGTACAAAATATCTAGATAAAAACCCAGTTAGGTGTAAAGGAATTAAGAGAAGCGTTGTAAATAAAAACAATAAATATCGAAAACTTGAAGAGATGTTTGTTCGAAGATAAAGAAGAATTTAGGGAGATGACAGTCATCAAAAGTTATAAACATGAGTTGTACACTGTTACCATAAACAAGCTGGGCACTGACGCTAAAGATGATAAGAGAATTGTCCTAGAAAATAAGATCGATACAGTACCGTATGGCTATAAAAATGAAGCAAAATCTGATATATTAGACGAATTAAATAAACTTGGAAACTTTGATATGTAAATGGAAGATGATTTAATTCACTGTCACAAGTGTAAAAAGAAAACGAAAAATATAGATTCAAAAATCGTTCAAACTCAAAATGGATTGTATAGAATTGCTGCAAAATGTTCAAAATGTAAGACAAACAAGAGTAAGTTTATAAAGAATCCAAATCCAAAACCTGTTAAGCAAGAATTGAAGACTAAAAGATGAGATAGAGATTGAAGCTCGAGAAATTCATGCACCAGTACGAAAAAAAGTTTAAAAAGAGAAAAATTATAACATTAGGAATTGACGATTTATGGGGCAGCAGATTTAGTTATAATGTTCTAACTATTCAGATCAAAATGATGGATTCAAGTATATGTTAAATGTTATTGATACTTTCTCAAAATATGCTTGGTCAAGAGCTATCAAAAGAAAAAAACGGCAAGGATGTTTCAAAAGCTTTTCGAAGATATAGTAAAAGATGCCATAAGGATCAATCACAAACCTCCTAACCTACTTCATACAGATAAGGGCTTAGAGTTTAAAAATAAAGAATTTAACGATGTTTTGAGGAAATATAACATAAGATTTTATCATACTGAAAACGAAGAGAAATCAAGTATTGTAGAGAGATATAACAGAACTCAAAATGAAAGAATGAAGGTTCTTTTTGAGATTAATAAAAACTTTAAATGGATCGATATTCTTCAAAAAATCGTAAACAATTATAACGAAACAGTTCACAGCACAATCAAAATGAAACCGAAAAGACGTAGATAAGGATGCAGGAAAAGGAGTTATTAGAGACCGTTTTCAAGTATGTTCCACCTGAAATTCACTCGAAAACTAAATTTAAAGTCAATGATCATGTAAGAATTGTTAGTAAAAAACAAACATTTTTCGAACAAATATAAGAACAATTGGTCCAAGAGAAATCTTTGTGATTTATCAAATTAATAACACAGATCCTGTAACTTATAGTATAAAAGATTTAAATAATGAGAAGAAATAACCGGAAAGTTTTATGAATATGAATTGAAGAAGTCAAAAACTGTAATATAAATTTTTCTTTATATAAATGGCGCATCAAAAGAAATGTACAAAGTGCAAAGAATTTAAAGATTTTAAATGAATTTTTATAAAGATAAAAATAGGAAAGATGGAATGCATTTATAATTGCAAAGATTGTGAAAAGGGAATATCATAAAGAATTATATGATAAAATAGAAAAATTAACTTTGGAAGATAAAGGAAATGTCTTAAATGTAAAGAACTAAAAAAAAATTTCAGAGTTTAATAGTGATCACTATAGTAGAGATAAGAAAGACTCATATTGTAAAGATTGTGTAAAGAAGAATCTTCATAGATTATATTATGAAGATACTCAATGTGAATGTGGAAGAACTATAAAATGGTTAAATAATTATCAAAAACATTTACAAACCAAATATCATAAGTTAAGAGTTTTTAATAAAATTTAGTAACATTTTCATCGTGTAATAATTTTTTCTATTTAAATGGAGTCTCAAAAGAAATGTACAAAGTGTCAAGAAGAGAATAGAAAAGACTGTTATTGTAAGGAATTATACGTTAAAATGGACAAATTAACTTTAGAAGAAAAAAAATTGTTACTTTTGTAAAGAAATTAAAAATATTTCTGAATTTAATAACTGGCAGTATAGTAAAGATAGAAAAGATGCTTTTTTGCAAAGATTGTGCTAAAAAAATTTTCTGCGAAAGTTATAAAAACGAAATGCCTTGTGAATATGAAAAAAAGATTTTACAATGGTTACCTAGTTATGCTAAACATTTACAAACAAAATATAATAAATCGAGAGTTTTTAGTAAAATTTAGAAACATTTCATCGTGTAATTTAGATATTCTATAAATCAGTCGAGATTCTGCCATATTTGTAGTAAAATGATTTCCGTTGTATAAAATATTCAAAGATTCTTTCATTTGGTTGTAGAGATTTATACTATTTGGATCTCCATGTCTTAATAAAATTTCCATTTCTGGGTAATCAATTTCAAGTTCTTTCAATCTTTTCGGTATTTCTCTCTTTTGAGCTCTGATAACGTAATAAGGATATTCCCACATGTGATTCTTCTTAATTAATACAAAAAACATGGTGTTTTTTCTTATCAAAATTTTTACAAACAAGTTTCTGGTTTCATTAAGTCAATTTTTACATTTTGTTTTGCGATTATTTCCGTTTTTATTTCATCTTTAATTTGCAAGTGTTTAACTTCGTCCTCTAAATATTTAATCTTGTTTTCAAGTTTGTACTGACCAAATTTACGAAATACTTGGCAAAACTTCTTTTGTAACCCAATTTTTGAAGATTTTTGCCTCTTTTTTATGTGATCTCAAAATTAAAGAATAAAGTCCAGATTCATTGATAAAAACAGGGTCAGGATGAAGATTGTTAAGGGGCCATTCGAATAGCCCCTTGTTTTTTAAGTAAAAAATATTGAATTTTGTCATCATCATCAACTCATTTTTATTCCTTTTTCAATCTTAAATATATTGTTGTTTTACTCTCATTATTTAATAAATTTCCCTCAGAGTCTTGTATAGTTAGAACGATTTTTTTGAATTCTTTTAATATTTTTTCTAATTGGAATATAATCTATTTCATTCGGTTTTTTCACTGATTTTGATCCATAAGCAACATTTGGGAAAAAAGTGTACAAAATTTCAGATTCTTTTGTGTAAATGTTCGGTATGATTTTCAAAACTAGGTTCAACGAGATTACAGTGCACTTCAATTACATCAAACGGTCTAAATTTTGGCGTTTTATTTCCTAAATATACCTGATTTGGCTCAATAGTTTCTTGAACAAACCCTAACAAAATCTACAATAATTGCTGAAAACATTATTCTTACTGGTGATTTTATTTGAATTTTATTAGAGAGATAATTTTTTTTGCATTTCAAACTTGTTTTCGTCAAAGTTTAAAGATTTATCTGATTGTTTGAATGTTTTCAGATAATTTTTTAAGGGAATTTTTTTATTTGATCGAAAGTATAATATCCTTTGTTTAAACCATAATATTTTGTTATGTTCTTCTCACTAAATCCTATACAATAAGGAGAACTTTCACTAATATTTATTACAAAAATTGTCAGAATAAAAACCGCTTAAACCGATAAAATAATTTGATTCTTCCTCTAAGTGTATAGGATGTTCCAAGTTTAAAAATAATTGAGAGCTTTCTGAAGTCAACTTGAACAGCTTCATTTTCGCAAGCGTTGCTTCAAGATGAAAATCTTCTATTTAAATGGAGAAATTTTTAAAAGCAAAAAGATCAGATAAAACTTCAAACGTTTGAAGAAAATAAGAAAGATCAACCAATCAGATTGTTAATTGTTGGTTCAAGTGGATGTGGAAAAACAACTTTATTATTGAATTTTTATCTACAATAGGTTGATTCCTTATTCCAATTTGTATGTTTTTAGTAAATCTTTAGAACAAGACACATATAAAAAATTACAAGAAAAGATTTGAAAATATTGAGAAAAACTTAAACAAAAAAATATCACATTTTTATAATGCTTCCGAGGACATAGTTCCATTAAGCGAATGTAAACCCAATTCGTTAATCGTTTTTGATGATTGTATTTTAGAAAATCAAGACGTTATTAAGGAATATTTCGTAATGTCCCGTCACAAAAACATATCTTGTATCTATCTTTCCCAATGCTTTTCAAAGGTTGATAAACAAGTTATAAGAAATAACCTGAATATGTTGTGTATTTTTAAGCAAGATGATCACTATTCGAGAAAGATTTATAACAATTATGTGGGATCTGATATGAGTTTTAACCACTTTATTGAGTTATGTGATAAAATTTGGAAGGAAGACTACGGATTTTTTAACTATTAATCTAACTTTGAAGCCTAAAAAATGGTAAATATCTGAATAAATTTTCTAATATAAATGCTGGCTCAGTGGTTCTGACAAATCTACTTGATAAAATATTTGTTACAATTATTTTTATATTATCTTTAATTTTTTATTTACATTATGAAAATAACAGAAAAAACGGTAAATCTGTTCACGTTCCACGTTCACGTTCATGTTTCACGTTTCACGTTCATGTTTTACGTTCGTGTTTTACGTTTCACGTTCGTGTTTCACGTTCAATGTTTCACGGTTCACGTTCATGTTTTACGTTCGTGTTTACGTTTCACGTTCACGTTTTTACGTTCCACGTTTCAAAATTTTTCCTAAATAAATGGCGAACGTAACTTCTGAAGAAGCGAAAAAAACTTGATCAAATCGAAAAGAAATTAATCAAAGAATTTAAAGAACAGATTCGAATTGATGAAAAAGAACAAGAATTTATTCAAAAAATTAATCAACCTGTAACTTCTGCAATTAAAAAATGTTGAAGGTAAAATTGAAAACGTTTAAGCGATAATCAAAATTTGATGAATTTGGTTCCAGTTTGTACGACAATTTGCCGATATTTCGATACCAGAATCTGAGTTTGAATTGCCAAAATTACCATCGTTCAACACCATTTCGACCTAGAATCATTGAAGAATCTACAATAGTTGAACCAATAAGTCCTGGAACAACGGATATAATAATTGGTGAAATTGGTAAAAAATTTCTTCCTAGAGCAAAGGATGATAAATTTGGTTTGTATTGGGATAAAAAAAAGAAAAAGTTTTATGATTGGAAATTTACCCGTTAATTTTGAAACATAATGATATAATTATTGAAGATAAAACATATAAAGGAACTCAAGGTTTTATGGAGATTATTAACAGGCACTGATGTTCCAAAAGACGGTTTATATTCTGAAGAAGACTTGAAAAAAGTATACAGAAATTTTATGGAAATCTGATTCAATTTACAAAATAATGATCCATCAACTAAGAAACCAAAGTCAAGTAAAGGTAAAAAATATCTCAATTTGATTAAACCAATTTGGGAAAAACGAATCGAAGGATCAGGTGTAAGAAAATACAGTGATAATAAGATTGAATACAGATATATCGACGATTTGACAAAACTCGATGGAATTATTAATTATATTTATGCTCAAGAAAAGGCTGGAAACAACAATTTTTTGAACGAAAAGAAAGCGATTAAGGATTTTATTTCGAACAAACTTGATGAAATGATTGAAAAACCTGATGGAATTAAATATTTAAAACGAGTTTTGCCGGCAATAAGTTCATCTATGATTGAAGGTAGCGGACTTTTGAATGATTTTTATCAACAATTTACCTTTTGAATTACACGTACTAGGCTATGAATATCTGGGACCTGGCACAAAACTCGAAAAAAGACTAAAAAGAGGAGATCCTGGTATAAATAAATTAGATCAAGCTGCTATGGAACACGATATTTTTTATGCAAAACATAGAGACACAAATTCCAGACATATCGCAGATAAAGTTTTGCAAGATAAGGCAATGGATAGATTTTTATCAAAAGATGCTAGTTTAGGTGAAAGATTTGTTGCGCTTCCAACAGCTGGAGCAATGTTTTTGAAGAGAAAACTAGGAATGGGAATCGAAGAGAACTTGAAATTTTAACTATATAAATGGAGTGAACGTAAACTTCAGCAAAAATCAGAAAGAAAAAATAAAATCCGCTTTTAAGAAGAAAATACCCGTTAGTATTCAATTTAAAATAGATCAACTAAAAAATGGCGAAGATAAGATATTTTTTAAACAAATAGACAATACAATAAACTCGAAAAACATAAGAAAAACAATAAAGGAACCAGAATAGAATTTTCTTATAATCAGTTGAAAGAACTTAAAAATGGTGGACTTTTGAAAGATTTATTAGATTTTGGAGAAAATATTCCAGTTGTTAAAAATGTTTGTTCCTTATGTTCGTAAAAGCTGCTCCAATCGTTAAAAAAGATGTGATTCCTATTGTTCGAAACATTTTAAATTGGTTAGATAAAGAGTTGGAAGATGTTACAGGATCTGGATTAGATGAAAAAACTTTGAATTACGTGAAATCAAACATTGAAAAAAAAATTTAAACCTTTAACATTCGGAGAATTGGAAGAAATCTGCAAAAATATTAAACATTTTAGAGGAATCTTCATGAGAGAGATACATTACCTGAAAAAGTTAAGAAATTTGAATTGTGGAATTGTGAATTTAGACTCGATTATGGGAAGTGGAACGCATTGGATTTGTTATTATAAAAATGATAAGAATGCATGTTATTTTGATTCGTATGGAAGAATTGAGGACAAACCACCTATAGAATTGATTAAATATTTGAAAAAATCAAGCGTCTACTACAATGATTCTCAGATTCAAGACTATAAAGATCCCCCAATTTGTGGTCATTTATGTGTTTTTTGTTTTGAATGAACTGAGTACTGGTAAAGATTTTAAAGAAGTTGTTAACAAATTATTACTTAATAAATATGGATTCACAAAATATTTTTGACGTATTTGGAACACAAATTATTCAAAATGTAGATAATAGTTTGAATTTTGATAGTTTGAGAAATGAGTTTTGATAACAAGTTAGAAAATTTATTACAAAACCTTCCAGATTCAGATATGTTTGCTGTCGAGATTGAAGATTTTAAAGCAGAATATGATAACAAACTTGCAAATTTCATGAGTTCAAATGAAGTTGCTGATAAAATAAAAACATTGGAAAAAGAAGTTGATGACGGTGTAAAAAAATTATTTACCAATTTTAATGTCTCATATCGAAAAAGCTGATAAAATTACTGAAGCGATCAAAGTTTGAAAAGAATTATGTTAGTTTGGCTAATAAAAAAAGAATTGTCGGTGTTCGACCTGGTATTTTGACAAACATGATGTTGTTGTTAAAGAAACAAATTTTAAAACCTCAAAAATTATCAGAAAACATCGATATTGTTGAATTTACATGATCCGAATGTTAAAAAATGCCTTAGATTTTAAAGGAAAAAGAATTAGCAGTGTTAGTAAAGGAATTAATCCATTTGATGTTGTTGTAATGATTCAATTAGAAGATCATATTAAAATGTTTAATGAACTAAACAAAAATTACGAGAATCATAAACAGCATGTTAAAGATTTTACAACAGAAGTCTAATGAAAACTTTGAAGCGAGAAGTAAAAGATCTATAGAAAATTGTGATGAAAAATTTACAAACTTTGAGGAAAAATTTCAATCTATATAAAGCCGATCTTATTGAAAAAGTCAATGAATTTCAAGAGGATTTTAATGAAACCTATAGAGAAAAATGTGAAGTTTTTAAAAGAGTAGCTATTAATCAAGCTTTACTTCATGACAAATTAAATAAACTAGAAGAAAACTTTAATAAATTTAAAGAAGATGTCGATAAAACTTTTGAAAACATCGACAACAGATTTAATGGAGTAGGTGGTTACGATGATTCAATTTAAATTTTTCTTTTGTAAATGGCACTCATATATTGTGTGAGATGTAAAGAGAAAACTGCCACAAATGATATAAAATACTATGCAAACATCAATGGAGTTAAGAGAATATCTGGAAAATGTGCTGAATGTAACACTAAAAAGAGCCAATTTATAAAAACTTGATTTGAAATTTTTTCCTAATAAATAGAGATGGCGGGACATTACAGTGCTTTCGATCTTTTTATCATGCAACACGAAAGAGATTTGAAAAAAAGAACATTGGGATGACATTTCTCAAAAATATGAATTATCCGAAGATATGATGAGATTATACGTAAACAAATTGAATTGGTATAACATTGCAAAATATCAAAACTCTGTCCCCAGAGTTCATTCAAGAAAATATACACTATCAATTAAAAGATCATATGTCTGTTCTTTGCCTCTATCAACACTTGAGTATAAAGTTTTTGGATGAAAATAAAGATACAGTTGATTGGAACAATATTATAGATAGCGGTTACTATCCTGTGCAAATTTTATTGAAATATGTGACCGAGATCGCAAAATTTAAGGAAGAGAATCCTGAATATGACGAAGTAGATCATTAAAAATGACTCTAATCTTTTTTAATTATTTTACTAAAATTTATATCTTTTCTTATAAAAACGTACATTAGATCGATGAAAAAATGATACATGATGTTTAAAATTTGTCTTATTAAATGGCGGACTACAGAAAATATGCTAGTGATATTGAAAGGGCGGAGTTTAAAAATTTCTATCCAATTAGTAAACAACATTTGAATGAACCGAATAAAAGAACTGAGTTTAATATTGATTTTGGAGATAACTTTTGCTCGTCTAACTTCCAGTTTTATATTTCTGGAACTTTAACAAAACAAGATGGTCAAGCATATCTTGGAACTGATAATGTTAGATTAATCGATAATTTTATAACCGTTTTTATTTTCTAAGATTGAAGTAAGAAAACACAATAAATTGATAGAAGAAGTCGAAAACTGTGGCCAATTAAGCACTATTAAAGGAACTATTTCGTATTCAAAAAGTGATGTTATTTCTCAAACTTCTAATGGCTTTGAATCAGATTTTAAATTTGGTGTTTTTGAAGCAGCTGGAAATTTATCTCATTTTTGGATTAGGATTTTTTGAAAATGTTACTATTCACGATCTATAAAGGAGGATTTTATCTAAGTTTTATAAGAGCAGAAGACGATGATGCGATATTAAAAAACAAAAACTGGAAATGATATGCCAGTTGATGGCAAAATTACAATTACAGATTTTTTTTTATTAGAGTTCCAATGATTGATTATAAAACCACGAGTAAAATTAGGTTGATTGATGAAATTACAAAAAGTCAAAACATTATGTTTAATTTTCTAGATTGGCAATGTATTGAGCAAAAAAGGTATTTCCGGAACAACTTATTCGTTTCGATATCACAAATATTTATAGAAACATCTTCAATCCCAAAGTTCATTATTATAGGTTTTCAAACAGATAGACAGAATAATCAAGAAAAAAATCCTTCAAAGTTTGATAGTTTGAATGTAAAAAATATCAGAGTAAAATTGAACGGTTTCTTATTATCCAGATGAATTACAAAACTTAAACATTTCAGGAGGTCTTTTCAGAATCATGTATCAGATGTATCAAGATTTTAAGAAAGTTTACTGTAATAATAAGGAAATGTATTACAATCCTAAAGAATTTTTAGCGAATAGACCTATTTATGTCATTGATACAACAAAGAGTTTGACAAATATTTCTGGTTCAAAGAACGATATATTATCAATATGGATTTTCAGAGTGCGGTTACCAATGCGGTTTGTTATGTTGTCGTTGTCTCTGATAAATTGCTTGAATATGATGTAATCAGGAGTAATATAAGGGAGATACAATGAGAAAAACTCGGCCATACTTCCTACAATCAAATCTGTTTTAAAGTAATGGCCAAGTGATCCCAATTGAACCTAAAGAATTTTGAAACAAGATATTTTGAAATAAGATAATTTTGAAAACAAGATAATTACAGATTGTAATAACTTTTAGTTTGGTATATATTTCGTAGTTTAAAATATGCCTTAAGTTTGGTATCGCTTAAATTTTTATTAAAAATATCTAATTCTATGTTACTTAAACTACTTACATCTATTTTTATTTTTACGGGCTAATTTTTATCCTGTTATAATGTATATAAAGAATCTAAAGATATAAATATTTTTTATCTTGAATCTAGTCATAATATGTTTTTGAATGTTAGAAAGGTTTGAAATATTTTTGTTACCCCAAATGGTTATTGCATAATTTAGAAAAGACATGACAAAATGCTGAAAATACTGACTTTTTGAAGTTTTCTTTCTTTACATACATATAACGGTTTCAAAGCTTTTTTTAATTTGTTTTTCTATATGGTTAATATGTTGATTAAAATTTAAGTCTAAGTCTATGATACAGCCTAAGTACTTATAACATTCTACCTTTTTTATTGGTAATTGGTCATTAGTTCTGGAGAAATCTATATATTCTGTTTTTGAAAGTTTAAAGTTAATTTATTTTGTTGTAGCCAATTATTAATTTTCGTTAGGTCCTCGTTTGTTTTTTTTTATATAAATCGTTACCTTTAACTATTAAGGCTGTGTTCATCGGCAAAGAGTACTAATTCGCCATGTAAATTAAGGGTTGTTATACTATTGATATATATTATAAACAAAAGAGGACCAAGACAACTTCCTTGAGGAACTCCACAGGTGATTATTTTTCTAAATTTGAAATTTTGTTGCCAATTTTTGTATTACAGAACCTGTTATCAAGATAACTAGCAAATAAATCTAAACATTTACCTCTAATTCCTAAATGTTCTAATTTGTATAGTAATATCTTAAAATCTACAGTGTCAAAGGCTTTCTTAAGGTCTAGAAATGAGATTAGTGTATTTTTGATCAATACTGTTAACAACTAAATTGATTGCTTCCTCTGTATTTTTGTTAACTCTAAAGCCAAATTGTTTTCTTGATAACAGGTTGTATTTTTCCAAAAAGCTATATAATCTCTCATACAAACATTTCTCAAATATCTTGCCAATTATTGGTAGTAGACTGATTGGTCGAAAATTGGATGGATCTGATAAAATTCCTTCACTTTTGTAGATTGGGCTGATTGTTGCTATTTTTAAATCTATCGGGAAAAATGCCAGTTTGAATACTTAAGTTAAAAATGTATGCTAGTGGTTTCACTTATTATGTATACAAGATTTTTGATTAGTTTTGATTGGAATTTTATCTGATCCACTTGCTTTATCATTCTTTAAAAGTTTAATTTTGGTCTCAATTTCTAGTTTGGTAATTTCAGAGAGATATATAGAGTTCGGATTTGATTTCATTTTTTTCGTTTTCTAGATCTGGAATCTTTGAAGCCAATTCTGAACCAATGTTTGCAAAGAATTTGTTCATTGTATTTAAATCACCTGTGTATCTACAAGGTTTTTTTTGGATTTATTTAAGAATTTGTTTATAATATTCCATTTGGTTTTTGAATCAGATGACATTTCAATCAGTTCTTTATAATAGTTTTCTTTTAAAATATTGCTATAAATGTTTAATTTTCGATTTATAAAATTTTGCTTGTTCAAATTTCTTTTGTCTATACAGTTTATTTCTAACTTTAACGGCGGTTTGAATGCCAATTGTAAGCCAATTTTTGTCATCTGAATGAATTTTGAATTTTGGTTTGTTATTTTTTAGAAAGGTTTTTGAAATTAGTTCATGAAGGTGTTGATAAGCGCTATTTACATTATTAAATCTATAGATTAAGCTTAATTTTCTTTAAGAACTCATCTGTGATCTTCATTCTTCGTGAGGGTTGCGATGACGTGGTTGGAGGGTGCAGAAAGGGGTCGAGTGATGAAACAAGTGTGTTGCGGAGTGTTGAGGCAGTGTAGCCAGATGTTCAGAGTGTGAGGCTGCGGTTGATAACAAGTCCTTGACCGTCGGCTGCTTCAGGATGTTGCACAACACTGCAGATCACGTCATGGTGATAACACGTCCGCTGCTTCGAGATGTTGCACAACGCAGATCAGTGACTGTAGACCACATCATAGTGTCGCTTGAAGTAATGAAATAGGCATGATTAGAAAATGTCTTGATGAACTGAATGATTCACACTGTCTTGAAGGAAGAGATGTTATGATGGATGAGTCTTAAAGATGGTGTAACGTGGTTAAAATTGTAGAATATAAAGCACTGAACTTGTCACTACGGATTAATTTCACTAAGTCTTGTTCCAAATAGAGCTGAAGATGAAGAGAATGCGATATTAAACCAGTAAACAGTGAACTTTTAACACATTGATGGACAATAGCGATTGTTATAAATTGTATTAGGTGACGTGCCTGCTATAGCAGTCATGACTACGTTACTGTATATAGCCGTGACTGCTATAGCAGTCAAATACACAAGTGATGTTTAGGGTCAAGACTGCTATAGCAGTCATAATTAAAAAAATTAATAGGAACTAAACTAATTCATTTCTCAATTATCACAAAACGTTAAGTGATCAAGTAGGTCTTATTTAATTTATATATTCACTTGGAATTTTAGGCAAACCCTTTCCACAGTTGGTAGCCCTTGTCAACCAGTTGTTTACAAGTAGTGACCCTGCTCTTTCATAATGCAAACTGTCCAATCACTGTCAACCTGTTCTGAGTGATAGTGTGCATTCTACTGCAGTAAAAATGATTACAAATAGTGAAGATTTAATTAAAATAGTAACAGAAATTTTAGATTTACCGAGTAAAAGTGATGGAGATCCTAAAACTGACCCTGTAGAATTAGCAAGTGAAAGTGATATAGATCCTACAACCAACTTTGTACAATTACCAAGTGAATGTTGGTTTCGAACAAGTAAGTGAGGCTGAAAGCAACACACATACTAGTGCCGTAAGTGATCACAATATTGAGGCTGTAGGTCTAAATATCCTTAGTTCCAATGTTTTATCTAAAAGAGTCCTGAAAATGAATACTTTATGGAGTCGGGTGTTTCAAATAAAACAACCTCTTTTGTTGATAGCTCTAGATTATGTTTTTTAAACAAACTATGGAGTGATGAGATTATGAACATGATTTGTCAATCAATAAATAATTATGGTATTTTGATGGATTGTCGTTCTCGTCCACACGCAAAAGGTCGAAGAATGAGAAATTTTAAGCCAGTTACTATTGATGAGTTGAAGAAATTTCTTGGACTTAGTTTATTAGGAGATCAAATTGGGTTTTCTCGGTTAAGAAATACGTTTTTCTACTGATCCCCACACTATTGTAAGACGTGTGCAATTTTTATACTGTTTCTTTATACTTATTTTCAGGGTTATATTGACTTATTTGTATCATATTTCTTAAAACTTTTACAATAAATTTTATTATTATATTGAAAACGTGATGACTGCTATAGCAGTCCTGACCTATTTAATAAATTTTGATGTGCAGGGTCATGACTGCTATAGCAGTCCTATTTTTCTTCGTTTCCATGCAAACCTCCATGTTACAAGTAGACTAGACATATAGATTTTATATCTGTAGGTCAAGGACTTAACGAGATATCAAAGTGTCTCTCTAGGGACCCTCATAGGCTATGACTGCTATAGCAGTCACGCACTTTGAGGTAGTCAAGGATTTGAAGTGGCGTTAAAGCAGTCACTCATCATGACTGCTATAGCATTCACGTCCGTCAATGTGTTAACATTTCCTGTATCAAAAGTATAGAGTAAAATTTAAATATGACTGACTAGTGTGAGGTCTGGACGGGAAAGGCTGTTCTCCTGTGTGCCGCGCAGTGCTACCAACATTTCTCGCTCAACGGTAATGCCAACATATTCTAAATTCAACATTCGAGTATTATAAATTCCACAATTTATGTTGTCATACTGTCATGAAAAATTGCTTGAATACAGTTTACCATAGTTTATTTAAGTAAATTGTATTGTGAATTGTTTTTTACATATTTATTGGTGTATTGAACAGTATTTGTATTGATTTTTGGGCTGTCCCAAAAGTGGGTCCAGAACCGCCATACTGTTTGATTTTACAGATTCGTTTATTGTCCTTTAAACAGTATTTTCCCTTGATTTTCTGTCTGTCCCAAAAGTGAGCCAGAACCGCCATATTACTATCTACTTATATATATATATATATATATATATATATATATATATATATATATATATATCTGTATATTATGTGAGGTTGAGTGGTAGAGAGGGCTAAATAGCCCTAACTCCGCCTCTTGAATAAAGGCATATTTCATTTCAAATTTGATATCAAGTGTACTTAATGAAATACTCATACCTACAGTACTGGTTAAAACCTCCTTTGTCCAAAAAAATTTATACAGGATACATCTGGTCCCATGTGATGAATGTATTTATTTATTTATAAGATTATATTATTTAGTGAGCGTTTATTTTAAGATATAAATACAAAGTTCATAAAGAAAACAACTAAAATAAATATTTGGCTGAATATAAAAACAAAGGACAAAGACCAAAAGCCATACTTGTGGTAAAACATATAAACAATACTGTACTGTACTGTGCTGTGCTGTGTTCTCTCTCTCTCCCCCCTCCCTCCCTCCCTCCCTCCCTCCCCTTATATCTTTATATCCTCATATATATTACTGTACTATAGTATATATATACATACGGAGGGGGGGTTTGATCAAAAAATTCCAGGACTTTTTATATAGTATGAGAATTAAATGTCGCATAGCAATGCAGTACGCAGCAGTCTTTTCTCTGGCTCAACAGTAACACAGCTGTTTTTTCAGATCACTCATAACTGTACTGAAACAAAAAAAAAACATGTTTGTGTGAAGTTTTGTATGGAAATAAACAAATCTTTTTCTAGAGTTTTTTGATGTTACAAGATGTTTTGGTGAAGAAAGTTTAAGCCAATTATGTTTTCATCAGTGGTAAAAGAGATTTAAAGATGGCTGAACATCCACTCTCGTGAAGATGATGCTCATTCCGGACACCTTTCTACATCAATAATTAATGATGACAATTTCACTAAAGTAAACGCTCTTGTATGATCAGACCATCTACTAACAATATGTGAAATAGAATAGAATAGAATAAACTTTATTTCTCATAAATATGCACACATTACAACACATTCAATACAAATATACAACAAATATAACTGCAAACCACATACATAGCAAAATAATCTTGTGCATAGCACGCGATTACATAGTATATCAGTACTGGCTGACCTTGACACATTAACATTCATGCCACACATACATACATACACACATATACTGAGAAACAAAGTATTGGCCTCCAAGGCAAAGCCTGTTTTGAGGCATTTACATAATTCATAGAAATAAAAGAACTAGCAATGATAGAACAACAATTATACATCTTCAAATATTATAACATAATCCTAAAACCCTCTTTCCAACAAAATTCATTCAGATTCATACTTGCAAGATAAACAGATAAATCACACATGCACTAATTATATAAAATAAACTATAAATTATAATCCTCATTATGTCTGCATCTATTTTAAACAAATACTATCCATTGTACAATTTCCTACACCCACACATACATTTCCCTATCAACCAACAATACAACATTTCATACATAACTCATAATACAAAGACAAAATACTATTATTTCAGCATTAGTGTTTATTATTATAAACCATGGCCATTAACAGTACATATCCCTCCCACTAGTTTTGTACAATAAAACTGGACATAAAAACAGTACATAAAATACATTTAAAAACATTTAATTTACATTTCAGAAATCAGAAATCAGAAAATTTATTTGTCATTCAACACAAGAAACAGTGCAATAGACATCGTCACAGCCTAAGTTATGATTTAAAACCTTTTCGTATAAACTACAATGACTAGACTACTTTAAAAACACAACATGTAGCAATAAAACTTTAAAAGGCACATAACATATAGACTTAAAAAATAACATCAATGTCAGGCATATTAAAAAAATTCTTGTACATGATAAAATGGGTTTTCTTTTTAACCAGGCATATAACACTCTTTTAAATCTACTTATAGGCACAGATCGGGCACTAGAAGGTAATCTATTAAAAAATTTGATGCTTATAACTTTATGTGATGCTTGAGTTTTTGCTAACCTAACATATGGTAAATCTAACAGTGCATTAAATCTAGTATGGTAATGATGAAATTCATTTCTCGTGCAATAGTCCGGCAAGTTATTCTTAACATTACATAAACAAACCAAATATATACAGATTTATCACAGTAAGAATACCTTCTTGAACAAAAAGAGGTTGCAATGTGCCCTATAAGGAGAGTTTGTTAAAATTCTTAAAGCTTTCTTTTTGTAGAATTAAGATTCTCTGTACATCACTGCAGTTTCCCCAAAGAATAATACCATAAGAAATTATACTATTAAAAAAAGCATAGTATGCATTGATTACATATTGTTTTGGGACAAGCTTTCTAATTTGTCTAAGTAAATAAATTACTCTGGAGAGCTTGACAGAAAACATTATTTACATGGGCATTCCAAGCTAATTTTAGAATCTAAGGTTTTATACCTAATAATTTTGACACTATCATTAATCTTAAAGTCTAAGTCAGTTTCACGATTACATAAACTAAAAATTATAGATTGAGTCTTAGACTGGTTTAGCATAAGACCATTAGACTGAAACCAAATGGAACTTTTCAGTAATATAATTATCCATTATACCAGATAGCATCTCTAGCTTGTTTCTACAGAAAAAAGTTGAGTCATCGGCAAATACAAACAGAATTACAATTAACATTTACAGGCCAAATCATTTATATGTACAAGAAACAAAAAAGGGCCCAAGACCGATCCCTGTGGTACTCCGCAATTTATATCTACTGTTTCAGACAGTTTGCTGCCAAATACAAACTCTCTGAGTGCGACTGCTTAAAAAAGACTGAAAAAGATTTAGCTCCACACCACTTATGCCGTAAATAATGTAATTTTTTTGAGAAGAGTCCTCGTGCGGAACACAGTCAAACGCCTTTGTGAGATCGCACAAGGTTGCTAAAGTGCTACAGTGAGTTTCAAAACCCTCCAATACAGATACCACAAGACCCTCCACTGCATCCACAGTTGACCTACCTTCTCGAAAACCAAATTGAGAATTTGAAAAAAGAGAGTGCAACTCAAAAAAAATCACTCACCTGGTGCTTCATCACTGTTTCTAACATTTTTGAAAAAATTGGCACAACAGAAATCGGTCTGTAGCTACTAGGAGATGACCTTTTCACCCTTCTTAAATATAGGGACCACCTTAGAAACTTTTAGAGCTTGAGGAAAAACACCTTTAAACCAGACAATCGTTGACACAAGTTGTTAGGGGCTCCACAACACACGGTAAACACTTTCTTTAACAGGCACTACTGATATCATAGATATCTTTGCACTGCTCTTTTTTTATGCTATTAATGAGAGATAAGACATTTTCACTTGACACAAGCTTCCATTTATAGATGACATCAGGCAGAGGGTGGTTTGAGAGAAGATCCAAGGACGCATCAACTGAGGACTCAATCTCATCTTGTATTGCAGCTACAGCATTGATGAAATAGTTGTTGAACTCATCTGGTGATATATCATGCTGAGCAGATGGTGATGAAGTGCCCCTTGCTGCATTCACAACCTTCCAAGCAGCTTTGCATTTATTGGAAGAAGCATTTATATAGCTAGCATTGGCCTCCAGCTTTGCCTTTTTTAATCTCCCTTTTATATAAATATTTTTTGCTTCGTATATAGTCTCTTTGTTTCATCCCTGAATAGACCATTACCTACAAGACCACAAGTAATTCACATGTAAATTGAGTACATCTTCTTTAAGTTTTTTATGAAGCTGTGAAAACCATGTAACATGCTTACGTCTTGATGTTTGTGGAGCCCTCTTTTCTATATAAGGCCTAAAAGGAAAGCATTTATCCATACCTTCCAGGAAATATGAAATAAAAGTATCAAACAGGCATCATCATCAGAGGAGTCGGCAAACACAGTATTCCAGTCAACATCAGCAAGAAACTGATTAAATTCAACAATGTTTCTTTCAGCAAAACAGCGTTTAAACAGTACGTCAGTTTTTGTACCTTCTGAAATAGAGGGAGAATTTAGCCTAAAAGTAATGTCCAAGGCACAGTGGTCAGATAATGGAGGTCTTAATACTTTGGTGGAAATGTAGCCCCTACTTATATTTGTTATTGCATTATCTAAGCATGCCAATCCTCGAGTTGGTTCGTTATTTAAATAATGACAGTCAGCTGATCGTAAAACATTCAAAAACTGTAAGGTAAAAGTATCAGTGTCATTGACATCAATATTATAATCCCCACAGACAATAATAGGAAGATTGTATTTTAGCAGTGAAAATAGAAGTTTGTCAAAGTTATCTAGGAAAATACTGTGATCTCCATCAGGTGTGCGGTAAACAGAGATTAAAATACATTTTTGGTGGATGTTTATAATAGCAGCAACTACTTCAAAGTGGCACTCACAACAGAGATTAGAGACATCTAACACTTGAAATACTATTTCATTTTTCAGGTAGATTGCAACACCACCTCTGATTTTGCTTTGTCCTACAAAAACATTGTAATACATTTATACCCTTCCAGGACAGCTAAATCTTGATTTTGGAGATTACACACCAGTGTTCACAAAAACAGAGAGCAAGATAATTGTTTATAGACAAAATTAAGCTCCAATTTCGGGTAGTTTTAGTCCACTAGGGACTGGGTGTTAGCCGACAATAGCCTAACGTTTTGGACTGTAGGCCTAGGCCTAGGCTCAGAGTATATTTCAAGGATATCTGAGTCGTTCACCTCATGTTGAACTAGGCCTAGTCTTGGTTTTGTGACATTGGATTTTTTCCTAAAAAACCACCACTTTTTAGGCTTTCGATTTAATTTGAACATTTTCACCAAGGCTCCTTGGGGCCACACATCAGGCTTTAAAGCATTTTCCCACTTCACACTCAGGCAGTCCAATCTTGAAGGATTTGTAAGTGTCATAATTGGTTTTCCATTCGGTACAGACTATATCTTGACCAAAACAATCTCTCAAGAAAACTACTAAATCTTCTTTTTTTTCCACTTCAGGCGAAAGTCTAGAGATGAATAGCCACTTCATCTTGTCAACTGCTTTTATTTTTTGGGAAACATTTGTCCCAATAATTGGAATATGCCTTGAAACTTTAGACTTCTTAATTCCACCAACCTTCTTGGCCATATTTCTATTGTACCTTGGTTCTTGAAACTCACGTTCACTACGTTCCATATTTGGGTTATGTGTTTTCCTCCATGACTTTGTTGTTGTTCCATAAGATCATCAGAGATTAACTGCTTCGTCTGCTTCTGACCCAGAACCAGAACCATTTAATAAACATACAACATTCTGCAATGACAATACACACTCCTTAATACATTTCAAGAAAGGTATAAGCGACAGACTACTAATTTGACAAGGTAATACATTAAACAATTTTGGTGCTAAAAATGAATAATTTTTTAAAAAGAAGGTGTTTGTTGGCATTGGTGTGGTATAACTGTCAGCATTCCTTAATCTGAATTTATATTCATTACTTTCTTTACTATTTTTGCTTCTTATATAAAATAATTTTAATACCTTGTACACATACATATATTTCAATAGCAGAAGAAATGTAACATTTTTGATTGGTTCATATTTTAACTAAAACACTTGAAATGCGTCGTGTTGTGACAAAATTTGTTCTAAAACTTTCGACTTAAGACCATAAACAACACTGAATTTAGGTTTCTGAAGAATTCAAAAGGCTCTCCAAGAGCCAAGAAAGTTCGTCAAGTCATATCAAATGTGAAGGTCATGTTTACGGTTTTCTTTAACTGTAAAGGTGTTGTCTATTATGAATTCCTTCCACAAGGTCAGACAATTAATTGTTTTGTTTATCTTGAAACTCTAAGACAATTTTGCGTAATGCTGTGATAACAAAGAGACATGAGCTATGATGATTGGATTCTTCATCATGCCAATGCTCCTGTCTACTCTGCTTTTTTTTATTTCCTAGGGAAATAGACAATTACCTCCGCATGTAGTCCTAAAAGGACCTTTGCGCCTCCCTTACTTATGTTTTTGCCCCCAAAATCTGGGAATTTTACTAAAGCCAATAAAATTTGAGGGCTCCAGTACTCTGATATGCTTATAGGCATTTTTTCCTACTTTTAAATATGGCAGGACAGTTTAGCCATATGTGTTCCGCTTCTCTGCAGAGTCTGCATTCATCAGTCTGGTTAAGGCCCACCTTCATAAGGTGATATCCTCCTTACTTTGTTCTAGGAGAGCTGCCTACCCTTTAGCATAAGGAGAGATAAACATTTTAGATTGTCCTAGTCCAGTTTAAGGATCTAATATTCTTTTCCCAATCTTTTAGGAGAGCTTTGATGTAGGAGAAAGCTACTCCACAACCTGGCTCAGGCCCTACCATAAGGGATTCTGTACCTATTTTGGCAAGGATATCTGCTTTTTTGTTTCCATGAATGTCTTCATGGTCCAACACCCAACCGAATGCTAGTTTCACTAGAACAAACTTACATTCACATACAGCTTTTAAGTCAAATGAGCAGGCATCAGCTTTAGTGCAGCATGACTATCAGAGAGGATGAAGTATTCTACTACTTTTGCCCTCATTTATATGAGTCTTCTGTTGCATGATTCTATTGCCATAACTTCGTCTTGGAAGACCGTAGTGTGTTTTCTCAGGGCACAGCTAAATTAACTCCTAGTCTGTATAAACCAAATCATGCTCTAGAGTCAAGACATGATCAATGCCAATGGTGCAGTGTAGCGGGTACAGTGGTTAACACAAGATAACCAGTTCAAGCAACATTGAGTGTGGCTGCTGCTTGGATGGGTAACCGCTAAGCGATCCTGTCTTTGCAAGCAACCTGCTTACCCGGCCATTGGTGGTGGTTCGAAAGTCACGTTTAAGCCGTTAGTCCCCAGGTTGTGTTAGAGAGGGCTTCTTAGCCCTCACTTCACTTGGTAAAATAAAACATCTTTACTTTATGATCCATCTGAGTAAAACTTCTGGACTCCTTTAGTAGAATATGCCTCCTGTTTACTCCATTTTCCCTATCTTCACTAGAGACTAGGTACGGTCCGTGAGTTTTGCACAATGACTGTCATCCCTCAGCCCCCCCCCCCCTACTCACCTGATCTGACTTTTTTCTTTTCCAAAAACTCAAAAGATCCCTGAAAGGTCAAAGATTTCAAACAGTTGACGAAATTAAAGAAAAAAATGACGAAGGTACTAAACACCATTACAAAAGAAGAGTTTTCTGGGGTCTTTTATTAGTGAAAATACTAATGGGAAAAGTCTGTATCTTCTAAAGGGGAGTACTTTGAAGGAGACAAATTCGAATAACTTGTATGTTGTATGAATAAATGTATAAACATTTAGTACTGGAACATTATGATCACCCCTTTTGTGTGGGTGTTTGTGTGTGTGTGTGCGCGCGAGCATGTGCGTGCGTTCCATGTGCATGTGCGTGATATATATAGTACAGTCTTGTTTATCTGGAGTAAATGTTTAATTGAAACTGGAGATGATCGAATGCACATGAAAATCGGGATAAACTGAAATACAGTATAAACACAATAGATTACAAATAACAAGGAATTTATAGATTACAAATATAACAGTAAAGTATTTATTATGTATACAATTTATTATTTTGTTGTATAGAGAACGCAAATGAAATAACTAATTATTGTTGTTTATTTTTTTGTAAAAATCTCAGTCAGTCTCTTTTGTTTCACTCTAGATCTGATGATATGCTAGAAATTCAAATTAAGTATTATTAAAAAGAGTGTGCAAGTTCAAAACTTAAATTTTGTAATGACAAGATTTAGATTAATTTAAAGTGAAGTAAAAGTATTTTCAAAACTTCCAGTTTCAAATCATAAAGTTTTTATTTTAAACAAATTAAATATGTAGCTGTTTCAAAACATCAAATACAGTTTGTTCAATTGCAGATGATTATTTCATATTGAACTAACAAGTGCAGTACTGTACGTAGAAGGTGCATTGTTAGTTCTTGTATTTGAGGTAGTTCAGAAAGTTAGTAAGTAATACTAACATAACTAATTTAAGTACCAAAATGATGTTTTCATTCAAACTTATTAGTTTTCTGAATATAAAACTAAAATATTAATTGGAGTAAAAATGTGTTTTTATTGAGATGACATTAGTACTAATATCAGTCAATTTTATAACTTAGTTTTTCTTATTAATTCTATTTTCTTAACAAAATTAAATTGTTTATAAATAAAAACATGTTAGTCCTGGTGGAAGCTATAACTCATGAACACTATAACATTTTTATCTTCAGCTGTTTTTATTTGAGCCTGATTACAAAGTAACCTAAAATTTCCACTATAAATGCCTGTGATTTCATGTGAAAAATTTTATATTTTTCCTGTATTCAGCTGGGGGTATGAATAAAAAAAAATTAAACATATGTTCCAAACTCAGAATTGATTACAGTCTTAAAGAGCAAGAGGGCCTGAATTCGGACATTGATGCAGTTTATATATATTATATGCACCAACAAAATAAATTTATGTGCAAAATTCTGACACATATTACTGGATAGCTCAAATGATGTCAGTAATTAATACTTGAACTACTAGTAGGCCAATAAGGAATACTGAAATCAGAATACATATTTAACTTAGTTAAAACACTTATGATGTAATACAATGGAGCCCTCTTATAATTTTGAATGAAAGTATGCATATTTGAGATAAGTATTATTCTCAGTGTCCAGGCTAAATTTTAACACAATTCCTAATATTTTCTCACTAACCCTTATAGTGCCAGAATGTCATTCAGACTGTGAGAAATAACTAGATAGTATCAAGTAGAGTGTTAGATGCAGACACTCAAAGGGTCAGCCATCATCAGCTAGCCGTATTATATGATATTAATTTTAACAAGTTTAAATTTTGTTTGCAAAAACCACAAACATTCAAAATACTATATATATATATATATATATATATATATATATATATATATAAAATATTTACGATTAGTTTAATTCCCTAAATGGGCACACATTAACTTCAAGGACCACCCAGCTTACTGTCTTTGTACCTTCAGTATTTGAGGTTTTAAAATGTGAATATCTGTATACCCGATACAATACTGTCAAGAAATTACCATTTTAACTTTTGTAACAAATAAATTCCTTATTATCAGTAATTTATTGTGTTCTTACTGTATTCATGGATTACTTGGATTTTCATTTATTCGGATCATTTCCCGACCCAATTCATCTGCATAAACAAGATTGTTTAACTTACTTACATTAAACCAATATTTAACACTTTTATTATTTTGTGAGGCCTTTCGATATCAAAGATATCTTCTTCAGACATATCACAAAAGTAAATACAAAAAGTTGTATTTATATTATTATAAAAAACAAGATTGTACTCTATATTAGATTGATTATTTATTATTAGGTGTATTATTAAAATATAAAATTCTATGTAAATAGTAAAGACAATTTTTATTCATTATTCCACACGTGTAATGTGTGCAATTATTGTACAGGCCGACCAAGCTGGGTACAATTGGACCACTGTACTGTAATTCATCATATCACTTCAACGCCACTCAGTTGGCCTCTATAGAAAGCAACCTGACAGAATATTGGATAGATGTGGAGGTTCCTCAGCCAGCCAACTCATTCTGGAAACATGAGTGGCTCAAGCATGGCACCTGTTGTTCTGCTCTACCCAACATGAGCACAGGTTAGTTACGAAACCTATTATAGAAGGCAACTATTGGATTAGTGGAGATCCTCATTCTGGAAATATGAGTAACTCAAGTAGGGCACATGCTGTACCATGAACACAGATAAGATAAGATAAGAAGATAAGATAAGAATCTCTTTATTCATATTTGTATACATTTTATACATGAATAGTGTCAGCATTGTATATACAATATAATTGACTAATCTTTACATTAACAAATTAGAATTCTGGGTATATTTTCCAATTTAAAATAGCCATACATAATATATAATGGTTAATCTATAAACATTATATTTCTGCAAGTTCATATTACAAATTAAAGAGAACTTTAAATTATTAAAAATAAGCTTCAAATTAATGAACTAACTAATGGGCCCTCTGATTCATAAAATTCCTCTATTGAGTAAAGTGCCTTTGCTGTCAGGTAACTTGTTAATTTTTTCTTAAATTTTGGCAAGGTTTGTTCCGATCTAATGTGGCAAGGTAATCTTTGAAGAAATTTTAGTCCCACGTAGGTTGGGCTTTTTTTATAGAACTCAAGATTATGATGCCCAATTATTCTATATCTGGAATTCCTGGTATTGTATTTTTGAGTAGGATAATCTGATATTTCAATACATTCTTTTGCAGTTAAGATTGTGGCAGTAATATATAAGGCAAATACTGTTGGAATTTGTAGCTGAGCAAAATAAATTTTAACTGAGTCTCTCCATCTAAGATTTAACATGATCCTGACAGCCTGTTTTTGTAATTTCAGAATTCTATTGAGATTTGCTTTGACTGTCCCCCCGTATAGGCTAATTCCAAAGTTTATGTGAGAATGAATGAGTGAATAATAAATTGTTTTCAATGTTTTGAGATTGCTCAGCTTTGACATTCTTCTCAGAGCAAATAATCCAGATGATATTTTGGATGAAATTCTATTTACGTGGTTTGTCCAGTCTAAATTTTTGTCAATCGTCAACCCTAGAAATTTTGTGCTGTCTGTTTGATCCAGTTCATGATTCTCTATTAGGATTTTAAGGTTGGTCTCTTTATTTGAATTTTGTTTTGTGAAAAATTGCATAAGGTGTGTTTTTTCATAATTGACTAATAAATTTTTTTGGGCCATATTTTGAATAAGATTGGAAATATTAAGAAAAGATGATAATTCAAGCTGTTTTATATTGTCCTCTGTTACAAGAAGATTAGTGTCATCTGCATATAAACAAATTTGCCCGTTTCCCATGACCACACTGGGCAATCCCTTCAGATAGCAAACAAACAGCAAAGGGCCTAAAATGGAACCTTGGGGGACGCCATATTTTATGAACTGTTGTCTTGATTGGATTTTGTTGATTTGTTTTCCATTTTGCTTTGTTATCTCAACATATTGCTTGCGGTTTGTTAAATAAGATTTGAACCAAGCAGCTGTTTTTTTATCAATATTGAGGTTTTCCAAAATCTGTAGTAATTTAGGATGTGAGACACTGTCAAATGCTCGGCTCAGGTCAAGGAAAATCTGACAAAGTAATAAATTGATTTGGAAATAACTCAGACAGTCAGCTCGTGTTAGAAACATGAGAGGCTCAAGCATACATGACACCTGCTGTTCAGCACATTCTGAAATTGAATACGATTGGTTTCGTATCAGTTTGAATTCCTTAACCCTCTAAGTGGCAAGCGACGTCTGAGACGTTCTATTTACGCCGCCGTGACGTGGCAAGCGACGTCTTAGAAGTCGCTTCACATTACCGCTTATTGCTAGGCAACCGATAATTATTTTTACGCCTAGTTTGCACAGTTGCGTTCACCACTTAATTTCAAATACATTTCATATAGTATCATCATCACGATGAAATAATCAATGGTACTAACTGAAATAATCCGGTACTTTGGGATTATACCGACCACACCCAGACATGAATCGTTATTTGACATTTTGCTTCTACTGATTACTAGATTAGCGTAAAACAATATTTCGTCAATATAAAACAGGAATTGTCTTATCGCAAACCCCTCCCCATCCTCAGACAGAGGTCAAAGTCGAGCGGTCTAGTAGATAACGTGATTGCAGAGTCGCATCGCTTTGTTGTACTTCCGTGTTGTACCTCTACATTTCTCCAAACACAAAAATTCAACAAAAACAAACATTACCAAACTAAAACTAAACTCTTTATTGAAAAAAACACTCAAAACTTGTTTTTATTCTTGATCACATTCCGCCACCCAAAATGGTGCTGCCCCGCGCTGATGTCAACGAAAGAAAAACATCCATCGAGATAGTACCTATCAGTAAAATATCAAATTCTAGGGGGGCTGATCAGAAATATAAATTGAATTGTAATGGAAAGGCAATTATGTACCGTGCAAATCATGTGATGCCGCGCGGCCTGCCGTAATCGGGATTCTCGAGAAAGATAAGATAACAGAGACAACAATACCTGGAAATGCTTGTAAGTTTTTAATTTTGTAATTAAAGAGTTGGTTTTTCGTTCTATCATGTTTGTTTCTATAAATTTATATTTTTGTGTTCTTCATACTGGTGTGGTCGGTATAATCCCAAAGTACCAATAATCCTAAGTTTTCTCCCGCGGTCTGTTTTTTTTTACTGAGGGAAAGGGAGGAAAAGGCAAGCAACTTCTAGCGATTCTGACTAGAAAAAGTGTTTTTTTCTAGATTCAGTTTTTCCCATATAACTTTTACAGTGTTGTAAATAGAAAAAATATTATTTAAGGTTTTTTGTTTACAATTAAATTGTGAATAAAGGTTGCATTTAACATAATCTCCTAGGAATGACATTTTTAAAGTTACAGAACGTAAAAATGAAAAGTTTGGTGGAGAAAAAAACGTTTTTTTGAACATTTGTGTGGATATTATAAAAAAAGGTTAAGGTATGTAAAAAATAACTATACTATGTTAATCTGTAGTTTATTACGAAAAAGTGATATATAACAAGCATTGCTCATATTAGAATTTGCATTTTATTTTTAAATTATAAGATAGTCCTGCTTTACTGTGAAAAATAGCCCGCCATTCCAGCAACATATTACCGCCACTTAGATGGTTAAAGACAATTCAACTGCTGAGGCAATTAACAAGTCCTGGGGTACCATACAGTCATCACTGAATGATGGATATTGAATTGGTGGATTTTTTTGCGATTTAAGCAAGGCTTTTTACACTGTGGATTACGGGCTTCTTCTTGCATGACGGGAATTGAATTGCTGTTATCTTTTGTGGTTTAAACAAGGTTTTTGACACTGTGGATTATGGCGTTCTTCTCAATAGGTTGGAGGCTTTTGGTGGCAGCGAAATTGTTTTGCAATGGATTCAGTCTTTTCTCCTCAGTCATTATCAGTATGTGCAAGTTAATGCTCATAAGAAGACACATTCTGAATACCTATCCATTTTTAGAGGTTCCTCAAGGTTCCATTTTGGGTCTTCTTCTTTCTCTTGTTTACGTTAATTAGTTGATAACACTAGTGTGGTCATCAGGCTAAACTTCTCTAACCTTGAGATTAATATTTCCCTGACCGTAAAAATATTTTAGTGAATGGTTTTGGTCCTGGTGAATGGAATCCACTTCACTTCTCGAGGGACTGATTTTGACTGCCGTGCTTGATGATAAAGAAATCTTTGAATGTAGTTCTGTTTGTTTTCTTGGAATGCTCTTATTGATTCAAAATTTAATTAGAACAATCATATCATTATGTTCTGTTAAAAACTCAATAGTTACATAATTACACTGGTCATCTCTTATGTTTTTGTAAAATTGAAGTATTAAAGTTAATTTTTTGTGGTTACGTCCTTCCATCTTTGACTTATGGATTAATGTTTTGGGTTTCTACACCAAGTTTTTCTTTTTAAGAGTATTTAGGCTGCAAAAGAGCTATCCAAGCAATTTTTGTGTCAAAGAGACGAGGAAACTGCAGAGAGAGATCTTTCAAAATGAGGGTATGTTGACTTTACCATCTCTGCATATTCAAATTTAAACATCTACCTGACTTCCTTACCTTTAGTCATATGTAGCTATAATACAAGATGTACAGACAATTTAGTTGTGCCAATACATCACAGTAATTTGTTCACCAAGTTGTTTTCATATCTAGGTCCCAAATATTTTAATGCAATTCCTGAAAATATAAAAAATGTTATTCATTACAATGTTTTGAAAGAAATATTTGTGTTTTTCATTTGGATAAAAAAGTTTTTATTCCATTGATGAATTTTTCCATGGCACGTCTTATGATTAGCAGTAAATCAAGGTTTTAACACGGTCTAGTTACATATATTATCAGTGTGAAAAGTTTTAAATTTTATTTGCATGTATATTATATATTTTTAACTGGACTTATACTCTTACAGGGTGACCACCTGACAGGGAAAACCGGGAATTTTAACACACCGGGAATAAGCTGGGAATCTTCCTGTAGAATCGGGAAAATCTCAAAACCAATTGTTCTGTCTCAAAGAACTTGTGAAATCGAGAAATAGTTTGATAGCTCTTTGAATCAGAACCTGATTAATCTAAAACTGTGTCTGAAGATCGTAATATGTTTACGATCCCATCTGACGCCGGTTGGTCCAAGGTGGCCTCTACTAGTGTGGTGGAGTTTATCTTGGTTATTTCTACCCCTGTGTCGCAACAAGCCTCCCCCCTTCCCAGACATGTAAAAATCCAGTGGACAATTAAAGTCAGCCGACAGATCGCCCCAGGCCTTTGCCACTACATGAGCGGTACGCTGTACCCAGTAAAGCAGCAGAGCATTAGTGACTGCAATACACGCAGTGTTTTAAGTTTTATTCAGTTACCAGAATGGAATCTCCGGATGAAGTTATCCAACTCTTACTCTTGAGTAAAAATTAAATTTTAAACAGACTTATGGTAGGTAGATTGTGCAAGACTAAAATGTACAGTGTCCACCCTAAAACAGACTTAGAATTCGGTTTGATTATTATAACTGTTTGGCGGTTTGATAACATGCAACCCAGTCTTTTTGAGTACACCAGAATGATTTTTATCAGACCTGATAAGACACTTTTTGGAAATTCGTGTATCGTTGAGAATCTGCTGTGTCTAGTGGACAACAGACAACAACTGACTGGCAGTACACAAGTAATCTATTGCTAAAATGTGCTTTTGTAGCTCCGTATGTACAAAAGCTATTTAGAAACGTACAATAACAAAATAACGTGATTTATAAATAATATTTTAATTGTAGTTCATATTTTCTTTGTTTATATTTTGTGAACACCAACCAGTGTTTCTGCTGCTTCCTTTTACAGACATTAGCTGCTCGGCAGTAAACAGAAGATCGCTAATTTTTATTTTATCTATACATTGTACTCTTTGTAGTTGTTTATAAATAAATTCTCTATAAATATAACAATATATTCACACATTTTTATGTAAATTGATGTATTTTGGAAGGTCATTTTATAAACTACCATTTATATTATTTAAAAACCAGAAGGTAGAGGATATGACTTGTATTTTTTTTTTTTAATATATTCATATTCCTGAATCCCTCCAAATTCTTTTGAAGTAGCATGGTATTTCTAGTCTTGTTTTTTTTCCCAAAAGGTCAAACAAATTTAAAGTAGAGTTCAAATGAAAGTATTTAGTTTATTTGTTAGTTGTGCTGAAGTGACCTTGTGTACCAGCAAAATCGTGGTCTTGTTCCTAAAGTTCATGCACCACTGGACTATAGTCTACCTCACTGTAGCACTGTGTTGTAATTGTGTGTTGTCTTTGTTTTTCCAAATTGGATATATGTATTTTCCAAACATCACAGAAAGGAAAGTTATTAAGTATACCATACATGATGTTTAGTTGACACATTGAAAGATACAGAGATCAAAACTAATGAGTTTAATATAAGTGGTAACGATGAATCATCACAGAATTTCTTGCATATTGCTAGCGACAAAATTTGCTAGACCGCAGTTTCATGGAATTTCTTGCACATACAGCTGGTAACAATAAACCATCACTTTTGCACTCGGCTTAAGGGTTAAATACAGTTGTTTATTTGGTTTGAAGATGGACTAGAGAATCAGAACTTTTCGATTGGGAAAACTGGGAGTTTTAAAAGAAGTTTTGAGTGCCCACTCTATTTTAGATTATAGTTTATTTAATGACTATATCCCTAGCTCATGTTGTCAACAAACAATATAGATTCCTATTCTTATTCAGCTTTATCTACCATGAACAATATTAAATAGGTGTGAAAAACAACCAACTCATTAAATAAAAAAATAGTGCCTCAAGCGTAGCACTTGCTGTTCAGTATTATCCACCATAAAAATTAATTAAAAGCAGATAGTTCCAGCTACTCAGTTGGCTTCTGTATAGAACAATCTATCAAAAGCATCAAAGATCACCAGACACTGTGCCGAACATCTGTTTTCCATTCCCCAACTGCAGTGTAAGTAAAATTATTCCATTCTCACTATTCCATTGAATACAGAAACAAAGGTAACATTAAATAGTGATGATATCTCGTAAGAAACAGCAAATTACTTGGTAGCGAGTTGTCATATGGTCAATGGGTTAATTCACCAATAATATTTAATTTAAGAAACTATTGAAGTACTTACCTTTATATTGTATCTTTTGCTGTGACAGAAATTGTGCTAATAAATAACCAAACCATATTTTTAAACAATGAAGGCTTTTGGTGTTATTGTGTACAATCAGATTGAAATTTGTAATCAAAGATTGTGTCACTAAGTCTTACTGATCATGTGCTTTGTAGCTAAGAAACCAGTTATTATTGAACAGTTGTAATACTATTGCTTTAACTTAAATCGTATTCAATATTTTGCAGAATTAAAATATTTCAAAGCCGGCCTTGAATGGTTAGACAAGTACAACATGAAGAATGTTTTGGATAAGGCTGGACTCTATCCAGACACAAATACCAGCACTGACTTGACCACGATCTGGCTTGGAATCAAAACTGGTTTAGGTGTCAATCCGTCCATTCACTGCATCCACGATAAGGTAAGATGGTTCTCTACAATATTCCTGTGCCCTACCCATACAGACATCTTATAATTATTAGCTTCCAAATGTTTATATTATTAAATCTTTTGTTCTGACAAACAATGAGTACATCAAAGACTGTTTGAGCAATTGGAAATAATGTTTAGAGTCGCCCGACAATGAACTTTTGGTTTCAACAGGCCTTGTCCCAAAAATAAAATAATATTGGAACAATTGCAATAATACTGAGTTTAATTACATAGGTGCAGGCTGTTGAACTATTTTCCCTATACAAGGCTGATGCTCATGTGGGGATAAATTTGTAAACAAATATTTTAGATTTATTTTCGTTACTTTGTGTGAAGTGTTGGGAATAAATACAGTCAATCAATCAATTATTAACAACCCATTTTAGTGAGTCAACATTTTGTTGTTGCCTCTTTGTAAGGCAAAGAGAACATTTTACAAATTTAAGTTGTTTCAAAATTGATTGTTATCTATGTAGTATTCTCTGTATCTAGGGATTATAAAACTTAGGGGTCTCTAAGGCAACGATTCTTATGAATTAAGTCATTGGCTAGTCTCACAGCTTTCAGAACAATACAAACTGGGATTCAAATCTTACAGAGAAAAAATACAATTCCAAACTACAAAACTGGCAGGATTAGATAAAAAGAAATACTTTTAACATTTTATTAACGAATATTTGTTAAATTCACAAATAAATTTGTATAAAAAAACATTAACATGAACATTGTGAAATTCCTATTTGAGTATTTGAACATTTTCTTATCTAAGTGCAAAGTATTAAAAGACTAATAGCAGTATTTTAATAAAAGTATGATACGTTACTGTGGGTTGAAAGATTAAGAACATATCTTTGTCACAAATAAGATTTTCATAGTTATAAATACTCATTAATTTGATTTATGATACTTTGTTTCATGTAATGTTCATTGGTTAGTTTCTCACACTGATAAGACAAGTGTTGTCAGTTCAACGCTGCCGCAAGGCTAGCCCCAAGTACTACGTCTTACCCATAACTTGTAAATAATATGGTTGGGACTGGTGAAGTATAAGTAAACAAACAAACAAAAATACTATGAGTGACCCTTTAAATTCAGTAAAATATCTTTATTTTCTTGTAGAAAACCGGCCAGTATTACCTTCAAGAAATCAGAATCTGTTTCGACAAGTCTCTTCAGCTGACGGATTGTGATGGTATCCGTTCACGACGGATGTTCCGCTGGCAGCCTCTTGGAAACTGCCCCAATGAAAAACCCATTTTCTACCCCAATACTATTCCCCCTCGCTCCCGCAAGCCTCTGCCCCCTCCCCCTGATAATTCTGTCATATCTCTTCTAAAGGTCATCCAGTTTGTGATGTGGTTAACTTCCTAAATGTCACATTATGCCTGTTGTTCATTGTGCCTTAGTAGACAACTATTGAATGTTTTATCTCTTTATCCGACAAGACAATTATTATCATTAAAAATTCTTTATAAACTACTTGGGTAGTTGCCATCTACGGAAGTTATTTTATTTCTGCATGTTACTGAATGGTTTAGTTTTACAAATAAACTAATATGTATTTCATTGAAGGAGGAGCTCTTCTTATTGGAATACACTACTTTGTAATAATTGATGAACGAAAAGTCACAATTCTCCAATAAAATTATTGGAGAATTGTGACTTTTCGTTCATCAATTATTACAAAATAATATGTATTTGTTTACACTTTGAATGTTCTTAATAATTTTATATAATAACCATTCATGTTAAATTCATTGTTTAAAAATACATCTTAGAGCTGATGACATTAAAGCATATTTTAGGAGTAAAATCAACGACAAGTCATTACTTTGCAAAAGTAAATTACAAATTAAATTTGTATATTAAGGCAAACAACAATGAACTCGTTATAGGATTGAAATAACCTTTCTTTGCATACTTATGTTTTTTATACAATATTGTTATTGTGTTTTAAAATATTAAGTATGGGTGGACCGATGCTTCTACGAAGAACGTCATACATTTTGACAATGATGATAGTTCTTTAAATATATTATACCATTGCTTGTACAATGGTAAGTTTGTAAGAATTGTATTGAGTTTTTTTTTTATTTCATGTGTACTTTGTAACTAATATTTTTTAGAGTAAGATGGGAAACATATATAAATAGTAGTAGGCATTTGAGAAGTCTGTTTCTTGGGTGCAGAAATAATTATTCACTTATATTAATTTAGTCTACGTGTTACTCTAACTTAGTCTGTTGATCTTTGTGTCTAAGTATACAATTTTTAAACACTTGTGTGCTATCACAAGGTAATTTTTACTTTTAAACTAAATTAGAAATTTAAATAAATTGCTTAAGTAGCTTGGCACCATTGAAAATGATTTTGTTTCTACATATTGTTACTTAATAATTTAGTTTTTTTTATGAAACTAATCTAACATATCTTTGCAATATTTTTAGTAATTCCTAAATTTGTTACTAACCTCTTCATTATTTAAAAATACTCAAGTCCTTTTGGCATAAACAAATATTTTATAAATAAGTACTGTATAAAAACAAATTTTACATTAAGCATAAGGTTATTTTTACTTTTAAAAATTGTATATGAAGGCAAACATTAATAAACTTGTTATAAGATTAAAGAAACTTTCACTTGAATACTTATGTTTATGATACAATATGTACATGTATTTATTATGTTTAAATGTGAAGTATGATTGAACCGATGCTTCAATGAATAACATCGTACATCTTAATAATAATGATGTAGTTTATTATATTGTATCTTGTACAGTGGTTAGTTTGTATTGAGTTTCTGTAAATTTCTTGTCAAATTTGTATTAATATTTTACTAGAATAATGTAAAAAGCATATATACATGGTTAAATATGTATTAGGCATTTTCAAGGTTTATTTCTGGAAAGCAGAAAGAATCATCTGAAAATTTGTTATTCAGATATCACTATGCTGTAGTTTTTGTATTAATATAGAATTTGTTAGTTTACCTAGTAAATACCATGCACATGCTTGATAACAAAAGACATACATCTATAATGAACTCATCTTTATATTTAAAATTTTATTTTGAGGTGTAAAATTGTTTGGTCTACCTTTGTCAAGTATTCTATTGCTATTTATGTAAAATATAGTGTATAAAATAATGTTATCACATTATTGTAAAAATAAAATAACCCTCTTTTCTGAATTATTGTTTTACTAATTTAATTAAAAGAAATCTCACAAGAATCTTCATTGGTATTCCTAAATTTAGTTTTCAATACTTTTTATTTTGTGTTTTTTTTTTTAAGTGAGAAGTGATTACTGATAATTTTTAAATGGCAGTTCCATGTGACCTGTAAAAGAAGACAAAAAAATAAAATAAACAAGCTACACTCAACCAACATTTACGTTAAAAATCAGAAGTTTAGCAAATTGTAAAGTTTAGTAAATTGTATAATTTTTTTTTATCTTGATTGATTGGTTTTGAAAATAAATTAAAACACTGAGATATCCTTATTAGACAACTTCAGATTTGTTGTGAAGTATTTTTTAGTTTGTCATCTTTCCAGAGTTGAGAGAAAGAACATTTTTTAATTTGAAAATATAATCCCCACTATGTTAAACTATCATTCAGTGTGTAAATAACATCTGGACATCACTTCACAAACTTTTCATCAAGTTAAAATAAACAAAAAATTTGTGAGTTGTGCTAACACATTAATGGAAATATTTTTTTAAGTGTTGAAAATAAGAATGTCCCCAAACACTGAAAATTCTTAAATGTAATGTATTTGTGCCATGCAAGGCACACCTCATTTTTAAGAGCTTCAAAAAAGTAAATAAATAGTGAACATCAAAGATAATTATCTCTTCTTGAAAACAAAGTGATGTTTATACAGTACATGTTCATTAAATCTATTTTAAGAAGAAGAAAAATTATTAAGATTTTAATGTTAAATGTATGGTGACCATTTATAAAAATAAATGTCCAAATTTCAGTCCTTGATATTTGGATCAAAATACAAAATTCAAAACATTAAATGAACACCGTTTTGTACATGGAAAAGATTTTTAGTCAACTCCTACCACCCCATTCTGAGGGAAGATACAAACACTGATAAGAACTTTAATGAACATACTGTAAAGGTGGAGTTTATTTTTATTATTAAAAGTTTTATCATCATGGGATGAGGGTTTTATTTTATTTCCAGCCTACACACATATATGTAACATATCTATGTATATATGTAATGTAGAAATATATATATATATATAACAGGATTTTTGTTTATTACTTTTGATGTCATTACTTGCATAAATATTTCAGTGTTTTTCCTTGTTGGATATTATTTACCTAATTTCCGCAACAGTTCCTAAAAATATGCTGTAGACATAATACTTTAATCTCAATAATAAATGTGCTTCAATTTCAACTATAAATGTATATATTTTACCCTTAAACATTCCATTTCACTTGAACTTATTGTTAATCTATTTTACTAAGCCATTTCTGGTAATGTCAAGATTTGAGCTGAAAATGATTAACTGATAAAATCTCATCCCAATATTTATAAATACATTTCAGGTCAAATCCATTAGATTTGAATTTTGTGATTTCAATAGTAGATAAATCATTTTTACTAAGTGGAAACATTGTTATGATTATATTATGATATTTATATTGTTATTTTTCTATGACTATTTACAAAATATGAACTTTTTAATCAAATCTCATTGAAAATAATTAAATTTTCATTGTTTAATTATTGAAAAAACATTTAAATGAGAGAGGTAAACCTAAATTTACACAGTTTCATGGTAAACCTTTAAAAATCATTTACTATGGAACATACAATATTTTAATTTCACTAATGAATTATTACGTTACATGTTTTTCTATAATGTAAATTGTTAGTAATCAAAGCATACCAGTGTTAAATTCAAGTAACGTAACACAACAAAATTAATAAAATAAGAAATGACTGAATTACTTCTTTGCATGACAATATTTTATCAGCTAGACTTAAATAATTTCATTGTATAAATAAACTCCAAGAAAATAGTGGATCTCTAACTACTTAAAAATGACATTTACTTCCACCATGTGTTCTTAGGTTCGATAACCATAATACTTTGGGTGCTGTTCCTAAAGTACACGAATCTTCAGACTGTTTTTAAAGATCTAAAAAATGGTTCTGAGAAATTCAATAGAATAAAGAACGTTCCATGTGCTCATGCCATTGTCAATATAATATACAAAAAATGTGATTAGATCTTGTTTTTAATTATGTTAGTATTAGTGAGCTGACAAACAATCAATAACACCAGCAAAAATCTTGTTTGTTGTAATCAAACGGTGACCGTTATATTAGTGAATTGTGTGACTAACATCCTTGTTGAATACATAGTGAGCAAAACTTATTCAGAGACAGGTGATCGGCCACCGTTTATCATCAGAAAGTCTATAATATTTTAGTTTGTGATCTGTAATTTGTAGGAATGTTGCTCTGTTGTTTTCAATTGGACCCCACTTTAATGTTTTTGCAAAATAAAATGTTTAGTACACCATGTTTCCATTGTTCTAAATATTATTCATGAAAAAAGGTCTTACATTTGTTGTTAGAATATAAATTACTCATCCAACAAGAATAATCAATAGCACATACAGGGAGAAAGATGTAGATTCCAATATAAAAATGTATTTTTCTGTTAGAATTTTATTTTGTTTCTCCTAAATAGATTGTAGAGATTTGTTTACCTGTTTCAATGGTGAATTTCTTTTACAATACGTATTTCAACTATAATTTTTAATAGTAAGCAGAAAAATAACTTTTCAGTTTGTGATATTTGAGTCAATATTCACTTTAAACTTTCATGATCTCCCTTAAACTATGAAATTACACCACTGTGGGTAGATTTATATTTTGTTAAACATTTTACAAAAGATGAAAATATATGGATGAAGTTTTAAAATATTAGCTAGACAAATTTGTAATAAACATTTGAAAAATGTATTGTCCAATATTTTACGGAAATAAACTATTTTCTGGATACATTATTATTTTAAATTAATATAGTGGTAATACTCTTTGATTAGTAAAATTTGTTGATAAATCAGAAAACGGCCTATATTAAACGTTTGCTATTTGGAGGCAAATGACTACTAAACACAGAGATTACTAAACTACAATTTTTTCTTTACAATATTTATACCTGTACTTGACATTAATTTCTTTTTTGCATTGAATGTATTGCACATTTTAAAAATATGGAGAAAATGCATTTTGCAACTACATTGGAATCAAATGTATATAACATTGTGTAAGCTTTATGTGTAATTTTACAGCCATAATTCATTCTCTCTATCATCATGTAATTGTGACAAAGAAGGTACTAAATGTTTTTCTTAGCTAATTTTTACTTCTCTTGACAATTTTTAGTTCTTAAATCAGTTTTGTAAAAATAAACTTGTATTATTTTAAATTACTCCCATTTTGAAACTATTAACATTCTTATGTGAGTTTTAGCAGTAGGCAAATATTGATGCTAAATCACTACATTATAACATTAACCATTTTATAATTATAAGTTTTGTAATGAAATCACAGACAAGCACTAGATTAAAAAGAGCTTTATGTATTTTTTTATCAATTTAATCATTTACTGAATGTTTTCTCAATTATTATAAAATGCTTAAGTATTAGACAGTGTATACATTTAATATCAAATTTATTTCTGGAACCAACAAGGTATTGAATTGAGACACCGAGCAGAATTTCAATGTGTTCTTTCAATTATCTCTGTTACTACCTGATATCGGCAAAATGCTTTTAAATTAAACCCTGATGAGTTATGTTTTTATTTTTATTTGTTTAGAATAACATAGGACATGAATTAATTTTACATTATTTGTGTTTCTAATTTGTTACTCTGTTTAGAGTGTTGACAAAAAATTCCATTGAGGATACATTTATCGTTTCAAATATTGTTACAGGCTGGTGTTCCCCAATGTTCTAAATTAATTTAAAATTCGTCCTACCAAAAAAAAATATATTGTTGAGTTCAGGCTTACATTTATCTATACTAACAGGATAAATTGCACTACAAGTTAGACAGGATGAATATATTTTAATTTGTTTCTTGGAATGTTTAGTAAATACTAGTTGAGTGATTCTATTGTGTGATACGTAATGCATAAGTAGTTAAGGTGTTTTGTGTTCTTATAATTTAAAACCAATATTTATTACTTTGCTCAAATATTAGCTGTTAGTGGGAATTGGAAGTATTTATTAAAAAGTAATAACCATTCTGTGAGGTGTGTTATTTGGTATAACCCACTTTATCATTTAAGAATTTTTTAATAGGGAAAGTATTTTGAGAAATTATGATTTTGATTAACCATTAATATAAATTTCAAAGTCATTGCATATATCTTGTGAAATATTGTGTTTCTTTATTGCTTTCAGTTTGCTCAAAATCGGAGCTTGTTTCTATTAATGTTTATCTTGTAAATATCTTACTTCTGTTTTGAAAATTACCCAAACACTTAGTATTGGAGGATTTAATAATATGGATTCTTTTGGACATTTATCATTGTAAAATTTAACAAAAATAACTGAGTTACATAGTTTTGTCATAACATTGGCCAGATTGAGTCGAGGCAACACGATACAAATGCTTGAATGCTCCCCTCTCAACTTCAACTACTTCGTCATGATACACAGCAGAACCTGCAGTGGCACACAGATGATGTTAGCTGACCTAAAGTTTATTCATGTATCCTGTTAGCAGTTGCGATTTGCTACTGTTTCTTTGACAAATTGTTTGCATTTTTGTGTTGTGAACTTTATCAAGATAAATAATGAATCTCCAATAACTGTTGCCTTCAACCTGTTTTATCCCTGGGTGTGGAAGTATATGTGATAGTATAGGTTTTTAACAATGTGTCTATTTTTCAATTCCAAAAGACAAGGCATTGAAAGAAAGATGATTTTGGCCATTTTCCGAGATAATTTGACTCCCTCTTATTAATCAATTGTGTTTATAAAACATTTTGACCAAAAGTTTATTGTTTGGGAGAATACTGTATTAAGGCTGAACAGCTCTGTTTTATCTGTTAAACGTGAGAACTCCCCATCCTATCTGTAAAAAATACTACCACCTCTCAGGAATATCTTGTTAAAAAGCATGAAGAAGCTGCACAGTACCTGGAAAAAATTGAATAAGCCTAACAGTAAACCTTTTTCAACACTTTCTTCAGGGCCAATAAGTTCAAAACATAATAAATAAGAATAAGAATATATTTATTTATAAAATATATGATAACTTTGTAAAATTTAATGCCAACACTGGTGACACAAATTTTTAATATTGTTCATGCAACTAATATTTTAAATATTTCAAAAATTGGTGTTTCTGTAATAATAATAGAAGATGAATTCAAATGTAATGTATTTTATTAGACAATTAGCAATATTTTATTCATTGGCAAACCTGTAATCAAAAGATTTACTAAAATAACATTAACTTGATTGAGAAGTCATCTCAAAAAGCTCAATAATTAATTTATGTAATTATCTTTTTACTGTACAAAATATGTAATATTTGGCATTTACATCAATTTGGACATAATTGACCATCTAATTGAATGGGTGAGTTGAAAACAATCCAACAAATGTTAAAATAAAAAGAAACAGCTAAAGTTGAATAATGACACCTTTACATACGAGTGCAGTAAGAACAATATTCCATCATTTCTAGTAAAATTCAAGGAATAATATTGACAAAACAATTTTTAATAGAGCTTCAAGACAATTTTGAATAGTTGTTAAAAACACAACCTCAAAACCCAGTTGAACTAAAGAAGGAAACATTACAGGAACTAACTTCAACAGGAAAATTGTTTCAACTCACTGAAGCAGGCTAGTTCCACAATCCACATGACTCAGCTGATTCAACCAGTCATAATAAAACACATGTTTAATTCTACATTATTTACAAGTGTTTGCTATGTTTAGTCTATAGTTATACTACAAAATTTAATAAAACTCGGTGAGAACAACTTTTTCTGGTGAAAATGAAGACGGCAATCAAAACCAAACTGGTGCCAACTAGAAATAAGAGACATTTGCCTTCCAGTAATGAGTCAAAAGTTATAAAATCTTGTGAAAGGTCTGATATAAGACATGTTATCAACTTACAAAATAGTTTAGAAGTACGAAATAAGTTTTAGGTGTTGAAATAAATTGCTAACAAGAAGAACGTCAATTTACAGAATGTAAGCCTCCTCCTATATTTGTGCCCAACATTTCCAATATAAAGAATATGATTACAAGCATTAACCCTTTGCACTCCTCAGTCCCTAAGAGGTGGACATGGTGCTTACCTGTTGCACTCTGTGAATTCTCGGCGCAGCTGTGTCCGTACATTCCTCAGTCCACTTCTTATGGCCCAAGGTCATGTTCTATACTACACTGAATATAGATGGTGTCAGATGTCTGTTCCACTCTGACATGTTATTCACAATCACAACAACAGGTGATTTTAAAGGGGCATTTTAAAAGGACAATTTTAAATGATCGTTTTATGCTAAAGCGTTGCTTTTATTTTTCTCTTATTGATTATTTAATATATTTTGCATGGATTTAAAAATCAAAGTCTTAGATATATTTCTTTAAAGGTAAAAAGCAAAATTACTACAAGCAAATATATTAAGTATAAAATCCACAGATATAAGTAGTTAATTTTAAGGCAAATTTTAATTTTATTTATAAAAAGTACTAAATAATTAAAGAAAAACAGCATAAGGTAAAGATATCAAATCAGATTCCCTTAGTTGTAATATTCCAAATGTTACATTATTAATTTTGATGTTTACTCCGGTGATGTTTTTAAGAAAACAGGTGGCATCAAGTACTTTTCCTCTGATTCAAATATTGAGTAAACATTTTCCCAGGATTGCAGTTCAAGAAAGCTTAGAGTTTTGTTTCTGTGGTTTGTTTTTAACACAGTTGGGAGGTTTTTCCCTATTTCACAGGCTATGCACACTTTTCTAATTTGGCTTAAATGGAAACGTGTTTAAGGAATTTATTTTGAAAATTTCACACATTTTCAAATTTAATTTGTGAATTCCCAAAAATTTGATTTGAAGAATTACCAAAATGTTCAAACAATTTTTAAGTCAGTATTGGTTTGTAATGTGTTGTTTCGACTTTTATCAACTTAGAACATTTCAAACATTCAGTGACAGTAATTCAGTTTGTTTCTTATCATTTTAATAAAATAACTATCAATTTTGCTTTATAAAGTTTCTGGTCTACTTTCCAACATAGCTATGTAAAAATAAAAATAATCAATCTGAAAATGTATATCATATAGAGATATTGATTTAATGTAGAGATTAGTTCACAAAACTAAAATTATTTCTGAATTTCTAACGATTTACTAATGTATAATTTACTTATATTTATTTTGTATAGTGTATATACAGGTGTTTGGAAAGTCTGTGTACGGCTTAATATTTTACAAACCATAGCAGATAACATATATAAACTTTGCACAGTGTCATATGGCTATGTAAACTATTTTTCCTTGCTATTACCATGACATGCCAACCATGGGGGGACGACCCACAGAAGAAAACATGGAAACCTTAAATTATTTAGAACTACGTCATCAAACTGTGACAAAATATCTGAACGAAAATAACATACAAGCAAATACAAGAATCTCATTGGTTGTCACAACAACGATAGCTCACAGGAGGCTAATTGTTTGGGTTTGTTTAAATAGTCATGAGTCACCCAGCTGATAACCAGCTGATGATTGCCAGCTGAGTTTCAGCGGGCAATCATCTTACAAAACAGACTTTAAAAATATTATTTCATATTTATTATTGATGTTTTACATTAAATAAGTGGCAAAAAAATTAATGAAACTATTTAAAAAATATTTTATTCATCTATAGTCTAGTCATCAATAGAAAGGGTTATTTTATTTTGTATTTTAAGAAACAGATAAATAACATTTCCCCCCAAAAAATTGTATAATCTTGTTGATTATATAGTTTAGAATCAGCCAAGATATGGCAGAACATTATATATATAACAGAATTATTTACAAAACATGTAATATAGTTAAATGTCACTGTCCATAAGAGGTGGCCAGAGGAGTTTAGGAGCATTTTAGCATCGGCCACTACATATGGACAGAGGAGAGCAACGACACGGCTCACAACAAAATGTTCAGTGTTGTAGAGGATATGACCTTGGGCCATAAGAGGTGGCCAGAGGAGTGAAAATCACAAGTAGGTACTGTCATGCGGACGGGGAGTGCAAAGGGTTAAAAAAAGTAATAATGAGTAACTCTTATTCGTACAAATTTATCACTGAGGATAAGGTAAAAATTAACACTGTGGCCATTGATAATATTGGATACCGTGTTCTCGTTGAGGACTCAAACGAGCTTTAGGTGAATTTTCTTACTAAACCAAGAAAAACAGAGCCTACAGGGCTGATATTTAAAACATGCATTTCTCTACAGAGCGACAGGAAATAAAACAGCTACAGAAGCTTATGATTATACTGTTAAAAATATATCGAATCTAAGTATTGTAAGATCTAAGGATCATCTATCTATATTTTTTTATCAATTTAGAGCCTGTACCTACTAACAAGGACATTTTCAATGTCCAGTTCCTACTGAATGTCAAAATTGTACTTGAACCTGTACATAAACATAATGATGATACAATGTAAAAAGTGCAAGATTAGCCCATATACATTCCTTAAAATTAAAAAAAACCTACATTTACGGCTTCCTAAAAGGCGAAAATGAAACATTGTTTGACAGACAAGGTATTTGAAGTTTAGGATGATATATTACTACAAATTTTGAATTAAGCAAAACAATCATTTGCTTAGTGATAAATTTGAACTTGCTTATAACAAAACTTAAATTTATTCAAAACACAATACTGTAATAGAATCTGCAGCTAGGTTTAACCATATTGAAACCCACAAAATATTCAGGCTACCTACTATAAAACGTGGTACAAAAATCGAGATACGAATAAAAATATTAATTTGATTTATATTGCAGTAGGCATATACACTCTTAATTAATATTAATTACTGTTAGTGTCTCAATCAAAAACACCATTTTATTAAAGGCCAACGAGAAAGCCGTTAACAGAGAATCAAGTATGAAATCACTTATATCCAACTTTCATTTATGAATGTAACCCTCGTTATCACCAGCAATTCCTATGCAACATTCCGTATATTTAATTGAATAACTCCCACGATTTATTTATTTATAGACCTATATATAATATTGTAATGACGCTGGATTCAAAACAGTGCAGATTTCTAAATTTTATTGATATAGACAATTAAAAATCTAAAATCAACATCAATAATACTAACACATTTTAATACCGGTACTTACGTTATGACAGTTGTCATCCATATCTGAAGATTATACATCATACAGTAAAGTACATTTTCTTGCTCCTCAAACCATGTTCGCTATATCATACTATTTCCTTGGTCCAATTTGGGAATTATATCATAACGATTTTCAGCAACAAAAATTGCATTTAGTGTCTCATGTATTGCTTAGTGATTCCACTTGCCGTAATCACGGACTCAATGTACTCGCTTGTTTCCTCAAATTGTAGTCACGGAGCGAATGGTTTGTTGAATCATGCTCCTCGTAATTCCCATTCTCTCCGTTTTTATTCCTTCCCTACTGTAAATATCACAATGTCTAAGGAAACCAAATTCAATACCCTACATATACACATCCAGAATTGTGTTCATTTAGTAAAATCCCGAATAAATTAATCGGTTGTCTTGTTGCCACGGTGGAAACATAAGAAGTGTTTTTAATATTAACTTTACTCAATGCTTTCACTTTATAAATGTAAAAAATTAAAAACCGTGTTTAAATTAATTAACCATGTGGTCGTGCTGTCAAAAAACAATATTTATACAGGAAAATTTATTACCTTTAACAGGCTCTTACAGTTAATATTTCGCAACTTTAGAGGTCAAGATGGAATTTTTTTTAACTGCTTTAAAGACCAGTAGGGCGTAGCTCGGAGGGATTTCAGAAATAAAATTAGGCCTATTTTCATCCCAGGAATCCTGTTCCATAACTAACCATTCCATAACTACGTTTCTTTTGGATCTAACAATGACTGGTCGCTTTCAGACGATATATTGGTATTGCCTAATGAGAGGGTATTGTTGTATGCCAAGAGATTCACCTGAAGAGTAAATTTTCAAATTTTACAACGCAAAGAAGAAACTTCATAGCTATGGAGTGATTGTAGTACAGAATAACGAAGTCACTGACTTTGAGGTATGGAGATCTATTCATAAAAAAATCTCCTGGAAGTGTAGGAAAAAGATAAAAAATTTTGAGATAGAGAGATAGAGGTGAGAGGGACGAACACACTATTATCACATTTATCCCAATGCATTTGTTATCTTTAGATTTATTGTTATTGTCTTTATTGTTATTGCTTTGTTATTTATTGTTATCGTTATTGCTACATCTGTCTTATTTTTGCTATACTAATTGTTAGTTATCTTTATATTGTTAATATCTGAATTTATTCTAAATTTGTTACACTGTAAAAAGTGGCTTCGCCATAGAAAATTCATTAAATTGTAAAATCAGGCTGCCGTAGAAGAAGTCGAGCTTAGAGGGCGCGATGTTCCCATTTTGCTGATTCCTCAGTATTGATAGTGCAATTAAAAATGTAGGAGGTAGAAGTTGTAGGTCTGGCAAGCAGGGCGACATATCTTGTGCCGGTAGGAACTCTCAAGTTTGGTCGCGTTTCATAAGCTCAGAGCTGTTAAGTCCAGAATTGATAAGACGGTATGGAAAGAGGATATTCTGAGTAACATACCTGGCTTCAAGAGATGATAGTTGAGAAGTATTGCTACCTCCCAGGTCGGACCGTCAAGAAAATATTGTAGCCGAGTAGAGTGCCAGCCAATCTTAAAAATTGCCATTTGGTCCTCTCGATTTGTCTTCATGTAATGTTTGTGTGGCGATCAGCTGACAGAGCAATATTCGAGATGTGGGCGTACTAGACCACGGCAGAGAAGTTTAAGAGACTGGATGTCATTAAAGCAGCGTGAGAGTCTACAAATAAAACCCAATGTTCAAACTGCCCTATTACACATGTTGCGAACCTATACATCCCAAGTAAGAGATGAAGTAAAGGTAACTCCCAGGTTTTTGACAAAAGACTCTCTGGAAATTTCCATACCCTCTAAAATGTATTGTTAAACAGGAGTGGAGTAATTTTCGGATGGAAGATTATTACCACAAACTTATCTACCTTTAGGACCGTTCTATTACTCTTGCACCACTCGTTTATAGAGTTTAGGTCTTCTTGAAGAGCAATTCATCCTGAATATTGGCAATGTTTCGCACCATCATCCTATTATAACGAGATACCTAGACTAGCCCTAGTGCTAATAAGGAATATAATATTAACGTGATATGTCAACATGGCCATAATTATTAATATTTTCTTCTAATGTATTGTAAATGTGTTTATGTTACACATATCTTTTGCAGCAGTTCTCTTATCTTTTTGACACAATATTGTGTGATGTTTATAGTGTAATCAGAAACAACTGACAGTTATGAGAGAAATGTCAGAAACCAAAGTTCGTAGTATTTATAAGGTTTTAACAAAACAATAATATAATATAGATGAGTTTGATTTTTGTGCCTTTAGGTAGGTGACGGAATCTTGAGTACCCGTTTCCGGTGAGCTAGGGAAAATACCACAATACAATAATACATACTGATCAAATTTTGAAATTGACTTTTAACTACCTAGTTGTAACATTGGTTTTACACTCTGTACACAAAATATTGCTTCCGATGCTAAAATTTGATACCATTTGGAAAGTTGTGGTTGCGCGTTTTCTAACAGCAAGGCAATAATCAAAAGAAATAGTAATTATTTATAAAAATGTTACATTGAAATTAACATTTAATCATTGTTGAATATATGAAATATGGTATATTACTAGAGAATTCAAATGTATTGAACTAACACTAAACATACAATTTAGCATCTTAGTTCTTCCTACTACAAATCATAATACAGAATTCTTTACTGAATACAATTTAATTTACAATAATCTGGTACGAACGGGAGGGAGATCAAAGTTACAATAATAAATGATTCATGATTGACTTACTGTACATAGCTCGCGTAGCGAACACACTTTGTTTTACTGTGGGTAATTTTTATATTTTGACACCAAATGTCTTCCAATGTCGTTGGGAACTGAAGCCGGTGGTCCTTTTTCATATCAGATACTGAATTGGATATTTTTGGTAATGTGTAATCAGAATGTAATGTAACAGTTCGCTGTTTGGTAGTCAAAGTATTGGTAGTGATAAGGAAAGTAGTTTTGATTGTCAATTTCACAATATATAGACTGGGTGTATATGTTATTTTCTTCAGCCATACCGGTATACTTCGAGTGTGTTTTGTAAAATGTGTATTTTTATCTGATCTAACAAAAATTTCAAAAGGTTACGAAGTTATAAAACTATTTCTGTAAACAAATTTATTCACGTATCCTTTTATTATAAAGAAGGCATAAGGCTCGGCCTAGTAAAGTAATAAGAACCTATTTATGGTTTTGAAATTCTCTGATCTAACCAAATTTATAGAATGTCTGACAACTCATCTGTGGGTTCAGTGCTTGCTGCTTTGATTCAAGGAAATGAACGAAAATTTATATTTCAAGATGTGGTAAGTAACCTAAACTACTACAATTCTTTTTCTATATAGCATTTACCTAGCTATGCTAAAATAAACCTTTAGGCAATGGAAGTAATCAACCTAACAAATAGTTGATTTTTTAAATCAATTGACTGATACCAGTGACCTAGGACTAAGTTAAAATTATGTAATTTCTTAGGCTAGACTACAAATCTATAATTTTTAGCATTTTAGTACCTACATAAACTAATCATTATAGTATGTAATGTTTTTAAAAAGTGCCATTTAAAAGGGTGCAGTAAATATTTACTTAGCCACTCTGCTTGTCAAAATTTCAACTTAAAATAAGAAAATGTATAGGATAGTAGTACATTAGATATAAAAAGCAGGAAAGACTAAATAATAGCTTACGTTTGAAATGCCCCTGGCCATTAATGCGGGCTTCGGTGGCATCTCCTGCACTTCTGGCAAATAAACAAAAAAACATTGGTACTTTCTGATTAAACAGAGGCCATCGATAATAAACGGGATTTAGCAGCTTTGGGTGGGCAGTTACACAATAAATACTAATGGTTAGGTTAGTAAACCTAAATCGCCTAACTACATCAGCTGCAGCGAGCTTTGAATAGATGGCCTCTGTTTAATCAGAAAGTACCAAAACATCCTTGAGATAGCACTTAAATTCAAGCTCAGATCACGTGAGAAAGCCTAAACTGAAATGCTCCTGGCCACCAGTGCAGGCTTTGGTTCGGTATCACACCACTCTTCTAACAAAAAACATCCTTGAAATGGCTGCAGTATAGTAAGAGGCCACTACTGCAATCATATCAGTTTACCAAATTATCAATTAAAAATACTTAAACTATCAAATACAAGAAGATTTGAATTACAGTTATTTACAATTAATGTGTATCAGCTCTTTTTAATGTATTAAATAACACTATTGTTCCAAATTAATTCAAACAAAGTATAATCACTATCCATTATATGGTATTTGAGTGATGGCTACTGGTATATGTGTCGTGTCACTAGCTGTCACACATATATTTAAAACAGTAAAAAGTAACTAAATATTAAACTGTTTTGTTTGTTACATTTTATAGATACACATAACATAGATATTTTTTTTATTCATCAGTAAATTAATAATATTTTAGATTTAAAACAGCTGAGTTATATTATAATTTAAAATATCTATAATGTAATTCGTGTCAACATTTTTGTCTCTATAGTTTAGATAAACATAAATATGATTCTATTGTGGTGGTGGCCTCTTATTGTACTGCAGCCCTTGAAATAGTACCTAATTCGAGCTCAGATCACATGAGTGCTCTTTCCCGCCCTGCCCAAAGTCTGTTCAACGTGATGTAACATTAGAAAAGTGGCCATTTCAAACATAATCTAAGTAGAAAGATAAATAAAATAATAAGATAAAGAAATATAAACTATATAAACTTGCAGAATATTAAATGAAGAGTTCTCTGGAAAAGTTATGAAGCCGGTCCAGCGTCTAAAACAATGAAACACTAGTGTATCCTCAGCTAGAGGTCAAAGGCCGCCATCAATTTTATATACAAGTAAAACACATTTTTGCCCTTCATGTATGCATTAAATAATGCTGATTCACCCGTAGCAAGACCTATTTTATCCAGCCATCTAGCAAAAATTGTAGTGGTTAACATTTTACTACTTAATACAAAAAATGTCTTTAAAGGTGAAAGTATATTTTTAGTGGTGTTTTGAAGCTTAGAGACGAGCCTTCAAAACTAACACTAAAGTATTACAATGTGTTTTAAAGGTATTTATTAAAGTGATAAGGTGAAACTTGGGCTAAGACTAGGTGTATGTATAACAATGTCTGTATAACACATATTTTGATACTATGTCAAATGACACGTCTGGTACTGATGTTGTGCTAGGTCCATCTTTTACACAATTGGTTAAATTTAGTGATGCTGAGGCAGTTGTAAAAAGTCTAAATATAGCCTCTTTTGTTAAAAGCAGGTTTTTACTGTGTTGTGTAAGTAATAAGTTGTGTACCTTATAAAGATTATAATTTGGCAGACATTGGAGTTTTCTCTTCTGTGACAAGCGATCAAACATTTACAAATTTGATTCGTGTTTGGGAGCAAATATAAAATCAGCCATTAAAGTTAATCTTATGTTTTATGCAGGTAATTTAGGATTTTCGGAAAGCTGGGTTTTTGAATATTCCTGCCATCAGCAAACTAACTGTTATGAATGTGGTATCAATGTTTTAGTTAATGCTAAACATGTGTTATACTATTATTGTTTAGTTAATAAGGATAGAACTCAGTTCCTAGATTGGCTTTATACATGTACGAATGCCACTCTTGTTCCCAAAGAGGCTAAAATTCTTCCAAAAACTGCACTAGTCCTATTAAACTAAAGAAATATAAGGACAACAAATGGACTGTTGTTAAAACTAAATCTCATCATTATGCAAGTTGAAATATTTCTGCTCCTTTGGTAACTAGTAATAAATACAACGTTCTTGGTCAGTGTGGGGATATAGATGATCATTTTTTAAAATGTAATGATGTGTTGATCAAGGCCCATGGAAGAATCCTATATCTGTAAATTAGGATAAGTTTAGTACAAAGCGAATGAACCACGATATATGTTACAGTAAGAAGTCTAAAGCTCAGCGCCCGCTGCGACCGGCCCAGCCCGGCTCGGCTCACTCCGGCCTACCACTGCCCACTGCGACCAGCCCGGCCCAGCCCAGTTAATCCGGCATCGGTCGGCTCTTGGGGTGACTGTGCTGGTGCCGTGTGGGCCGAGTCTGCCTGGGCCGGGCCAGGCCGCTCGTAGTGGGTGTCCATTTGATCGTATGCATTTTGACAGAGTATAAAAATGGCGGGTGTCCATTTGATTCCGTGTATTTCAACTTTACAAAAAGGTCAGACTGGGCTGGGCCGAGCCGGTCGCATTGGGCGCCGTGCTTAACACGACTAAATTAGATGATCATGGCTTAAAACATTCTAAAAAGAATAAGGTTACTTTTAAGGTCAATGATAGTTCATAACAGTGTTGATTTAAACAAGAATAGTGATAATCATGTAAATATTGTACAAAACATAAAAAGTAAAGTAATATTATAGTTCTTGGGCTTCCATTCAGGCGAGACCAACCAAGTCATTAATGAGGAGATCTCATGAGCTGTTTCACCTGTTAAGCAATGCTAGGTTCTTGTCACTGGAATCAGTTGTACAGCTGTATTTCTATACAAGACATGGCTTACTCTTTATTATGTTTGGGAAGAGGTATGGCTGATATGTCCTTTAACCCCTTCGGGCCCACGTCTGATTCTGAGCTTATACAGCATATTCCAGTTTACATTTCCACATCTCTTTAACATTCATATAACAACAACAGATATCATAAAACACATGTACACAGTAATTTTTAGGACCTTCAGGACAAGGCGCAGACAATTTTGAATGATACCTCCGGGAAAATTGGACCCAATACTTTGAAGATTGCACATCAGAATGTTCAAAGCATCTTAGCTAAGCTCAGTATTCTTGAAGTATTTATTGAGCTCATTTCACCTAATATTCTCTGTTTATCTGATCATTTCCTTATTTAAGCCGAATTAAAAATTTTTTTGCCTCCCTGGGTTCAAGATAGCTTCTGGGTTTTGTCGCACTTCTATCTCCAAATGAGGTGTATGTATTTTAATTAAGATGGTTTAGCGTTCCAGACTCTTAATGTTGGAAACTTTTCTTTTGAGGGCATATGTGAAATGTCAGCTATTAGTTATAGTTTGGAAGGTATTGCATATTTTCTACTTGCCGTCTACAGACCTCCACGTAACTCTGTTGATAGTGTGGATATATTTATTGAATATTTTAATGAATGTCTGGAGTCATTTGCAAAACCAAACCAGAGAACTATTGTCGTCGGGGGCTTTAATATTGATATGTCTGTTCGTGATACTAATTCAAAGAAATTGTATAACTTGAATGTCGTCATTTGGGTTGCACAGCACTGTTGTCGCTTATACCAGAGAGTTTAATGGCTCAGAGTCCGTAATTGACAATGTATTTTGTAACATCAGTCCATCAATCTAAAAAACTAAAGTTGTTGTTTCCAGCATATCTGATGATCATGCTCAGGTTTCAAACATTTCACTGGTCTGGCCCATTTCACAAGGCCATATGCCTTCATCTATGGAGCTCCCTAAGTTCAGAATTTTTTTTTTCAGAAGAGGTGTTGTAAGGAGAACATTAAAATCTTTAAAAAGTGTCTAAAAAATGAGCAATGGATGGACGTTTTCTTGGCTGATGGTGTCAATCGTAAGTTTGATTGTTTCCTTTCTACCATTCAAAATTATTTTGAAATGGCCTTCCCATATAAGAAATTTAAAATATATCAATAAAAGTATTTCACATCGATAAAGTTCGATCATTCCCTTTCAAAGCTTCATGAGGATCTAATTAATATGTACTTTGTTACAAAAGATCTTTGCTCCTCAAATCTTGTGAGACAACTTTATCTTGATCTAAAAAGGAAAGCAGTCAGCGGTCAAGGCTAGGAAGGTCCTCTCTCACATTGAAGACTCAAAAAACAGTCAAAAAGCTGATTGGGATGTAATTAAAGAAACAATTCCTAAAAAAATGGGATGTAATTAAAGAAGCAATTCCTAACAAAATGGGATGTAATTAAAGAAGTAATTCCTAACAAAAGCCCACAGCAGATGAAAAATTAGATGTTGAAAGATGACTGTTTTACCATCTCTAGGCCCAATCTCTAGCTCTACTGGCTGTGATGGTATTTCCTCCAAATTGCTAAAGGATGTTTTGAGTTTTTAGTATCTTCCTTATTACATCTGGTAAATGCATCTTTTGAGCAGGGTGAGTTTCCCAAATCTCTTAAATCAGCCATTGTAAAACCTTTGCATAAAATGGGCAGCACTCACATTAAAAATAATTACCGCCCTATTTACACTTTAAAAAATGTTTGAAAAGTTATTCCTTGATCACCTTTGTCCATTTTTAAAGGTAAATGATGCTCGTTTTGTCAAACAGTTTGGTTTCCATCAAGGCACTTTGATCAAGGATGCTATGTTTAATTTATTTTTAAATGTTTCAAAGGCTCTGGAGGATCACAAACATGTTTTGGTATATTTTTATATTTAAGTAAGGCCTTTGATATGGTCAGCCATAGGCTGCTCTTAAACAAGCTTGACCATTTTGGAATTAGGGGCAAAGCCTTTCATTGGGTTTCCGCTTTTATTATAGGTAGAACAAATTTCTTATAGCGTGCTCCTTTATGGGGCAGAGATGTAGGCAGATGCTCTCACCAAGGAATTCTATAGGTTGCGACTCGCCCGGGTTCAGCGTCAAGCTGCGCTCCTGGTGTGTTCTGCCTATCGGACAGTATCCGAGCCTGCTGTCCTGGTGGTTGCCGGAGTCATCCCTGTCAAGCCCTTGGCTGGGGAGAGGAAAGCGATTTATCAGAGACAATGCGAGATCGGCAAGGATGCAGCAAGAGCGCGCCCGAACCTTCCAGCAGTGTCAGCACAGCTGGGAGCACGAAACCCGAGGACGATGGACTGTCCGACTCATCGAGCAGGTTCAACCATGGGTCAAAAGGTGGCATGGCGAGGTGGACTACTACCTCACGCAGTTCCTGACAGGTCACAGCTATTTCAAGTCGCGGAACACACCTTCTTCCGCTGTCCGCGTTGGGACAGGCCCCTCCTGGAGGCCACAAGAAAACTCAGTGTTTTTTCGGTGGACACGGTCTGCGAAAAGATTATAGAGGATGAGGAGAACTGTGATTGTTTGTCCGGGGCATCCTCCTGGAATAGAAACCCGATCAGTCGTTGGACTGATTCTTTTTTTTCTGTATTTTAATGATGTTTTTAGAAGTGTGACTTGTGCTGATTTATGCTTATTTGTTGACAAAATTTTGTTAAGTGTTAGTAATCACTCTTGTAATGATGTTGAGATTGATGTGTCCCTACAGACTGGATCCTTATTGCAGTGGTTTGTTATGAATATGAAGGTTGGCAGGCAATAATTTGTTAGTGAACACAAATAAAATTGTGTTCATTGACTTTTAGTTAAGGAATTCCAATGGAAATGTGTGCAGATTATTTGTAGGCGAGGACGAAATTGATTCAAGCCATTGCACTAATTTCCTTGACTTATTATTGATTCTCGCCTTGATTTCCCAAGACATATTGATAAAGTATCTGGTAAGTGGTATCTTTGTTATTAGAAGCTCGCACAGTTTGCTGACAGGAATGTTCTCCTCACAGCATATTTTGGCTGTATATATCCATATTTGTTCTATGCAGTTGAAATTTGGAATGCTGAAACCACAAAAACAAAACAGATTTTTCACTTACAAAAAAAATCAATTAGGATGATTTTTATAATGAAAAATCTGATTCATGTAAAGGGTTTTTTCGAATCATAATATTTTGAGATATTTTAATATCACCATTCTTACCACCTTAACTCTTTACATGAAACATAAGAACATATTTCAACTTACTAATAATAACAGATACAATCTTAGAAACTCCAGTTTTTAATTTATACCAGAGCACAACCAGTGGTTAATTTCAGTGGGAACGCAAGGGAACGGCGTTCCCTTACCTCCCAAGAGTGCCGGAACGCAAGGGAACTCTTTTAAAACTACGAGTACAAGTTTTAGTTAAAAAAAATTGTAGGTAGGATCAATATTATGCTATGCTTTGTTTGCGAGTGACTCGTAAGCAGATAGTAAGCGCCCGTACAAGCAGTTGTGAACTGTGCTGTGATGAGTCTTGCACGGAATCAGGCAGGAGGAAGGTGACGGGCGAGTCATTCTAGTTCGCGCATGCGCGGCTGCGCCTCTCAATAACAAAGCAATACCCACCCCACCCCCTTCCTTTCCCCCTCCATTCCTTCACCGCGCCACCGCCCCAGTGATCACAAGTGTGTTGACTAGTTGACTTGACCTTGGTGTGTTTCGCGTTTAAGTTACAAGTTGCATCGCATCCCATCACGCTTAAGTTCGTTTTTGAGGTGCAGGTCGTTGATTGTGTTCGTGTTTATGCTTATTAGTGCTGGTGCAGCTAAATAGTTTCCTAATTGACTATGACTACCAGAAAAATTGTTGATTTCTTTAAACCTAACCCTAAGAAACAAAAAGGTTATGCGAATAATGAGAACTGCAGTTCGGAAGCATTGACTACAACTTCAATTGTTGATCAAGATAAAAAAGAAGACGCAATCGGGATCAATGAGGATAATTGCGATTACCATTCCCCTTCGACTTCCTCGTCGGTCAAAATAGTATCCAGGTTGGTGGGTTTGGGATCTGATGCAGACGAAGCTAAGGTTAGTAATGAAAATAATGATTTTGTTAATAGGGGTGAACAGCCAGTTTGTTGCTCTGAAGAACAAATTGTTGAATTTAAAGCTAAAAATCCATGGTTAATTGTGAACAGAGAACTAGGTTGCAACGTTTGCCGTAGTGTGAGTACTCTAGGTGCAGAGAAAACGAAGGGCCTAAAGATTAGCGAAGAGTGGGTTTTAGGAACTGTTACCGCTTATGGAAACAATAAAAAAGACCAGCAATCCTCTCTTAGGAAAAAGATATTTTTACACCGTGGGTCTCGAGCTCATTCTTTAGCTGAAAAAATACTCATTGAAGCTAAGAAAGATACAATGAAAAAAGCTGTTGCTTCTATGCATAAAGAGCAGCAGATTGTAACTGAGCGCATTTTCCGCACGGCTTATAAGCAAGCTAAACTAAATAGGCCATTTTTTGAGTTTGAAACTGAAATTGATCTTCAAATAATGAATGGCTTAGATATGGGGCGAATCCTACATTCAAATGTTGCTTGCTCCAATATAATTCATCATATTTCTGATGAAATGAAATCAGACTTGATAAATGGCCTAATCAAGTCAGACTCTAAATTTTCCCTGCTTTTGGATGAAGCCACTTCAGTTTCAAACAAAAATGCTTTGGTGGTTTCTATCAGAACTGTTCTAAAGGGAATGCAAAACCCTATGACAGTGTTCTTAACACTTAACACTAAATAGCACAACATCAGCTGGTATATTACAAGAACTTTTAAATCAGTTACAAGCATTAGGTCTAAGCTTTGAATTCATGAAAGACCATATGATTGCTCTAACTTGTGATGGTGCTTCAGTGCTACTAGGCAAGAAATCTGGCCTTGCTATACAGCTTACTGAAACGTTCCCCAACTTGTTCATTTGGCATTGTTTGAACCATCGTTTAGAGCTTGCCGTGCACGATTCCATAGAAGAAGTAGCTGGAATCAATCATTTTAAGATATTCATGGATAAAATTAGAAACATGTTTAGTTGTTCACCGAAAAACAGCAGGGAGTTGGCAGAAGTTGCTAAAGGACTAGAGGAGCAAATGTTGAAAATCGGCCGTGTTTTAGATACTCGTTGGGTAGCCTCCAGCTTAATGGCGGTGAAAGCAGTTTGGACAGATTTTAAAGCTTTGTACAATCATTTCATTGAAGCATCTGAAGACAAACAAAGGGACTCGAAGCAACGTTCAACTTACAAAGGGCTTTGTAGTACATTATCTTCTACAACTTTTGTACACAACCTGGCATTGATGTTCGATGCTCTAGAAGAGTTATCGGATTTGTCCTTACAGCTTCAAAAATCAAGCCTCAACCTTATCCAAGCCCACAGTGATGTAACACTGTTAATCAAAGTGTTTGAAAACCGAGTTGAAAACATGGGTAGACGTTCAGTGGAAGCTAAAATTGCTATTGACGATTTGATGTTTCAAGATGTTAAACTTTGTGTAAGATCCAAGATACCCAGTATTCCAGAAAAACAGTTCTATCGGAGCCTCGCTAACAACTTGACTTCAAGGTTGCTATCATCATCTTCAAATGCGGCTGAACACTACACCAAAATCATGAATGACATCAAAGTGATCCACCCCATGTATTGGCCAAAAGACTTATCCATCACCTACGGAGAATGTGAGATCCAGCGAATCTGCGATAGATTTAAGATTAGCAGCTCTCAGGATATAATTAGAGACTTCAGACACTTCAAGCAGGGACTGAAGCCTATGTTAAGTGGAGAGAAACCTACTATTCTAGAGCAACCGCCGTCGTTTAAGAAACTGATTTCCATCATAAATAGTATTGCAATGTCTAGTGCTGAATGTGAACGTGGGTTTTCTGCAATGAATCTAATTATGTCTCCTCTTAGATCTTCACTCTACATTAGCACTGTTTGCGATTTATTGCGGATCAGGCTCCTAGGACCTCCTGTGGCTAGATACAATCCCGAGCGACACGTCAAAACCTGGCTGGCGAAGGGACACCATTCTGCACTTGACACCAAGTCAAAACAACGAGGGCAGAAAACTTACCATGAAGACAGCATTGCATTGTGGGAACTTTTTTCCAAAACTTGTTTTTTAAATATCTTTTAGAATTTCAGAACATTAAGTTTTCATTAAAATAACTAGCCTATGCCTAACTTATAGTTGTGTTCTGAACTCAAGTTTCTGAGTTCTTTTTTGTACTTACAGTTAGTTTTGTTTCTTTTGTAGTTTTCACTTTAAAATATTAACAAACAACTAAAACTAAGTTTACCAACAGTCTTGGCATTGCCTTACAATATTATACTACAAATCCGTACATATTTGTTATAATAACTAATAAGCAAATAAAATAATCAACCTTAACTTTTTAAAACTACACTAAATTTAAAAAATGAAACTGTGTTACTCCACTCTGTGTGTCATTTATTTTGTGTGTAATTAAACGCTTCCTTTTCCTTTCCAAGAAGTTGGTTTATTTTGAATGTATTAATATTGTTTTGTACCCATAAGGTATGCAATTTTTTTGTAAAATATGCAAACTTGTAAAAAAGCTGTTATATTAACAAACATCCATTTACATATTAATATGTATTATTATTACTACTGTAATGTGTATAAATAAAACTGTGAATAAGGCTCAATTTGTTTTTATTTTACCATTCATTAAAAAATTAATATTGGCGAGCTTCATTGATTCAAACAAAATGGTCAATGAAATCAAACCAAATATTTCTGGGAAATTTAAAGTAGGCAACAAGGTGTTAATGGAGTAGAGAGTAAACTCAATAATTTAAATTCATGTTTTTATTTTCTTACATCCTAATCAAGCACCTTAAAGAAAATAAACAGCATTAAAATATCACTTGGTATTTTATAAAAATGAATGTATTATTATGTATGGGTGGCCTAAAAACAAAGGTTTACAGTTATAATTTTCAAAAGTTTTCCTGGGTGAGGGCCCCCCTCCTTCCTGGGGTGTATTCCATACCCACCGGTCTGAGCTTCCCGCTTTAAGAGTTCCCACACCTAAAATTTTAGAAATTAAGCACTGAGCACAACTCTACATTTTTTGAAAGGTATACTTATTACTCTGCAATTAAATTATGTAATGCCCTATCTACACAGCTTAGGTCGGGGTCGGATGTGGTTTTGTTTTGGAGGAGGCTTAGAGAATTTTTAGTCCGTTCATAATGTTACAATGTTTGAAAGTATTATGCCCAATTGTCCAATCCTTAGTGATAGAATAGTGATACTATAATAACATATCTAATACATAATTATTTATCCGATGTTTAATACAGTTTACACTGTAAGCAGGTGCTTTATAATCTAATTCTTATGTCAACTATACTTATAGATAAATAATATTGAATGGACCTTTGTCCAATGCTACGTATATAGCCAGATGACAATAAAAGATTTTAACTTTGACTTTAAGTAATATTTAATAATAATTTCTTAAATAATTTAAGTGCTTATTAAACAAGAAATTAGGGCTCCAGTATAATATATGTTTAACAATCAAATTATTGATATTCAGGTTTAATACATCATCGATATTCATAAGTAACGAATCCTTGATATAACTACTTAAACCAAATTACGTTATGGGTTGTTTCAAATGACAAGTTTGGCTGTTTGTATCTTGAAAAAATTGAATGATAAATAAAAATCTATTTAGGCTAAATGTGTATTTATAATATGTAAGAAACGAAACAGAGTAACATTTACTTACTTTTTACTATTTTGAAGGATAAACGTGTCTGACACCTTGTGATACAAATAAAACATTACAGATAGGCAGTATTTTTTCAGAGGGGGTGTAAAAAATGCATTATTACTGCAAGAACGCTTGGCCCTACAGTAACCGAGCGAACAAGTGAGGACCTCTCTGAGAGGTTTTCCTGAAGGTATATCCATTAAAAAACATCTTTCTTTCACAGGTGTTCTCCGTGATCCGCTACTTGGTCATAGATCGCAAGCAATAAATGTTGTCACACAGCATTAGAACACCGTTCTTCACTTCAGAAGACATATTTTGTTTGTTTCTTGGTGACCTGGTGCATCTAGGATCTCCTGCCAATAACGCCAATCTCTTAGATCAGTGCCGTATCCACTCTTCTTTTCTGGCAGTCACTCCCGTGCTTTCTGCTTTCTTTAGCACCTCTGCAGCCTTTTTCACTTTCTCCTCCTAAGCCAGATGGTGGTAACCTCACCAATGTTTTGAGAAATGGTGAGGGAGGGAGAGTGTTAACTTATTAACCTCTGACTGTGAAATTTAGAATATCACTTACAAAAAATATAAACTATTCATAGGAATTTTGAAAAATGCACTTTTTAAGAAATTTAAATTAACATTTTTAATTTGATTTTTCAAAAAAAACTTATTGTTTCAGTAATTAAACTGAGTAAAATGATACCACTCCCATCTCTCTAGTTCAATTAAAAGAAATCTTTGGTAATTTCATAATATATTGGTTCTGGTTTTTTGGTTGATTTTGAGAAATTTTACATAGCTGTAATTTTGAAACCATTTGAAATATTTGGGGGGAAATTAGCAATTTTCCAAATATATATGGGGACTACCTTCATACAAAATGTCATCAAATTCTGAGTTTGTCATGTTTATACCCTTTCTGTATTTGAATATGGAATGACCTCCTCACAGAATTAGTGTGTTAGATAACTAAATATGATTTTATAAATAGTATTGTTCTACAGTCGTAATTTTTACCTGAAAGCGAAAATTCAACTAGACTAGAAATAGTCAAAAGATAAGTTTGATATTTATTTGATGACATACTAAAAAGACTAGTGTAATATTCAAAATCTAACATTGTAATGCTTGTAATTATTCTTGGTCAATACAAAACCTGTTTCATGAATTCAGAATGGATGTTTTCCAACAACCACCATACAGCCCAGACAGCACCAGACATAATTTTGATTTGATTACTGTCATGAAAAAGTGGTAAGGCTTAAGCTTTTGATTCTAATGCAAAAATTGAAGATTCTGATTGGTTGATTGGTTACTATCATAGGTAGGACATTTATTATTATCTAGCTTATTTAGGTTACTTTCCAGGAAGTGGTCATGCTAGGATTAATGAATGCTTTTGGGCACAGTTCTTTTTTTTCTTCAGTTTTGCATCTATATTATTAAAATAATTTCTTGATTTTTGTAAGGAGATTTAGGTATCTAAAACTATAACTGTTTTATATACATACTTTGTATCAATTGAAAGCTCTTATACTATATATGCACTCTATGTGGATTTTAAAACCTACTGACTATTGGACTCTAGTCCCCACGGACTTCTAAGTCCTAATATAAATCCTATGAAAGTATTTTTGTTTAGTTTAAAATAGCTAATTACTAAAACACACATGTTGCTCATGAAATTATACTCAATCCACTAACCTACCTAGTGTCAGCTCAGCTAATTGGTTATAACATCCGAGAATAATTTGTTTTCTTTATATGCTTATTGTCTTATTAACTTGGGTTTTATTGCTTTTTACAGAATTTCATTGGTCGGAGTAAAGAAGCTATTATTCCCATAGAAGACAAACTCATCTCAAGAAAACATTGTGTAATAGAAAAGTCTAATGGCAGTTTTACAATTTGTGATGTGGTATGTACTCGTTAGTTGCAACAGAATGTATTTTGCATGGTCTAAATATTTCGCTAATCTTAAAGTTAATAATACTTAAAGTTATTAAGTATTATAATGAAGGTACATTGTAATAAATGCATATATTGATAACTTTTAAAATATTTGGTTCTTTAAAGAAATGTTAGTTTTGAGACTTGTCTTTTTCTATTTTCCTCTGCCATTTGAGTGATTTAAGTTATTTTCCCCTTCTCATTCTTATATAACTTCAATAAAATAACTCAATTAATTAGAAGACAATTTGAATTGTTTTTTTTTAAGGGGCATAAGTCAACAACGAAAGAGCTTTCTTATTTGAAATTTAGCCTTGAAAAGCTTTCTGCTTTTCTGAAACTATACATTGCTACGGTTATTCTTATACAATTTGTTTCTGTATTATTGAATATTAGTTTTTAATAAGTGAAACAGTTAATAAAAACATTGATGATTTAAGCTTAAAAATTATTACTTTAACAAATATTATATCTTAAATACTCAGGAAACAATTTTTGTATATAAATGAATTTTTCTACATTGTTTTAATGATATGACTTCTCCTTCCTAAAGTGAAGATTGTTCTTAACTTAGCAAACCGGTATAAATCTCAAATAATTATTCCAGTATTATTTATAACAATCATTTGAAGTACAACTCTCATTGTAATTAAATATTATAACTACCTGAGCAATTGTGAAAATTTAAAATGTCATAATTAACCATTTCATTTCTACAGTGTTTAATAAGGTTATGCATGAGAAATACCACCACTTATGCAGTAAAATGCAAGCAGTTTATGCAATACAGAACAGTTGGGAGTTAAAAATATTTTAGACAAATCAAGTGATTCAATCAAACAACATGATTGTGGCTGGGAATAAAGATAGTTATGGAATGGCGGATAATGTTGGATCATGTGGTGACCAAGCCACTGTCATTGGCATGATACAAATTAAGCTCACGAATGTGGACGAACATTGCTATGATGCGGACTGAACTGAAGTGGAGTATGACCTACACCAGGCTTCATTAATACAAAGCAGTTTCTACAGAGAAGTGGTAGTTGTTAACGTACTTTCTGATTAAATGGAGGCCACATATTCAAAGGATGCTGCGGCTGATTTGGTTAGGTGATATAGGTTTACTAACCTAACATAACCTTTAATATTTATTATGTAACTGCCCACCCAAAGTTGCTAAATCCCGTTTATTATTGGTGGCCTCCATTTAATCAGAAAATACCGTTGTTAATTTTTATTCAGAGTAAATACTACAGGGTCTGGGAAATGTGAAGCAAGTACTATCTTCTAGTAGCACTTAATTTTAATTCACTTGAAAAGAAATAATTGCTTCAAAAATCAGTATAACAAAGCAAGTACTACTTTTTATTCACTTCATCCAATGTGTTAAAAAGAAGTGTCCATAAAGTTATAAAATATATTTAACTTATGAACAGGCTTAAACAAAAAACGTTTTATACATGTATATTAATTTATGCATAATGTTGCAAACAAAAATAGTGAACTTTAATTGTCATTTAGTTCATAAACAGTATGTCACTTAACCTTGTAAATCTGAGATAAATATTACAAAATTAATTTCTTTTGATAGCCTAGTTGCCATTGTCAACATGTGGTCAGATGTGGTTTCCAGCAAAATGGCAATGGCCACTTGGAGATGAATGAGGAGTAGAATACAATGACACATAGCATTAAATTAGGAGTTTTCATAAAATGAGAAACAGCCTTAGGCCATGCACTCAGTTCAGGTGTTTATTGCAGTGCAATGGCTACTTCGCAATAGGAGGTGCATTGTGTTATTTGGCTTGTGTAAACTTGGTCTATTATAACACTACAATGTTTGTACTGTCATTGTAGTTCATTTATCATGCAAGGGGTACCAACAATGGTTTATTATTTCTAATGTTTACTAGCAAATGAATAGCTCTACTTGCTTCTTGGGTGATTAGGATAAAAATACAAATTTTGTGTGTGATTTTAAACTAAAATGTTTTGATTTCTTAACTCCTTAATTAAACATGATGTTTTCTTGCATCCTCCATTGCCTTACTGCAGAGTTTTGTTTCAAATCTGGACAATAAAAGTAAAAGATTTAAAAGTCGCAAATTTCTGTAATAGTTTTTAAAATATTGATATATCAAACTATTTTCACCATTGCAGTTAGAATTAAAAAAATAATGTTTCGTTACATTAGCATATTTTAATTTAAAATATTAATCTTAAATCCAATATGGCAAATCTAAGATGGCCACCAACACTCAAAACTGGTAAAACTATAAGGAACCTATTTTCTGGATACATACTAAAAGTTAATGTCTAACTCTATGTGACTATTGTGATATGAGTAACAAAAATACACCTTTGAATACTTTTGTAGTTTTTTATTTTGTACAATGTACATTTCAGATTTAAAGAATTGTAGGCTACTATTAAGAATTTACACAAACTTAAAACTTTAATGGACAACTTGTATTTGCTATATATTTAATAGATTACTTTGTTCAGCATTGTCGTGATCAAAACATTACAGCAAAAAAATAAAATATGTTAAGCTCAAAATTCATTGTTTTTATAATTTCTCATTGTTTGGCTGGCACTTGTTTGGTTGTATATTTCAATATAATATATTTATGAATGAACCCTTATCATGCTATTGAAAATTTATTGATTTTATTTCAGAGCTCAAAGGGTACATATTTGAATGGCGAAAGAATGTTGAAGAACCAAGTTTATGAGCTTCAACATCGTGACAAGATCAGCTTGGTCAATTTAGAAAAATACACTTATTTATTTGTACTCAACAGAACACTGTAAGTGGCTTTATCTTTAGACCTCATTTACTGTTGCAATATTATGTACATAATAAATACTCATCCGAGTATAAACAACTATTATTATTCGTTGACTGAGAGTAAATTACCAAACAAACAATAACCTGTAGCACATGTTCTGTGCAACAGTCAAAATATGTAGCATCATCAGATGCTATTATTATTCAGAATTGTTCTACAGTGAGGAATGTCGATACAGATTGTTTGTATAGATTTTTACTATTTCAAAATTAAATTGTTAACACTTAGAGTGCTAATCCCGTAATTTTACGGAACAGCGAAACTTCCGAAGAATTCTAATCCCGTAGTTTTACGTGGTGTTCATTTCAATTTATATTATATTACATTGTCCGTATTTTAACGGGTTTTGCCTACTCTACAGTGTTATTTGGGTTTTTAGTAACACAATTAACCGCTAGAAAGCGTCAGATATATTGAATGAGCTTAATGACAAAGCGACTTCGGTCGCATTGTTTACGTGCCGCTGACGTGACGTTCGTTGCAGCCGGCAGTCGATGTCGCAATCATGGCTTATCGCAGCTTGAACGACGGTTGCGATCAGTGATGTATTAGATGAAGATAGTTTTATTGGTGTTGATAGTATTTTTGACGATTCTGACATCGATCCTGATTTCATGGAAGAAGATGAGACACATATTTCAGGTAAGAATAAGTCTATATCAACATCAGTCTAAAAGTTTGGTTATGTTATTGTTTTCGTGAATCAAACTATAATTTGTATTAAAATAAATTAACTTTATTCAACTAATATTCTATTTATATGAATAAAATGAAAATATACTCATACTTTACACGGTATATTATTGTGTTACAGATGCTGAAAACAGTACTGACAGCGAAAGTGATGCCGACGCATCAACATGTCGGCATAGTTTTTTGTCAAAAAACTACAAAACATAAAAACATGATTTGTATTATTCAAAGGACAGTTTATATTTGTAAATGGGTCATTGTAAATAATTGTATATATGCTTAGTTTAGTTTTTTAGATAAAAAAACTGTCTCAAAAAATATTTTTTTTTTTCAAAAATATATGTTTTTCAAAAAAAGTTTTTATGTGTATTTTTTGAAAAAAACACTAACAATCTCACGTTAAAATAAAGACGAAAGTAAGCTGAATTAAGGCATGTAAATATTTTTCTTATATCTTAAATACTTTTTTTTAAATACATTTGTGAAAACCACCAAAAACACCCAGCATTCTACAGAGTTGCATGTTATTCAGGGCCAGCACTCAAAGTGTTAAGTACTTTGTAGCGGTTAAAAATATATATAAAACTTCTTTTGAATGTTGTTAATATGAAACCTTTTTTTTTAATTCTTAGTGTCAAGGCACACGTAAAATGTTATTCTTCGAGAAGATAGTTCGAATAAGGTAAAGTATCCGAGGATGTTGATGATGAGCCGGCAGAGGGACCGGCGCGGACAATAAAGTATCCGTGTTGAGACATGTTCGGTCAGCTAAATGTCAGTAGCTGGCGACGACCGGTGCTGCAACCCTTATCTCGCGGTGGAGGGCTGGAGGGGGATGAAGGGAGGACAGAGTCTGGCTTGTCGGGAGCGGACATTCTGATCCTGACTGTTACATTGAGTGGAAGGTAGAGCTCGCTTGTATGGTAGCCATAGGCTTGTAACCTGAACTTGCACAGAGCTTTACACTACTTGTAGTAGAGCAGCGTTATAGGCAGAGGAATAATTTTATTTTGGGAGTAAATTCTATTATTGTATAGGTGAATTTACAAATTTTTGCAACATATGTCTTTTGGACTTGTCGTGACCAGTTTCTACTAGAAATGTTGTAATCCACCGAAGTTTGTTAACCAGAGACCTATTCTGAAACTTACAGGTTATAAAAAACAGGGTTTATATATTACATATGAATACAGCAGGTATGTTCCCCAATCTCTTTTAAATGCGGAAAATCACATTGTTTAGTGGGCAATGAGTTATTTTGAAATAATACAAGTTACTGATGTGAAAATTAATCATGATTATCAACTTCAATAATTTGTGTTGATAATCTTGTTATTTGGAATTAAATTGTTACTATGTTGCAGCAGAACCAAAAGTGAGTCACATGCTGAGCTTTCTTCTCGTTTGAAAGAGAAAATATTGAATTTTGATAACACTTTCACAGACAACATGAAGAAACTAAACAGTAAACTGACTCAAATAGAAACTGAGAAGTCAGATCTCAAGAAAGAAATGAACAACAAGCTAGAAGAGCAAGAGGGTACATTTAAAAGGGAAAGGCTCAGTCTATCTACGATACTAAATGCAACCAATGAACAAAAAGAAGAGGCAGAGAGAAAACTGAGAGAAATGGAGATTAATTGTGAGTTGGAAAAGAAGATGCTTATGGAAGAAGTTGAAAGTAAAATGGCTGATATTTCAAAGAAGGAAACAGAATTACAGCAAGTGAAGAATGAAATGGAGTCACGTTACCAGAGGGAGAGAGTTGAATTGGAAGAAAGGTTTGATTTTTACTTTAAACATGCATTTGATTACATAAATAATATTTTTATTTGTATTTATATTTGTCAATAAGCTTTAGTAAATTTTCCTCTTAAACCTATATTAATTGTTTTCAATTTGTGATTACAATATTTGTATAATGTTAAACTGAAAATACTCTTGCAAATATGAAAGAGTTCTAAGTTACATTGCTTTTGCCAATAAAGCAGGAATCATGAGAAAATTCTGTTTTAGAACATTTAATCATAAGCAAATTTCATAAATTAAAATTGTTGAATTAATTTTGAATGAGTTATAAAACAATCACCCAAACAAAAGTTCATACACCCAATACTTTTTGTTAAAATGAACACAATACATAAATTTATTTTTTCCCAGCTTTTGATAAAATGTTATTGATGAATTTTACAGCACTTATCAATATGAGTGGATGCCAAGGATCCAGTATGGGCCTACCAAACTGTGACTGGTAAAATTTGAACCTCATGGATTTAATCACCATGGAATGATTTCTGTGAACTTACATTATATGTGTACTGCAGTAAATAGTCAAACCACTTTAAAAACTTACTGGATAATAAAATCTCTTACAAAATAGTACCAAATGCTGAAAATAATAGTTCAGAAACTTTTGCATATAAATAAAATTTAAAGAAATATTTAATTTGAGTTGATTTAAATCAATGTTGAAATAATTTCAGATGCAAGGCAGAAGTAGAAGAGCTCAAAGATAAACTAGCAGAATTTGAAGTAGAGCAAGAACGCTTACAAAGTGAGACTCGAGATGCAGAACAGAAATTGAAAGAAACTAAAAAGATTCTTCTGGAATGTGAAATGGAACAGTACCGCCTTTGTGAGGAGAAAGTAGAAGCGGAATTAAAACTTGAGTCCAAAATCATTGATCTTACAAAGGTATGATATTTTAATTAAAATACATGTCTTTGTGTGACTAGTTTTAAGTTTTCAAGGCTTTCTTGAATCAGCTATCTTGGATTTTGAGTCATATTTTAAATATGAATAAGGTCATGTTTACATATAAGTTTTTTTGTGAATATTGAGTTTAGCTCTATTTCACCTTCCACTGAAATCTGCCCTTCCTACATAGCTACATGGTGCATATATTATAAGTTTTTATTGTTTTTTTATTATTATTTCCAGTTCAATGTATGTGCAAAATTTTGTTCAATATCTCAATCCATTATACAAAGGTCGTTCAACAAAAAAATCAAATGTTTAATTTTTATTATCTAAAGTTGAGCTGGTATGCCATGTTGCTTCAGCAACATGAAACTTGCCTTATCAAGTTTTAAAATATGAATTAATTAAATGAAATAAAGAAACCCATTTACTACTTTTATAACTAGAATTAATAAAAAAACATAATTAAAACATTAATTTAGCAAAAAATTAATAGCTTCGCACATAGTATTTGAACTTGTGATGTTAAGTGTAATCAAATTGTTCTCTACGAACAAAAATTATCTGAGCTCACATTCTCCTGACTGTCACCAATTGCCAGGACCACCTTCAAAGTAAATATAATTATAGATTTTTTAGGTGAAATGATGTGAACAATACTTGTTTAGGAACTCCTACTGCAGACATACTTCATTGAAAGTGCTGGTGAATAAGATTCAAGATCTTTATTTGTCTTTAAACTCATTCAATAGTGCAATAGACTTTGTCAGGTTACTAAAATATTCAAAACTAAAACTAAAACAAACAATTCAGATTCTACCTGCTCAATCCAGCCTACCAGCAAATATATATTATATATATATATAATTAATAACAACAATAACCAAACAACCAACAGATCTATATAAATTAACAATAATAAATAAATAACTTTAACATATTTAACATGGATAAAATTTTAAAACTCAAAAATATCGAAACTGAATAAATAAATACATTGAGAGACAAAATTAAAAAAATTAATGTTGTGGTATCACAATTTAAGAATTCATTCACATAATAAAATATATTAACTTTTAACCAGCACTTTAAAACTGTTTTAAATTTGAGTAAAGATACAGTTGTAGCATTTAATGATAACTTATTAAACAATTTAATTTTCGTAAAAAATGACTGTATTTTGTTTTGGTTTATTTAACTGGTAAGAGTTAAAATGCTTTGTTCTAGTAAGATAATCATGAATATCCTGTCTAGTTGTAAATTTTTCAAATTGTTCCTTTACACTACTTACAAGACAGTAGAATATGTACGTATTAAGAATATTCATTATTTTTAGTTCTCTAAAAATTTCAACACAGGTCTCTCTTTTTGAAACATTTTTCATAACACGTAATATATTTTTTGCTATTTCAATACTCTTACTGCACCACTACTGATCCCCCATAGAGTTATACCATAACTTAAGTATGAATGGAAAAATGCATTAATAGGAGGCTAGAAGCGTATCCATTGATAGTTATACAATGTTTCAGTTTACACAAAAGATAGACTACTCTAGATAATTTTTACACAATTGATCTATGTGATGTTCCCAACTTCATTTGTTGTTGAGGTATACCCCTAATAGTTTTACAGGTTTACTAACTTCATAATTCCTATTTAAAGTTAACAGTATTTTCTCAGTCTTTTGGTCATTTACTACTAAGTAGTGTGTCTCAAACCATTCTATAGATGATTTTAACACACAGTTTTCTTCCATTATGAGATTCTCATAATTTACACTGAAATTCAAGAGTGTGGTATCATCTGCATATAATACTGAGGAGCATGGTACATTAAACAAGAAATCATTGACAGTAGCAACAAACAAAAAAGGGCTCAGAACAGAACCTTGTGGGACTCCAATTTCAATAGGTTTTAGTTCGGATCTTTATTTTGTACTACCAATAAGTCACAGCCCTTCCCACTAACATATCTGCTACATCGTTTACCATTGTCACACAGATTGGTTTTTGTTTTGAATATATGGAGATAATGCATTATTCTGTGATTTATTGCTGTATGGTAATGTAAAGTTTTTTTTTAATTTTATGTTTTGCGTTTATTGTTGGTTACAAAAATGAAAATGTTTCATTATACCGTTGGCATACAATACAAAAATCATCAGGCAGTTGGGTGATAAGAAAACATTTAGTCAATGACTAAAACCTGCTTTGATTGTTTTTCTTTTAAAGTAACCTTTTTTAGGCCACATCAAACTATCCAGATGTTTTTGCTATCCATATTAGTTTTTCCCCATTGATGTGAATATTTTCATACACTAAGTTGGTAATAAAATTGCTGTCTTGATATATCAGCCACCTTAACCCTCTCGTCGTGTAGAAAACATTCTAATGTGTGACCCAGATGATCACTTAAATGAAGGTTTATCACATCAGCACAAAACAGAATTACCGAACACAAGAATGTTGTACAAACAGTTCTTACACTGTGTAGGTTTGTTTATAGTTACTGAGTAGTCATGCATTAAGCACAAGATCAAAAACCAATTGGTGATTATATCTGGAATATTTTTTTTATATTACAGTCCCTCACACAATATAAATCTGTCCTAGCCTACTTAGTAATTGAAAAACTATGATTTTCAAATCAGGTACCAGACTACTACAAGGATAGGCTTTCTTGAAAAAATTTAATTGCTAAGATGTGCATTTTTTATTTCAATATGATACTTACGTTAAAAATACCTAACTTACTTGTGTTGAATGTGTGTTTTCCATAAAGTATGGGTATATATTTAAAATATTATAAGTGATTTAAAATTACCAGAAATAATTTTATGGCCATGAAATAAAGGTTTGTGTGTTTGGCTACTTTTGAATTTCAGTGGAGATATGAATGTTTAATATTTTAGGATTATGTAAAATATCATTATTATTATTATTAACTCACTGCAAGTTTCTGCAAGATAAAAACAATATTTGGAAGAAAGGTATTGCCCCAAATGGCAATACCCTTGATGGCCATTAGAGGTTGTTCAAGTATTTCCGCAGGGCTCAGTGCTTGGGCCCCTGCTTTTTTATTCTTAATTAATGACCTAGAGGTAAATATTTCATCTGGTATTTTTATGTATGCAGCCAACACTATATTGATTGCCAGAAATAAAATCAAACAATTGGCAGAAATTGACATCCAGGAAAAGGTTAGTGGCTGACTAGATGCCAATGAATTAACTTTGAACAGAGAAAAAACCACCTCAATGTTTTTCTGCATGAGGGATTTGACTGAGATGGAGTGTGGTCTATCAGTAAAGTTTCTTAGTGTCAGGCTGAATGCCGCTCTCTCTTGGTCGGATCACTCAACTAAATTTTGCAACCGATTAGCTTCTGATATATTTGCTCTATTACATCTCTGTGGTGTCGTCTCTTAACATGTTTTAAGAATGGCATATTGTGGGTTATTTCATTCTAAGATGACCTATGGTTTGATTAATTGGGGCAGTGCCTCTCTGTCAAATATTGTTTTTATCTTGCAGTAAGAATAATATCAGGAGTAGATTCTAGAGCTGATTGTAGACCCTGGTTTTTTAATTTAAATATCTTAACTTTTTACTCGTCTTTCATTTTGCAAAACTTGTTATTCACAAAAAATAACTGTAACTTAACTCTCAATAGCGACATAGTTATAATACCAGAACCAAACAAGATGTTCAAATACCCATATGTTAGATTAAGTGAAACCTTGAAGAAACCTGTTATTGGCACGTGACTATTTAATAAATTACCTCTCAACGTAAGATGTTTAGATATGATAGTTTAAGGCCTCTATAAGCCGCTTTTTACTTTGTAATTTCTCATACTGTGGAAGAATTCTTAAATGGTTAGTGGACTTAAGAATGTTTCCAATAATAATTGTATTTTAGGCCAATAAGCCTAAATGTTATTTTAGTTTGTTAGGTCTGACAAATCCAATGTATTCAATTGGATGGAAATAAAGATCTTATGTCTTAGGATCAAGGTCAATTAGATTACATAATATTGCTGTTGAGATACTGACTAACCAGATACTGTTTTTAATGGAAAGAAATAAGTGATAGTCACTGGGTGCTAGGTTGGGACTGTACAGAGGATAATAAAGTTTACCACATGGAACAGGCATTGTTATGGAGAAAAACAATCCCTTACCACATATTTTATGATCTGTGACAACTTGGTTGGTATATTTTCCGATGGATTTCTGCTGCATTATTCCTTTAACCATGTAAAACCATCACGTTCATTATAGACCTGTGAAGTTGTATATTCATCTGGAGTCTATAAGATTCCATGCAGTCGTGGGTCAGTGTAGATTGGCAAAACCTCATGTTTAATATCTAAATGAGTGAGTAAACATATTAAGCTAACAAAACATCTGGATATGCAAAAATTAGCCATAGATTTATTCTTAATTTTACTGTATATGTAGGAGGGTTGCTTTTTTTCAACCTCCATGGCAAGTCAGTGATCTGCACAGTAGTTGGATTGCGCATCTTCCCCACTACAACATTTGTCACTGCCGAGTTTAATTGGCCGGTTTGTGCTGAGCTGCAGCTGCATAAATATGGCCGCCTCTATTGATTCTCTCACCAAAACTGAATTGAGGAGTACTATTCTTTTCTACAAGCAGAAAGGAATAATGCAGCAGAAATCCATCGAAGAATGTACCATGTTTATGGAGAAACCATTGTGAGTGATAGTGTTATGGATCAATGTAGGAGGTCAAGAATGCAAGTCTGTCGCTACAACTATATTCAAATGATTATCATATAACTATAACTCCCCTACAGAAGTAGGTTTTAATTATTGTTAATTGACACACTAAATTATTTGAATTCTTTGTAAATGTGTTTCACAAATAAAATACTCTCTAAAATACGGTGTTACTAATTAATTGTCTGGTAGCAAAATAATCATTGTAAAACGTCCAAATCTCATCAAACAGTGACATCGGAATGTTTTACACTCAAAATCTAATTAATATAGGAAATTAAAAAGTTAAGCAATCTACTTTTCCTCAATTGAAGAAAACAACATAGTTCCTACCGATGTTGTTTGTTATTAGGTATTTATATTAACTTTGTTTAACCCTTTGAGTTCCAGCACTTTTGAGGGTGTGGCACTGTCAGTTCCAAGCGTTTATGACAAATCACTTGTCAGTGCCAATCACACTTTTGGCGCTTGTTTAATGTTCCGCCAAATAATTAATTTAAATAAAAATTATATACAAAAATTTAATTTTTAATTTAGCTTTTTAAATGCAGATATTGTAATTTTATGATCTTAATTTATTATGTGAAAAACCTTTATAAAACACAGCTTTAATTTTTTATATTTGGTATTTGTTTTGTGTAGTGGTCCACCATGATATAATTCACAACTTTTCAAAAATAAACATAACAGGATGTCTCGTTTCTCTAAGAGGAAAAGTAGGCTAAACTTATGATATTATTTGAATGTAAAATATGTTGAAATTTTTAACCCTTTACATTACAATGTATCCATTTAGATACATCATCCTGATTGTCTACTGCCTCGATTGTGAGACACAAGTCAACACCTGCACTGTATACTGCCAAGTAAAGAGATAAACTAGCTAGTACAATAACTGGTTAACCCTTTACATAACAATGTATCCATTTAGATACATAATTTTGATTGTCTATTGCCTCGATTGTGTGACACAAGTCGACACATGCACTATGCACTGCCAAGTAAAGAGATAAACTAGCTAGTACAATAACTAGTTAACCCTTTACATAACAATGTATCCATTTAGATACATAATTTTGATTGTTTATTGCCTTGATTGTGTGACACAAGTCAACACATGCACTATGCACTGCCAAGTAAAGAGATAAACTAGCTAGTACAATAACTGGTTAACCCTTTACATAACAATGTATCCATTTAGATACATAATTTTGATTGTCTATTGCCTCGATTGTGTGACACAAGTCGACACATGCACTATGCACTGCCAAGTAAAGAGATAAACTAGCTAGTACAATAACTGGTTAACCCTTTACATAACAATGTATCCATTTAGATACATAATTTTGATTGTCTATTGCCTCGATTGTGTGACACAAGTCGACACATGCACTATGCACTGCCAATTCAAGAGTTAAATATAAAATATTTGATTTTTAAATATATTTTTTTCTTAATACATTTCTATGCTCCTTTTTTATTGTTCCCTATGTAAATAGGAACTAGTATAACATACAAAGTTTAAATAAAGTAAATATGTGTAATATTGAGTTTGAATTTTTCTTATATATTAGTGCAAAATGTTGAAAATCTCCACTTGCATATTAAATTGTCTCTCATATTTGGCAAATAGCTTTTACCAGCTGTAACAAATCATATCAAAATAGAAAAAAAAAAAATCGGGACCGATCTGCGCGGGTCTGCCGGGCGGGTGATTTGACCGTTTACTTGCGGGATGTTTGTTATTTTCGGTCAAGAATAATTGTTTTTGTGCCGACTAAGCCTGTAAGTAGATATGTGTCAATAGATGTGGAAATGTATGTAACATCCCACTTCAAAAACTACAATTAACATCAACCCTAGCCTGCAGGTTCAGTTGTCAATGGCTCATCGTCTCAGCATTCCGGTTTAGTTTAATTTTGTTCCTTCATTTCACTTGACCATCGTTCCTACCAGTCATCTGTTTTTCACTGTCCACTGTCACTGTCTCGTGGGTCGTCGTCTGCTGCTGCTGAGCTCTGCATAGAGGAATCTTTGCCCGAAAGAATCCACGGCCTTTTGAATCTCGTTTACATGATCGTCTACTCAGTACTATATGAAATCAATATAAGGGGCTACAAAAAGGCTCCCTAGGTCTCCAAACGTACGAATCAACAGCACATTAATGAAATAGTAGACTATTTTAACAAAATAGTCTATGAAGTTCTCTATGTAACGTCACTAAAGGTCATTACTACAGCTGTCAATAACAATACTCTGTTCTGTAAAGATTACAGTGAATCAACGCATCCTAATCTTATCCCAGTAGTCACAAGCTTCTTGTTTTCGCTGCCTCCATCTGTGCATACTATACTCAATGGAGACAAGATCAAGATCAAGGAATAAAAAGAATAACTATCGCGTGGAACAGCCTTTGAGCAGCGGCCGACGATCGAACAGCAGAAAGGAAAATGTTTTATGTCTGCTCTGTGACATAATTGTGGCTGATGATGATGATGCTATTTTTTGTGAAGGGATTTGTAACACCTGGTATCACAGAGTATGTATGGGTATGTCATCAGAACATTACAATGAAACTACAAACAATAAGGATGAAAAATGGATTTGTCCAACTTGTGATCCAAAAAACTATTCTTTTCATTCCAATTCAGAGCACATCCTGTCACCAACTGCCCACAAAACCGTCCGATCACTAGACGAGCTTAAATCAATGCTTGCCTCGTACTCCGAAGCAGAATGGACCGAAGAAAACAAACTGCAAATATCGGCTGAAATTGGATCAAAGCTTCTTTTACATAATGCCGAATTACAAAAAGAGAACTCTATTCTAACCCAAAAAATGAACTCAATGGAGGCAAAAATTGAGGATCTTTTTAACACAATTGACTCTTTAACTGTGAAGGAAGGGATACTATTGGACAATCTACGTGCTATGGAGAGACAATTGGAGAGAGAAATAAACTTGAGAATTGAGGTACAGAAGACTTCTGAGGGACACGATGAGAAGCAACTGCAGAAAATTGATTCCCAAGAGAGGAAAATTGTAACGCTTGAGAAGGAACTCTTATCATTGAGGTCTGAAGCTGGGGATATCCCCTCCACTATTCGGCAAGACGCATCTAGTGAGCGATCTTTTCCCACGATATCTCCTAACGCGGCACTGGTGACCATCAAAAATGAAGTAAGGACAATGAAAGCTGACCTATTGGCATTGGAGAAGAACTACCAGTCCCTATATTCCTTCTGTCATGACTCCCATGAAACCCTTAAAGAGAGGAACCCAGAGCAGTCTCCCACGACCAACTGCACTCTTGCTGACAAGAGTATTATGAACAAGCCTAGCGATGAACCCTCAAATAAATCTGTCTGTAATCCTCCCTGTAACGCAAGGATACGTCCCTTGGGACAAACTGTTGAAGAATTTTACCACCAACACTTAGATTTTTACATTAATTTAATAACAGTTGTAGCAGCTGATGATTCTGAAGCATTTAGACATGAAATTCTTGAACACGAACCATCTGTAAGTCGGATAGAGTTTTCCCACATCACACCACCTGTCCCTGCCAATGGCGTTTTGCCAGCTGTCAACTCAAATCCGTCAGCAAAGTCTTTTTTAGACCCAGTAAGGAGCTCAAGGCACAGACGATAACAGATTCTCCTGAAATTTCTTACAAGACTCTCATCTCAGAGCCTAAGCTAGCTAACGGTACCATGAATCTAACCATATTCCATCAAAATGTAGACCGGATACAAAATAAAATTGAAATATTGAACCACACTCTCCTTCAGCTGAACCCAGACCTCGTAGTTATCACAGAACATGGAAACTCACCTGAACAGATCTTGAACACTAAACTGATAAATTTCTCTCTGGTGGCGGCTTATTGTAGGGAAGATCGCATGAAGGGTGGAGTTGCGATCTACAAAAATAATAGCTTGAAGAATGAAACATCTCATCTGGAACTCGAACACCTTAGTATTCCTCTTGTTTGTGAGGTTGCTGCAATGAGGATCACGCTGAGCAACTCCAAAGTGTTGCTTATAGTGGGGATTTATCGACCTCCTTCAGGTAGTCTAGCCCACACCAGACAAGCTCTTGAGATACTAGCGGAGATCCTGGATCTACTTCCTACAAATAATAATTCGCATGTCTTACTCATTGGGGACATAAACATTAACGATCTCGAATCAACAACTGAGAGAAGCATGTTAAATGAACTCCTGGCATCTTTTTCCATGGCAAGAATACAACTTCCACCAACCAGGATCACCCCAACTTCGGCTACCTCCATCGATGCCGTATGTACTGACTTGAACTTGGACCAAGTAACGGTACGGGTGGTTCCTACTGGAATCTCGGACCACACTGGACAGCTGTGCTCACTGCAGCTACCGATCTCTCTCAAGAAACCCACCATTGTATCCAGAAGAATCACCAATCTCACCAACTTGACCCAGTTAAAAAATCGTTTGGCTCTGGAATCTTGGGATCATGTATTAGGCTGCAGTGACACGAACGATGCATACAACAATTTCATTGCAACAGTCACACTGATCCTTGACCTTACTTGTCCTCCGAGAAAATCTAGGAGTGGGAGAAACAAAACAAGAGAAATTTTCTGCAGTGAAGAGGTCAGAGAATTGAAGAGAAGGTTCTTGGAAGCCAACAATCAATATCTTCTCAGTGGAGGTCATGGAGATAAAATAAGAGCGAACACCTTAAAAAAGTCATATGACCTAAAATTAAAAGAGCTTCGTCGCACCTTTAACTCCAACCACATCAGCACATCCGATAATAAAAGCAAGGCCATCTGGGATGTGATTAACTGCGAGCGAAACCCTAACAAAGTCCCACAAACTGAAGTAAAATCCTTGTCTGTTGACAAAGTGAACATCACGGATCCTAATGAAATTGCTTCCTGTTTTAACCAGTTTTTTGTCGATTTTGCGGAAAAAAACTCTTCAGTCTTCGGCTGTTGCCTCAGGTCACTCACCTCCTAATCCAACTGTCGAGGAAGTCTACAACGGCCTAGTAAGACTGAATGAGTTTACAGCTACAAACGAGGCGGAATTGATTAGGACGATCGACTCTATAAAGCAAAAACCCTCTGCTGGTTTGGACGAGATCTCTTCCAGAATGGTTAAGTTCTGCAAGGAGGAGCTTCTGGTGCCACTTGTACACATATGCAATCTCTCCTTTCAGCAGGGACGCTTCCCTTCTAAACTAAAAGTGGCTAAGGTTTTTCCTCTCCATAAACGAGGGAAACAAGAGGACATGGGCAACTATAGGCCAATATCGTTGGTTCCAACTTTCTCAAAGATCGTCGAGAAGATTGTCGTAACAAGACTATTTCAACACCTCAATATAAATGGCCTTCTTACCAAATGTCAGCATGGTTTCATGAAGGGTAGGTCGACACTGACAGGTTGGGTGGAACTTCTAGAGGACATCATCAACAACATAGAGAATGGCTACTCCGTCTCCGGGATCTTCGTCGACATGAGTAAGGCTTTTGATTGCCTAGGCCACGAATTGATTCTATCAAAACTGAGCTTCCTGGGAATAGATGGAAGGGCTCTCTGCTGGTTCTCTGACTATCTGGAAGACAGGTCACAAATTGTGGAAATTTCTCACGTCACTGGGGGGAAGTTGTGCAGGTCAAGATCCTGTCCTCTGCCTGTACGCAGAGGTGTGCCTCAAGGATCAGTGTTGGGTCCTGTTATGTTTATATTGTTTACTAATGACTTACCATCTTATGTCAACCCCTATGGCAATTGCTATATGTATGCCGATGATACCGTCATCTTATCATCAGGGAAGAATGTGGATTCAGTTGAGGTCAATTCCTTCATTGCTTTGAGTGTGGCCTCTGACTACTGCTCCAGGAATGACTTGGTTCTAAACGAGGAAAAAACAAAGCAGTTGCTGTTTGGACCAAAGAAAAAGCTAATATGTGGTATCCCAAATCTTCTGATCACAAACAACACCAAACACCTGGGTGTTGTTGTGGATGTTGACCTCTCTTGGAAGAATCATATAGATTGTCTTTGCAGGAGACTTAGCACTGCCTTATTTGCCATTAAAAGAATTGTAGCTGTGGGAACTGAGGAGGCAGTCAGAGCGACTTACTTTGCCTTGTTTGATAGCCATATGACCTATGGGATCGCTTTGTGGGGTGGATCGTCCTGCTTCAATTTGGAGAGAATCCTACTTATCCAGAAGAGGGCGATTAGAGCAATGGCTGGACTGGGATTCCGTGAAAGCTGTAGGGAAACCTTCCGTAAGTGGGAAATCCTAACCGTGGCATCAGCTTACATCTTGGCAACTATAATGGAAGCCTGCAATAGTAATTCACCGATAAATTCATCTATCCACCAGCACCGAACCAGGAATGCGAACAATTTCAACCTTCTTTCTCATCGCACAGCGCTGTTTGCGAAGAAACCTTCCTACGCAGGTTCCAGATTCTTCAATCTCCTTCCGGATGAGCTGAAGAACTTAAGGGAGTTCACCTTCAAACGACACTTGAGGAGGTGGTTTGTGCAGCGGCCATTCTACGCAGTGAATGAGTTTCTCTCTTGGAAGGACAATGACCTAGCTTTTGCAAGTCTAGTCTAACTCAACATGTATTTGAAATTTGAAGACTGTATTGACGCTTATCAAATCTTGATGATTGTGAATAAAAGATGTTCTCTCTCTCTCTCTCTCTCTCTCTCTCTCTCTCTCTCTCTCTCTACTTATTTTTATTTGAGTTGTTATGTATCAAATGAGACTAAGTACAATGCTATATGTTAAGATTTAGTAACAAAATAATAAATATTGCAAAAGCTGATCTAGTCGCCCTTCAGCATTTTTCTTTTGGAGAATACCCGTAAGCCAATCTCATCGGCTCTTGACACTCGTAGGGTGTACATTTTAAAATTTTTGTCATACCTGCCTATTTTCAATTAACGTAACAATTTACAAAGTTAAACTGGAGAAAATTCAGCCCATTTTATTCCTGAAGTTATGGAAAAAGAATTCCTGTTTGATCCTGTCTTGAATTAAAAAATACCACTTTTCTCCTGCTCTACTTGAAAGATACTTGGACTTCCAGGAGGAATCAGTGTGAAGTAGGATTGCAATAGATAAATTAGGGCTAAAGTATATTGTCTTTAAGGCCAGATTTTGATAAAGGATTTTGAAACAATTCTGTTGGATAGAAGTAATAGTTTACTAGAACATAATGTTAATTGTTTTTACATCATGGAATTAACTTTCATATAAATCAGACAAATATAAATTACTTTTCTTGATATCAATGTTATATTTTCACGGCAAGGCGTATTTTATACTTGAAGATTAGTTATCCACTTAAGATCATGTACTCTGAATTTGCACATTTGTTGTGATTGTCATATTTTGCAGGAAAGCACAAGTAAAGATGAAGTAGTGAAGGACTTGGAGCGGAGGATACAAGAAAAAGACAAAGCAGCTGAAAAACTGAAAAGAGGTACATGATAAAAAGGTTATTTTAAATTACTTATTATAAACATATGACAGATTTAATACTTTAAATTTAATACACATATCAGCAAAATAATAACAAAACTATCATAAAATTTATTACTACTTTTGGTTTTATATTTTGTACTATTTTTTGTTCATTATGTTAATGGGTGGAATGTTAAGAAAGATTTAAGAGAACAGTAGCAGCAAAATCTTTACAGTCTTGAATGTTTAATTTTGTATTGGAATGATTCAGTATTTTACAAAGCAATATAATGGTCTATGAAGTTTGTATCGTTTTTCATTACCAACAAATTATAATGCTGTTCTGTACACTAAACCACATCTAATGTGGTTTTAATTCCTTATGAAAATTCTCATTGTCCCTCTGTAATTTAATTATATTCTATTCTTTTAGAAATTGGAATTTTAGAAAATATTTTTTCTATAATTGTTTTGAAATTTTTAATTTTGAAAATAGTTTTGGCCACAAATACATTCCAAATATATTTAGACTATATAAAAAAACTCAGGGTATATGAGGAGGTAATCTACATATTGTTTAAAAATTTCAGTTAGATATCTCAAGTATTTTTTTAGTTAAAGTTCCTCCTATTTGGACAAAATAGTTAATTTTATGGAAAAAAGCCATTTACTAAAACATAGTACTTTTATTGATTTACTTAATACATTCCACTCTTATAAGTAGGGTTTTCTTCTTCCTCTTCTAAGCCTCCTTTCGTACCTTCTTGCTTCTTCCAAAAAGTCTGAAATGAATTTTTCAGAATAACAGATGTGTACTAAGTCCAGTAATTTCATAGCACTTATGGCACACACACCTGGATGTAATCCCATTGCATACAAAACTGTGCATTTTGTTATATGTTACATTTTGTTACTCCTTCATATACTCCAGAGTCCTAATTGTAACAAAGTTGTTTTTTAAGATCTTTGCCCATATAATGCTATTTACACTCTCATTCACATTTTGGGTTGTCCCATGTAAACATTTTTTTTACTAAATGTGGATGTTTACATTGTCATAACCAATGCAGTAATGACAGCTGAGATTCAATATACATGCATGCCTGCCAACCAAAGAATTAATCATAAGACTAAGGTAAAAGAGTTTTTTTTAACATGAAGTAGTAATAAAAATCATATGTATCAACATACTCAGAAATTTTAGTTTTATAAAATGTACTAAAGATTTTTTTACCATTTCGGGTGGTCTCCTTTCAAAAATTAGGTAAATCTCCTTATAAGATTGTCTCTATTCTAATTGGTGCACGTAGTTGTAAATAGGGGCAGGTGAATAGCCTTGAAGGGTCTAACTCATTGCCAAAGAAACAAACAACTCCTTATAAGGTAATCTTGATTCTCATTGGTGTACGTTGTCGTAAGCAAATAAAGAGAGGAGATAAATCCGGCAGACAAGAGAAAGTTATTACAAACCATATGTTAACATTTTTTCTACAAACCTCATAATAGTTTTGATTCAAACTATGTAAAGTGCTGTGTGTGACCCGAGACGATTGTAGTGAAAATTCACAAGATTACCAAAGTTATAAGGCTAACAATTGTGGGTAGAAACATTACTTAATTTCAACTTACTTCAAATAAATGTGCCATTAAAAAAAAAAACATTTTAATGTGCAAGCTATTTGAGTGATATTGAAGTGACATTTCAGAAATCACTTAGGTGATTTATTTTGAATCTTAAGTGTTATTTGAATTTGATGAATTCAGATTAGCAAATTGGGCAAAAGAAATTTTGGTGAATTTATATGTGCATTAGATAATTTTTCTTCATATTGAAACTGGGATTTTGATTGAAATCTGATATACACCTGATAGTGTAAATACTATCAATAAAAGCAGAGATCGCTACAATTTAAAATCTAATCTTTGTTAAGATCTTAAATTATTTACACTATTAAAAGCAATTATTTTCTTTAATTTATTTATATTGATAATTCAGTTCTATTTAATATTTTGAAGAATAACCAGCCTAAAGACACATTCTAGGGTAGTACAACTTATATAAGTAATATCTTTCTCTGCTTTTTTTTATTTTAAAAGTTTTTTTGTTTTGTTCATTTTCTAATATTTTTGGAAGAGTTTACCACATCATTTTCAAATAGTAATCCTATCTTGTAACACATGCAATGACCGAAAGAATTATTAAAATCCCTTCGTTACCAAAGGGGACTTTTATAATGGTAAATAAGGAATTTAATAATAAATAAATAATTTAACAAGAGTCTAATAAATAAATGATTTGATCTTATCCTGAAAAAGGTTATGATTATAAATAAATGTTATGGGTCAAAACCCTTCCCAAATTTGAAATTTAAATTTTATGATCTTAATTAAGAACTAGAACAATAAGCAGCTCCCCATTATGGGAAGACAAAAATTTATTCATAATTTACACAAAACTTTGTTTGTGGTTCAATACTCTTTTACAGAATCATTTTAATTAATTTGTAATTGGAAGAGTTTAGATTATTTCACTTTTAATATGTATGTTATAACAGCAAAAACTTTTGCATATAACTTAAGCATCTGCAATGATTAATTTTGTAGTTGTTTTTTGGAACATTATTGACATAATGGATAAAAAGAGGTGGTGTTATAATTTTACAGACATAGTTTTCTTAATTTGATAAATTTAAAGCAATGTTTGGATTTAACTTCTATTTGATTTTTTTAAAGTGGTTTCATGATTAAATAGTGGAAATATATTCTTGCAGATATCGAAGTCTTAGAAGAGGAACTGCAGTGCAGCATCTGTGCAGAACTGTTCATTGAAGTGAGTAGTTGAGACTGTTAATAAATATTTTCCATTCATATGAAGTGTTGTCTAGTGTTATTGTACTTTTTACTATTCATTTTATTAAGTAAGAACATCTCCATTAAACCATATAATTAGAGCTTGTCTCTGAATTTTGTTGTATTTTCTCCAAGGTGTTTCTAATTCGTATATAATTTTCTATTCCGTATTTTATGAACAAATAAACTATACAAACCGGTACATTTTGCATTGGACTTATGGATTATCTAAATGAATAGGGGGAAAGTTTTAAAAGAGCAGTGAGGTTTCAGAATTTAAACTTGGTTTCATATAGCCTACCTATTTCTAATCTGAAGCATTTCTTAAATATGGTTCCAATCATGTTATAGCCAACCGTGCTGAACTGCGGCCACATGTTCTGTAAAACGTGTATAGATGAATGGAAGACGAAGAAGAAGATCTGCCCAATGTGCAGGGCTAAAATAGTTACAAGTGTCAGAATATTCACTGTAGACACAATCATAGAGAAAAATGTTGCTCTGTTGTCCGCCGAGGCGAGGTCCCGTCGTGAGACTCTCATTCTGCAGCGACAAAAAGGTATCATTATAATTCTTTATATTCCTTTTGCTGATGTTCAGAAAGGTAAATTATATACCAGTAGATTAAAATAAGGAGCATTGTTAAGTTGTGTATTTGGTTGGAATAATATTAATTTTGTATTTAAAAAACTATTAGTTATCATCTTTGGCCCCCTTTTTCTTATGTCTGACTACAAAATTGCCCTGAGAGGCTAGTTTAAGTGGCTACAAAAGCCCTTAACTCTTTTAGGACGACGAACATATTAAAATTGTTTCTATTACATTCATTTGAAATAACTATTTTTGTCTAAAGAGTGTACTGAAGAAAATGAAGGTAAATATAGGAAAATGCAAACATTTTTATATACAGGGTTACAATTAAGTCTGGAACCTCTTTTTTAATTTTTAAACCACAATATAAAAAATACCAAAGTTCACACGTGCTTACTGGTGATAGTAACGCACACATCTGCTCAATTACCGACGGATAATCCCTTTGGGGGATGGTCCACAAGGAGTCAGACAAAATTCTTAAATAGCAGCATTGGTCAAGTTTGGTATCAAATTAAAGGTCTCACTTAGCAGAGTACAATTCTGCAAACCGGATTTCAAAAGGTGGATTCATTCAGTAGTTATAGCTGTTTGAATTTCAAAACTATTGAACAATTGTTAAATTATTAAGTATTACAAGTAAAAACGAGTAGTAGTAGAAAAAAGTAGTAATTGAAGCCAGGAATCAATAATTATTACCAATAACACAACTACTGTTAGAATGAGAAAGTGGCTCTTTGGGTTTTCCCAAAGAGTGAACTTTGACTGCAACGTTGTTATCTGTATTTTGTTAGGAAGGTAACAGTTCAGTTGCACTGAAGCTTTCAGCGGATTTAGTTATGCAGATGGAATAATTTTCAGTCATTAACAAGTTTTAAAATTGGTTATTAATTTGTTTATTTACCATTATTTCACTTAGTGAGCGTGAAAGGATAACTCTTTTAATGATGCGTGGGTGGGGAGATAATGAAAGATCATATGAAGCAGTAAAAAATTTATTCAATGATACTTTTCCAGAGAGATATCCTATCTCTAAGTCCACAGTAATAAAGACAATGGCCTGTTTTGTAGAGCCTGGTAGCGTTAACGATCGTGTCAGAACTGGAAGACCAACAACAGTGACGGGTGAAGCCGCATCATTAGATGTTCTTCAGTCTTTCATCGAGATCCAAATGAATCAGTTAGATCTGCTGCAGAACTCATGAAATGTCTTGTGAGTCAGTCAGAAAAGTGTTAAAAAAGGCAGCTTTCAAGGCGTACCGAGTACATCTGATTCAGGAACTGAACGAAGACGACTTCGATCGGCGGCTCGAATTTTGTGAAATAATGATGGATAGAATTGACCGAAAACAAATCCTTTTGAACGATATTTTATTTTCTGATGAGGCAACATTTATGTTGAATGGCAGTGTCAATAGACTTAATTGTCGGTATTGGGACAACAGCAATCCGCACTGGAAAGAAGAGAGTCATACACAGCATCCACAGAAACTTAACGTTTGGGCAGGTATTATAGGAAATCAAATTGTGGGCCCATTATTTATCAATGGTAATTTAAATGGTGACTCGTATCTAGCAATGCTCTAAAATGAGATAATTCCTGCACTACAAGCTGCTCTTGGTCGATAATTTCAAAGAATTTATTTCCAACAAGATGGCCACCACACTTTGCTCTCCTTGTTAGAGAATACTTGGATACAATATTCCCTCACAGATGGATTGGAAGATGTGGTGCAGTAGAGTGGCCTGCTCGTTCCCCTGATTTATCTCCGCTGGATTTTTTTCTTTGGGGATACCTCAAAGATAAAGTTTATCGTACTAAGCCTCGAGATTTGGCGCACCTAAGAAATCTCATAGTCCAAGAAGCTCAAGATATTCCTCGTGACCTTCAAAATGCAGTGGATGGCTTTTACAACCGCCTAGGACATTGTCAGACGATGGGAGGGGAACATTTTGAACACTTACTTTGATCACAGGTACTTAAAAATTGGTGTTTACTTGTAATACTTAATAATACCTGTATACATTGTTCAAATGTTTTAACATTCAAATAGCTATAACTACTGAATGAATCCACCTTTTGAAGTCCGATTTGCGGCATTGTACTCTGCTAAGTAAGACCTTTAATTTGATACCAAACTTGACCTATGGTGCTATTTAAGAATTTTGTCTGACTCCTTGTGGACCGTCCCCCAAAGGGATTATCCGGTCGGTAATTGGGCAGATGTGTGCGTTACTATCACCAGTAAGCACGTGTGAACTTTGGTATTTCTTTCTATTGTGGTTCAAAAATTAAAAAAGAGGTTCCAGACTTAATTGTCACTCTGTATACAGATTCAAATTCATTCAAACTCAAGTTCTTTATTGCCACAATTTACATAATACTAGCAGTTGCCCGCCGCTTCGCACGCAATTTCCTCTTGAAAACCAGTACACTATATTCACGTATTATATTTCTATCATATTCTAAACAGTCCTGAGATAATTGATAGTCGTGAGCTTCTTGGGCGCATTATGAAGGTATGTACCATATTTCCTGCCTCCTCTATCTTTCGTGGTTTATGCTTTGATAAGTTATTCAGTACAATTAATCTATAGAGATGAACCTCGATAAACTAATTAGGTTATGAAGAATCAAATTCGGTATGTTAAAATTAGTTTTCTGTTTATGACATTTCTAGTATTATTGTGGAGTTTGCCTTGTGATCCGATCAAGAAAATGTGTCAAAGAAAACCAGTTTAGATCATAAAGCATCTTCTCTCGGCTCTTTTCATTTACCTTCGATCTAACCAAATTCGATTACCTTATGTGCAAACACTCACGGCTTTGTGCAATGAGGTGTTTTATAACAGCGTTTAATAGTATTTTCATTGCATTATATAGTTTATTGACCATTGGTGCAATCTGCATTACACTACTGATCAAGCACTTTACAATAATAATTTTCTAAATATTATATGTTTCTGCCTCTGACAAACTTCAGCTGACAGTATTAACAGCTGTTAAGTATCAGTTCACTTTGTATTATGTGCCGTAGCGCAGTCTGCTGGATCCAATGTAAAACACTCCAAAATCAACAACTACTTACAGATGAAAAATTAATTAAAAAAACATTTCCAGTGGACCAAATTGTGAATCTAAACCATTCTTGAATTCCATTCAAAACACACCAAATTTCATCAAAATCGGTCCTGTCGTTTAGGAGGAGTGTATATATACTAGCAGACCCGACAGACGTCCTGTACACACGTCTTTGATTCGAAAATTTTAAACTTTGATTAATCTGTAACAATCTGGGCTGTTTTGATAAAAATTTCTCTTAAAAAGTTATTACAATATCTAACTTCATTACATGTACATTTAATCACACTTCGACCAACCAATAGTATGTGAGTATAACATGAGTGAAGTGAAATGTAGAGGATGTTTTAAATGAAAACTTAAACTTATTTAAACTGAAGGTAAAAAAGTTGAAACAAACTATTTTATAACAGGTATATTTTTTCAATTTACAACTTAATTTATCGTAATGCCATTGAATGTACAATATTTTTTGTTAATCCTTCAGGAGTATACACAAACAAATTAGATGGCTTTTCCGATAGGGCTGAAGTATAAGTGGCCTCCATCACAATCGAATTATTGATATTTCTGAATAGCCTATCTAAACTACTAAAATAGCGATCCGAATTAGATTATAGTTATTTAAAGGCTGAAGTATAATAAGCGACCACCATCACAATCGAATTATTGATATTTCTGATTAGCACACGGATCCAATGTAAAATATTCTGAGATCAACAACAAATTTATTTATAAATAAAAAATTAATTATATAAACAATTTAAATTGGACCTAATTGTGAATCTAAACCATTCTCGGACCCACCTGAAGACACATAAAAAGTTTCATTAAAATCGGTCCACCCGTTTAGGAGGAGTTCAGCCCCATACACACGCACACAAGAAATATATATATAAAGATAAAGATATGTTCTTTTAAACCAGCACAGCTGAAAGAACAGGTGACATTGTTAAGGTATAAAATAGAACTTAATATTACTATCAGTTACTAAACATCGTCAAGTGTATGAATTAAATATGTATAATAAGTATAAAATAGTCATAAAAATAAAACGTATAAATTTATATTAAAAATTTTATTAAATAATTGTATCACATAGACATTCTTGAATAGAGTATACGTTTTTTTCTTGTAATATACCTGAAACTTTTATTTAAAATTCATTATCTTTTTGGATTGATTTAAATCTAGTAGGCAGCGTATTGTATGTACACTTTCAAGATACTGTGGTAAACGCTCAATGAAACAAAATCTATGAATTGAAAAGTGCAACATATCTCTATTTCTTGTATTATAGTTATGGTTATAGTGATTTGCAAAATAGAGCTTGAAACTCTTATAAACAATAAACATCTAAGCACATAAACCGATGGACAGGTTAACAGATTTTAATCTTTAAACATTTTTTTGCATAAAGTTCTCCTTTTGGAAAATGTCATAATCCTTAAATATTTTTTTGGATTTTGAAAATGTCTTCCAGCCTACTATAACTTCCCAAACTTCAATGCAAATGTTGCATGGCTGAAGCAAATATAGTATGATAAATCATAAGTTTTGTTGTTAAGTCAACAACATTTCTTAAGATTTGGAAACAAGCAGAGTTAATCTTTCTTACAAAAATTTGAAAATATTCTGTCCGTTTTAGATTTAGATTTTAGTCAATGTGGATCCCAAAAAAGTTTGCTGATTTCAAAACTTCAATGCGTTTACTTTCCAATTGATATTAAATTCAAGATGGTTCTGGCTTTGAACAGTTTAGAAACCAACCAATTGAGTTTTAGTAATATTAATTTTTAAACCATTTGTTGTAAATCATCTTGATAATTCAAAACGAGCGTCTTGAATCAACATGAAGGCCAATACTAGAAGTGGATTTGAGAATTGCTGTTGTGTCATCTGCGTATAATGATGACTCATATACAGTATGATGAGATCATGCAAAGTTATAAAAAATTCAAAATAAATTCTTATCAAGAATATTCAGGCACCGAAATTTGTTTGAAAGTAAGAAAATATTAATGAAGATAATTTATTACTATTTGGAATATTCTAAAAACAATTATATATAATAAGTTGTATATTTTACGAATTTTTAGAGGTGTATAACAGTTTAACGTAATTCTTACAAACGGCTAAAAAAAGGGTGTACTAGTAGAGGAACAGACACCACCAGTTCGAGGGTTAAGGGAAGCATGCTTAAGGACTCTTAATTAATTCCAAATGAATAGTTTAAACGATAGACCATAATACAATTGTGTTGGCAGAATATCTATTTTGGGACTTAGAGACTTTTAATATCAATTTTGTTTGGTAACAGGAAATCAAACATCAGTGCGAGCAAAGAAGAGGAAAAATCAGAACCCCCGAGGAGAGCCTATCATCAATCCTAGGAGGTCACGTACTAGTACTGTTATAGAGCACATGCATGTTCCACCACTCATGGTCCAGCTTATGCCTCAGGGCATGGAGAGAGTTGTGAATATGGATGTATTCACGTTGGGAGATGATCAGTAAGTATTTTCTTGAACCATTCCTGTTAAGCTGACTCTCTCTTGCAATCAACACGTAGCTTGTGTTTCATTCCAATGTGGAAATGAAATCAATTTCCAATACTTCATAACAGTTATATATAACATGTATAATTTTGTATCTATGTGATGTATATCACTCCTGTCACTTGGTTATGAGATGTCAGATGATCATGTACAGGATGAGAGACATAATTTATATTAATTCTTCTGCGTATAATAATAGTAAGTTTTTAACAAATGGTATTTCACTCAGCCATTTGTAAGCCTTTTTGAGTCTTCAGAAGAATGAGCCATTGAACTATTTATAACTCCATCTCATTAGGACACCTCAGAACTTGACCCCTGTTTGAACTAAAAAAAAACTTGTATTGTCAGAAGTAGATGGAAAATGTCTAAATATGTAGAGTAAATGCAGTTTTCATGCATAGAAATAGTAAAATGCTGTTTGCAACAATAAAACTAGACTATAAGTATTTAAGTTTGGTACTAACAGTACTAAAACTCGGTTTCTGATAGCTCCCCAATAATGGCATTAAAGGGAAGAAACACAACTTTTAATTATAAACAATATTACTCTTCAATTTACACTCCATATAAAAAATAAATTAGATTACCTCAAACAGAGAAATACTTAAAAGAAGTCAGTGAGGTTTTCTGCTTTTTGTAGGAGGATCTTTTGTATTGGATACACAGTTCAGAATTGTTTGACCACACTTTCTTCCAGGATTTTTGAAATTGTTGGTGGAATCTCATCATATATCTATCGTGTTTACTGAGTTTAGGACTGTCAGAAGGTCTGTGACGTCATCTTCCAGTTTAGAAAAGACTGACAGAAGTAGCTTTTGACAGTACTTTCACTTAAAGCATTCTATCACACCCTGATACAATGGCTGCAGAAGACAAGTGACGTTGGGTGGCAGAACCAACAGTTTTATGCTACTTTCACCTTTCATTGAAGATCTCCCTCATGAGTGGGTGGATTCTTGGGGAGAAGAAGAGCTTTGTCTGGAAATTTCAAACCATTGGTTGGACTTTGTTCTTTACATTCTGAATAATCTCAGAAATAAACCATTCTCTAAATAAGTATGATCATCCACACTGCTTTCTGGAACTGGTAGTACAGAGGAAGAGTAACCATGTTGGTATTCTTGAATGCCCTAGATTTTGCAGATTTTACAATGAACACAACAGGATCTTATGTGTCTCTAACGCATTTGAGGACAAAGCTAAGGTATCTCGCTCTCTACTATCTTTGAGTCATGGAACAAAGGTTTCCTATGCTGTAGCAGACGTTTTCTTGGCTAACATTTTTAAGTTTAACCTAGTTTTATTGATGTTATAGGCTTGTTCTAGACTAAAATCCTTGTTAGCAATGTTTATAAAAATTTTCAGTAAATTCCTTTGCTGCTATGGGAGTTGTTGGAAGTTTTTCTTAACAATCTCCAAGGAAATGAACTTCACATCTTGTTTTCTAGCATGAGAGCCATCCATCACTGGCTTCAAACTGTCCACATTCTTGAAGTTTGATATGCGGGATAGCTGCCTTTTCTTTCAAGATTGGTCCACCTCTTCTTGGTTTACTTCTCCTATGTTCTTATAAAAACCACAACCACAGAGCTTCGTCCACTAATTGTTTTTTTTAGAGTGCAGCGAGTTTTCACTTGTTTATAACCTTTAACACGTGTACAGAAATCTTCTATGGCTTTGTGCTTTTACCCACATTAAAATGGTTAGTAACACTCACCACCTTGTCTTGATTTGGACTGGCGTCATAGAATTCAAATAGTTTTGATGTCCCTTGTCCTGACATCTCTTGTATATGTAACTGGTCAAGTTGTCAGAAATGTCACCATACGTTACAGGTAATTCATGTTTATTATTATTTAATCTATTATTGTAACCTTAATTATATGCTAGTAGATTTCATTGTCAAAACTGCATCAAATTTTAATATTATTATTTAATCTTTGTGTTAATATTATTATTAACCCTTTGAGTGCCACGCGATGTGGCGGAGGTCGTGCAGCCAGTGCCAGTCATTTGTGACAGGCCATTCCCCTCAGTGCCAAGCACTATTTTTATGTTACTGCAGTATTTTACTAAAAAATTAACACCTTCATTAAATATTAACATAATGGGACACTTTTTGCTTTATTATTTAGGGCAAGATACGGGCTACAAATTGGTATATATACATTTTGACCATAAATAAAAAAAAATATTTATATATGTATAAGCAAAAATAAAAAAAAACAAAAAAAAAACACATTTTTTTTGTTTAAGATACAAAAAGTATTTATTTATTTTTGTTTGATGAGTTTTATGTGCCAATTTTATGTTCCCCATGTTAGTTGGAATACATGTACCAAGTTTCATAAAAATACATTTATATATAACTGAGTTTTGAATTTTTTTTTATATATTGCTGCAAAATGCTGATTACTCTTGTTCATGTAAAATATATTTTACTAGTTTTAAGAAATTAAATCAAGGTAGATTATACAACTTATTTATTTATTATGAACAGACATAAATTAATTACTTTGGGCTTATTTCATTAGGCCTATTATACTAAATCCTTCAGATGAAATAACTGAGTGAGTGTTTTTATCATAAGAATAAATTAATGTATTTTCGCGGTCAGATTCCGTTATATGCCCCCAACGCTTAAACTTTTTTCAATGAACTTAGAACGTTATAAAACGATGTAGTTGAGTAACAGAACTAACATTCCATCAATCAACAAGCATTTCCAGGTATTGCGATCGGTATTGTTGTCGCTGTTATCTTATCTTTCTCGAGAATCCCGATTACGGCAGCCCGCACGGAATCACATGATTATTTAAGTTTAGGTTAGTTTAGTTAAATTAGCGTTGGGGGCATAATGTTAGTTTTGTTACTCAACTACATCGTGTTATAAAGTTCTAAGTTCATTGAAAAAAGTTTAAGCGTTGGGGGCATATAACAGAATCTGACATATTTTCGCTTAAGGGCGATCTGTTCCTTTTACTCATTTCGGCAAACTATACCTTATTCAATAATGAAATTGAACTGAAGTAATATAAGTAGGAAACTTTTAAAACATTAATCAAAATGTCAACACAGCCACAATAGACTGCTAGCAAATTAAAACAACTGAACGTAAACAAAACGACTGCAGCGTGACAACAGGCGGTTCGCGCCACAGGCTTCTAGATATCAGCTACATAAAAATAGTGTATACTATATATACAAACTATCACTACGTGAATTATGTCGTATATTTCTTGGGCTTTAATTTGATACGTTTTACGATATTATACGTCAATATTTAGCAACAGGATGACCAATATTGGAAAGGCCGATCTAGTCGGCCCTTGGCAATTTTCGTCAATACCATCGGGCCGATTACATCGGCCCTTGGCACTATGCGGAAACGTTGCTAGGCCGATTAAATCGGCCCTTGGCACTCAAAGGGTTAAAGTATATTGCCATCTCTCATAATCTAATTTAATCCTACCATGATAATATTGTGAGCTAAATTCTGTATAGGCCTACATACGTTTAATTGGTAACTCGTGAATTTTCCAAAACTGGATGTCTTTTTAACAAATCATTGTTCACACATGCTTGTTATATTGGATCTCATATTGATGAAGGCTTACAAGTGGTTATTAATTTTCAAGGAAATGTCAGAACATTTAACGGTTTAGTATTTTTAGCAGATGGGAAATTACAGTCATGTTGAGGCAATCAGAAATCTTGATACCAGCGTATACTGCAAATGGTGCTGTTGTACCTGTTGGGTTTATTGTCTTAGAGGGTTCTGTGGAGCTAGTGAATCCTTACAGAAAGCGTATAGGGAAAGAGGAGAAATAGTTAGTGATTAGGAGATAAAGGCTGGAACTGAGTTTGAGAGGAAAGTGAGCTGTTGTTTCTTTAAAAGGTGGTAATGCACACTTGATGTTGTTCAAGATTAAGGTGTATTCGTTCTTCATTGGGAGAATTTTGTTATAAGTGATTAGGAGCTAAAGGCTGGAACTGAGTTTGAGAGGAAAGTGAGCTGTTATTTCTTTAAACGATGATAATGCACATTTGTTCAAGATTGTTCTTCATTGGGAGAATTTAGTTAAAAGTGATTAGGAGCTAAAGGCTGGAACTGAGTATGAGAGGAAAGTGAGCTGTTATTTCTTTAAACGATGACAATGCACATTTGTTCAAGATTGTTCTTCATTGGGAGAATTTTGTTATAAGTGATTAGGAGCTAAAGGCTGGAACTGAGTTTGAGAGGAAAGTGAGCTGTTATTTCTTTAAACGATGATAATGCACATTTGTTCAAGATTGTTCTTCATTGGGAGAATTTTGTTATAAGTGATTAGGAGCTAAAAGCTGGAACTGAGTTTGGGAGGAAAGTGAGCTGTTGTTTCTTTAAACGATGATAATGCACATTTGATGTTGTTCAAAATTGTTCTTCATTTGGAGAATCTTGTGAAGATTGCTTGTTATAATGTTGTTTCTATATATTTGTTAGCAACAATAGTTGTTTCTGTAGATATTGTTGTAGTGATGAGAGTTTATTGGTTTATATGGAGTTGAGCTATACATTTCTGTAATCTGTTGTTATTGTGTCAGGATATTTTCGGCGTTGGTAAGTCTGGTTGTTTATATTGGGTCTGTGGTTGTCGTTTGTACTCTGATTTTGGTTGGGTTCTGGAGTGGTTTGAATATTCTGGATGTTTGTTTTGTCACCACTTCAATCTGTGGTGGGCATCCTTCAAAATGCATTGTAGCAATAATAGAAATTCTTGCACAGTATTGACATTTTGGACTCTCCACACATCCTGTATTAGTTCAATGAAATCTTAGGATAGACATTTCTCATTTCATCCTCCAGGTGGGTGACAGATCACTATCACACTCTCCACAAGATATTCTGTTGTGGTTAACAGTACAGTTCAATCCAGTCATTTGTCTCAAAGTTGTATCTCATCAAGCGTTTATTTACTTTTTTTTAGTTCACTACTCTATTTGTATTATGAGATATTGAATCAAATCCTAAATTTACAAGGCTGTAATATTATTAAACCTGTAATTTTATAAGTTAATGAAACCTTTTACCGATGAAAATTGTTAGTTATAAGACATGTCAAAACTTGATCCGGCGTATTGGTAATCCAATATTTTTGACAAAATAAAATGTTGTTTTAAAAGTAAAATTAAAAAATTTTTAAAGGAAACTTGCCGGTTATAACAATTGCCTTAATGAGTTAAATTAGAGACAGGATTCATTAGAGTTATAAAATATCCTTTTCTCAGTGTTATATTCAGACTTTGTAACACAAGGGGGCTTTATGGAATCACTTTATGTATAAGAAACATACAAAAGGTGACACATGAGCAAGCTTTAACCTATTGCAGACCAATTTTATTTGACCCCACTTGTCACAACAGGTGCGATTTAATTTGTAAGTCGGAAACAGGATAGTAAAGCGGTGACGCATAGAACCGCCTGGTGTTTATACTATTATATGTAGTATTACTTTTAATAGCACATAATAATACAAGTGATCGATCCATTAAAGGCAAAACTGATTCCTGTTATACAACATCTAATAAAAACAATAAATGAAAAGCACTAAATAGCAGAGAGTAAATTCAGGGGATTTTTTAAACTTTTATATACAACTGCAACTTATGGGGTACTTGTAAATTTCTTTGAGGAAAATTTAAAGAAAGACCATTTTTTAAACATAAATCAACACTAGAAATGAGACTCACACAGTCTACTAGACATTTTTAGAACTATTTGTTAAAAGCTTATAGGTTTTGCGACCTTAGCTCGTCAGGCTGTCACTGTGCCGTTAGGCATTATCTACTGCATGATGAGATATTTTGTCAGTGATCCACAATAGTAAACTACTGTATTCTAAAAGGTAAAATTTCTTATCAAATTCTGTATTTATTTATAAACTGTTCTTAGAGATGATCCATTCAATTGGGGTGCTGCTGGCCACATGCAAATGCGGACCAGAGCTGCTACCCAGTTGGAACGACAACTAGAGCCATGGGTGGAGCCCGCCGGTCCGACAGTGCCTGTGGCTGCAATCGACTTGACTAGTGTAACTCCTACCCCTAACCAAACTGCCAGGGAGCCCATAGACCTTACTAGTCTGCACCCAGAACATAGCAGGCCCTCCACCTCCACCGCCGACTTTAACTCTACCATCGACCTCACGTCTCCATAGATTCTCCTGCCACCTTGTTTGTGAACACTTTAAAAGGTAGCAAACAAGTTGGTCAAATGTAATATTTTGTTATTTTACTCAGTTTCTGTTATACGTTTTTGAAACTAATAATTTTACTTTCTTACTAGGATGATATACTTTTTTTGAAACAATTGATATTTATTTCCTTTATTTTATAATTATCTGAATTTCGTAGGTTACATAACTGCAATAATTGATTGTATTAAGTCGAAGTTGTCGTTGACAGAAATTGCTCGTCAATATAATGTTTAAAGAGAATATAAAGAATATAAACTGTTTACATAATAAAATAAAACCTGTATTTTTCTACTTATGTTAGTTTGAATTTAATATCCTTAAATATAAAAAATTATTGTAATTTGTTTAGTTTTAAATTTTAACTATAAACTCAAGAAAGCTTTAGTAAGTTGGATTGTATTGAATTGACTCCTTGAAAAAGAAAATGATACGTTCTTTTATTCCTGTTTTATTTTGGTTATTTTCACTTAGTCTGTAAAAGTGGACAAGACTCATAGATCATTCCAAAAATATATTTGTCACTATTTGTAGCAAATAATGTGGTTTTTACTTTGTAGGATGACGTTCTTAGTTAAAAACAATATTTTATATTCATCATAGCTACTTAAGTTTAATGGATCTTACATTTTTTAATGTGCTGTCAGTGTAATATAAATTAAAAAAATAAATAGATATATTTGTTTGACTCAGTGCTGATTGATTTATCCCAAAATCTTATGGGAGGGAGCTTTTTGGTATGGCGGATAACAGCTTCTGAGATTTGTTAACCCATTCAACTACCAGTGGTCTCATTAACTCCTTGTTAGACAGGTTCTGAGACTGCATAAAACACTGCTCTAATTTATGTATTTGTTTGATCATTTTGACACTGTCATAGATTTTCTTCATAACAAAATAATTATCAAATGAATCACAAAAAGTTGCTAATAAGTATATTAACCTTTTTAATCCCTTGTAATTTCAGCAATTCTTATGTAAAAAATGCTGTGTCATGTTATTGCAAAACGTGGTTTTTATGGAAAATGTTCCCGCATCTATTATGTTGTAGGGTATAAATTGGGCTTTAGAAAAAATATAAAAATATATATGTTACAAAAATTAACTTTTATAAAAAAATGACACAAGGAAGAAATTCAGACTGTAAATGAAAATAATATAGTTCTTTATTTTTTTCCATATTCATACGTAAACAGAAATATCTCCAGACATAATTTTTGTTTACTTTTTGCCAAAAATGTGTTTTTTAAATAATGGAAAATGGTAAATTTTGTTGCTTCACTGGAAATTAATATACAAGCGATAATTTTGTGAATGTTTCCAACGAGTAAGTACTTTAACAATACTTTCAAAATATGTCTGAGTAAGTTCACTGTAGCTAAAAATAAATAATTCTTGGAAAGACAATTATTACAAACCTAACTTCCAGTAGAAGATAAGAAAAACTTGATATACATTTATTTCCAATATTGATATTTTTCATCTGATTTGTCATCACCCTTTGTGCAGGTATATAGTATTAAAAACAAAATATTTTAGTCCCAAAATAACTTCATAATTTGCCAAAGAAAAAAAATCAGCAGCTATAAAGGTACCGGTCACAACAAAACAAATTTTACAAAAATGCAATTAGTAAAACCAAACTGTACTAGCTAGAGATACGGAAGGAATGAAAAACACTAGACTAAAGCTCGGAGTCCAATCTTATTAACCTCCTGAGTCCCAGAGTAAATCTGTGTTTTAAAGTGTCAAAATCCTAAGTGGCTATATTTAGTACAAGTGCCTGACTGTGCTTGAGTCCTGGACAACCATCCCTCTAAAGTGGGTCAAAGACCCTAAGTGGCTATTTTTAGCCACTCGCAAAAAAAATTCACAGAGTCCCTCCTAGTTGTGTTATTCCCATTCAGGTCGCAGCACTTGATAGAAAGAACAGTTTTTGGCCATAGTAGTGCAAAGTTTTTGCCACCAGAATGCTCTAGGTATGCTCCAGTCTTCTTAACCTAAAAATGACTGACCCTCCAGAAAAACGTGACCGGCCAAAACGTTCATGTAAGTACTTTATTAATATATTTTAGCCTTAGCTTCGTACTGATATCATTAGATAAGAACTATGTCTGCATTTTAAACGATAAATTGTGACATCGGCTTTTGTTTAAAGTAGCTATAACAGGTTTATTTTTTTGTAGTTCCTAAAAATAGGCACTTAGGCGCTATAGACTATAAACCCATATTTTTTATAGTTCCTTTTTTTAGTCACTTAGGTCGTTAGCTAAAATGTTTTTTCTTTAAAAAAATAATAACAGCTGACAAATAGATAATGTAGTTGATTATTTATGTGTTTTTAGGTCAAGGCAATCAAAACCCTCACTACGAACCAGTCAATCTAGATGATTCTGAGATTGAGGGCGCGTTAAATGATGATGATGAAGAAGGGGACTTGTTGAGACACAGAGACCGCATTTTTTGATGTGAATGAAGTTATTGGAAATTGGAGTGATGACACCGATGAAGACCCCACATACGAGCCTCCCAATGAGCCGGATCGTAAGGAAGACACGTCAGAAGAGGATCCACAACCAGAAGCAATCCAGCGAAAAGAAGTAAGATAACTACCTGAATTCCAAAATTACTTATTATCTCATGTATTTGAAATTATTACTAAAATATGTATTATAGTCCTTGTAATTTTATAATAAGGTTGCTATAACAAAGCTTAGTACATTTAAAGGAAGTAAAAAAAAATATGTATGTCAGGTTGTTTAATTCTGGAACCATTGAGAGAAAAGTTTAGTAATTTCAAGATATTTTATTTAACAATCTTTTTATTTAATTGTTTGAAAGTAGCAAAAATATTATGGAATTGTTTTGTTCCAGGGAAAGAGGAAGAAGGCGCTCACTAAGAAAAAGGGAGATGGGGCTAAGAAATCGAGAAAAACGAAAAATCAGGACAAGGATTTTTCACCCCCATGGAGGACAGGACCATTCAATCCGACACCTTTGACGATTGCTCAACCAGCATACCTACCTATCGACAGTGATGACTGGGACAGCTGAAACAGTATGTACAGCAGTATTTCGACGATGATATTCTTAAAAAAATAGTTGAGAAATCAAATCAGAACTACTTGTTGAAAACAGGAAAGGACCTAAAAACTAAGACTACCTGAGTTAAAAATTTGGCTAGGCATAAACTTTGTGATTTCAGCTCTACAAGTACCATTGATTTAGAATGTGTTGGGAAAAAAAGTGGAGGATTCCACTTGTAGCAAAACAACATGGCGAGAGATCGCTTTTTCCTTATTAGGAACTGGATAAAACTTGTTTTTGATAACGAAATTACAGCAGACGAAAGAAAAGCTGATAGGCTGTGGAAGGTAAGACCTTTACGTTGACCGAATCTTAGAGGGCTGTTTGAAACAGAACAAACCACAGGAATTGAGTATCGACGAGATGATAGTGCCTTTTTCTGGAACGTGTCTAGTCAAGCAACACATACCCAACAAACCCAACCCAACGGGTTTGAAAGTTTATGTTCTTGCTAATCCAAACGGAATTGTTTGTGATTTTACTGTTTATCAAGGACCAGCCACATACGTAGAAAACCCAGAACTTGAGCAATTCTGGCCGTGTGTGAATCAGCTGTCCTTCAGCTTACTAGGTCTTTAGTTCCCGGCCACACATTGTATGCCGATAGATTTTTCACTTCAGTTAGGCTTGCTGACGAACTCCTGAAAAAAGGTTTTAGATTAACTGGAAACAATCAGGAAAGACAGAATTCCCGAAACTTACTGACCTTCCAAGTGACAAAGAGTTTAAGAAAGCAAATGAAAGGGGCACCAGTTTTTGCACTGTAAGAGAAGAAAAAGATAAAAATGGAACAAAGACAGAGGGAAAAGTAGCTATAACAAAGTGGTTAGACAACAACTGTGTATGTATGATATCTACTGCTGAGTCAATCGAGCCTTTGTGTGAAGTAAAAAGGTGGTCTAAGGCCAGCAAACAGTTTATCAATGTTTCTCAACCTAAAGTTATCAATGCATATAATGCAAAAATGGGAGGCGTAGACTTAGCTGATAGAATGCTATCGTATTGCTCCTCTCACGAGCCCCGGACAAAGAAATGGACATTGAGATGTATCCTTCATTTCTTTGATTTGAGCCTTAGTAACAGTTGGCTTCAGATGCGGGAAACCAAACAAAAAATACAAAAATTCCAGCCAAAAGAATTCCGCAATTCAGGACTTTTAAACTTAAATTTGGGGAGTTGCTAATTGAGATGAACTCAGCCAATGAAGCTGTTGCTTCGAATGACAAAGATCTAGAAGATAAGGTGGATAACCCATTTGGAGACAGACGAGTACGGGCTGACCCTACTCCAGAAAAAAGAATTGAAGAAGCAGCTCATCTACCTGAGGTTACAAAAGGAATTCAAAAAAGGTGTGCTATGCAGAATTGCAAGAAAAAATCTACTGTATATTGTGTAAAGTGTAATGTGTATCTTTGTTTGGTAGGTGGGCGGAATTGTTTCCGAAAGTTCCATTCGAAGTGAACTTTTCACAGTGACTCCAAGATGAACTTTTACAAATAAATGTAAAATGCCTTCTAAACAACTCTTTTTTATACTTATACATGTAATAATAAAACATTTTCAATTAAGGTCCTGCGTTAATATTTTTTTCCTCTGAAGACCTAAGTGCCTATTTTTAGGACATCTATAACACCATTTGTAATAACGTAAAAAATACATAATGTGATTTTTCTCAAACAACAATGATATGAGAACATAATTTAACCTTAATTGTAAAAGAATTAACACTTTTTTACCCTGGGACTCAAGTGGGTCGGAATGATTGCCTAAAAAAAGGCACTTAGGCGTTTGGTCCAATTTGCCTCCATAAATATTTGGGACTCAAGGTAGGTTGAGACCTAGTGCCTATATTTAGGCACTCTAGACTCAGGAGGTTAATGAAGCGCTGAAAAATGAGGAGTTAATAAAATGTACTTTAACCATTTTTTAGCATCAATTTCAGTGACTCCGGCATTTTTGGCACTACTTTGGACTGTTGGTTGAAGTGATTTTTGTCACAAAAAGGGTTAACCCTTTAACTTGTAATGTGACCACTATAGGTTGCCATAGGTTTCTAACTTTTTGGTTATGACTAGTCCTTCAGTTTGTCTGGGCCACTCCAATGGCCCTCGCTGTTCTGGCCGATCAGTTCAATTGTATGACCTTTTGGGCTCAAGGGATAAGCTCCTAGAAATTTTTTTCCTGGTTTTGCAAATAGCGGGGCTGTTTAGCCATAAGTGCTCTGATGATTCTTCTGCCTTTCCGCAGTCTGCATTCATCAGTCTGGCTTAAACCCACCTTCATATTATAATTTTCAAGTGTTGTAGGTAGCACTACCCCGTCACAGTTCACACGGGCTGAACTGATGCAAAGATCCGGCAATGCTGAGATCCATTATTCTCCTTTACACACAAACTAATTGTATATCTTTCTTGTTTGGATCTAGGAGTCTTAATCACCATTTAGCATATGGAAAGATAAACATTTTTCATTTCCTGAGTCCCAAGTCCAAGTCTGTTCCTCTTTTCCCAGACATTTACTAGAGCTTTACTGTAAGAGAAGGCTACTTCATAGTCCAGCTCTGTTCCTACCAAAATGTTTTCAGAGCCTATACTGGCTAATATATTCACTGTTTCATACCAAAAATGCCTATACAACCTGGTACCCAGCCAAGGCCAACTTTGTTCCTCTTGCCAGTTCCACTAGTGCATTCCTGTATTCCCATACCATCTTTGAGTAAAAGGAGAAGGTGTCAAGTGCCTTAAAAGCTTCCTAACTGCCTAATAGTATTAGCAATTCTGCGTTTTTAGTTCCCCTATGTGTGAGCCGTCTGGGGCATGTTTCAATTGCCATGACTTCTGATTGGAATACTGTGGCATATTTTCCTAGGAGCATTGCCAACCTGGCTCCTGGCCCTTATACACCAAACCCTGCCCTGGAGTCTAGGCGTAAGACATCAGCCATTATTTTTTAAAGACAAAACTACCAATGTCATCCCCCAATTCTTTGGCTATGAATATAGCCAAAAGCATAGCTGCTGAAAGCATTAAGTTATTTATAAGAATCTCTAACTTTTCTTATAATAGTACTGGAAAGATTCTGTCCACACCCTGGTGATTTAAAGGGCTTAAAATAAGTGACTGTCTATTTAACCCTTTTTACTAAAAAGATTTTTCTAGAGTGCTGTCCGGACGTGGAAACCTCCTGATCAGACCCCAACCCCTCATCAGTGAATAAATTCTATCTTGAGGTGATACGGCATGTCTTAGGGTTGTCCTTGGTTTTTTTTTTCATTTTATTTGTTTATTAATCATATTTAATTTTGATTTCATAGAACTATATTGAAATTAGATTATTATCTTAGTGTAAGCTCATGTAGACATAATTTATTGTTAGAAAGGAAAATGGTGCATATTTTAAATATCACGGGTAACATCCCTGTTTATGACAAGGTCGCTTACAGGCGTTAAGCACTTGTTCTCCGAGTATGAAAAGCGACAGAGCTTTCACACCCAGTGCGTGTTCAGCAGGAATTCCAAGGTCTTCTTCTTATTCTTAATTAAGTTACTGTTTACCTTTGCCAATCAACCTAATGGGTTAGAGTAGCCGATTTTGGAGATTTTTCTTAGTCTAGCGGCCTGTAATAAATAGTTTATATTTTTACATAAGTTTCTCCGTGTTCATCTTTTCATTTTCCTTTTCTTTCTTATATTCATTATGACATTATGATACAGATATCATACCTGTCCTATATGGCTATTCAAAGAGTTTCCACTTTTTTTTTTCTAGCATCTTTGTCCACCAAGGCACATCTTTCTTAGGCATATTGCTTTTAAGGCGGTAATTTTTCTCATAAGTCATTATGGCATTTTCTATCATTTGAGCTGACCTGCCAAGTTTTATTTTATTTTTCTGAGAGGGATCTATCTGTAGTTCCTCTTCTACTAGGAACTCTGTGTATCCTCTCTAGTTAGTTGATTTAGAAACCATATAGATCACATTTGTCTATACTGCCAACCCCAAGTTGTAACTGACAAACCGATGGTTTAATAATGTGATCTCATAATGGTATAGTTTTGACAAAATTTATACCCTTTAGGTCTTTGGTTGAGGTGGTATCTAACACCTCTTGCCTTACTTTTGTAACGAAAATTGGTTCTGACCCAACTAATTCAAAGTTGTGCTTAAAGACACATTGACAAGTTTCACATCTTTTGTTTGCGTTGGAACTGACCCAATAGATATGGATGATGGGTGCTGCTATCACAACCAATGATGAGTGCCACTCCTCTTCTTTCGCTGTACTCCAGCAGTCTTTCCATTTCTAATGGTGGGCAAGTTATTTGACGGATATTTGAAGTATGATGATGCAACAATCACCTCCCTTTTGCCTTCTTAAGTGACAACTATTATTGCCACTGCCACTGAATCTCTTGTTATTAATTGTGTAACAGGAAAACCAAGAGTTTGTTTTGAGAGCAAAACACAAGCTCTTGGGTTTTCAACAGTTTGGTTATTTATTAGGTTACAAACCTGACTCGTTACGCCTCTGATGATTCCTTTCTTGACCCAAGTTTCCTTTATTAGGAGAATAAACAGGCCTGTTTGTAAACCTCCTACCCGATATAGCAGTTGCACCCTTTGCATGATGGAGGTTTATCTTTATTAGACGTGTTATTCTGATGCCTTTTATTCACCTCCTCCAGGTGATCCACTCCTGTCACTCATTGTTTGCTTGGGAGCTGTACCACAACCCCACCCACCCTTAGCTAAAACTAATAGTCCCTTTAGTGTGGACATTTTCTTCAAGAAAAGAGAATAGGTAGGTTTTCCTCATCCATTGCAACAGTCACTTTTGGAGTAGACCTCACTTTTTTGGGTTTGTCAGGAACTTTGGGTTCTAATTCTGCTTCCTCCACTTTCATCTCTTCAGCATTATCTTCTTTTGAAGACGACTCAGGCTTTTCTTTCCCCTCCTCCTTCTTCATGGTATCCTTTAGTAGCCTTTAGTATTTCTTCTCAGCCTGAGATGAATTTTTCCAAACTTATAGCTGACCCAGAGCCCTCTTTAACAAGTTTATAAGGTACAGTCTGTAACAAAGGAAAGAAGCACAGACTTTTTCAGATGTACCTCTGGAGTGGATCCATCTGAAGAGGTCTTTTTTAACTTTACTCTTTTGGAGTTGGTTTTAGGACTAACGTTATGGCCTAGGGTATTAACATCTCTCATCTTTATCCATGTTTTAAACTAGATAAAATTTTTACATACATATTGACACATATTCTGTACTCGATGTATATGAATAAAGTTCTCTTTGATTGATTGATTGATTGATCAGCCATACGGATATTTTTCTGGCTGCACTACACATCTGTGGGAGAAGCTTTGCATCTTCATCTCCTTGGTCCCTCTGATACTTGTCGTATAGTATACCATCTTTTTCTGATGTGTCAACTCCTTGTACAGAGTGAGGGGATCCCAAACTTCTTCTGGGGAGCCTTTCCATCTCATTTTCTGGTTCTGGATTGCTTGGGACAGATTTCCCCATTGCTAATCCCTCTACATTTCATAAACTTCTGTCCACATTTGATAGCTACCAATTGACAAATTGAGCTATTAGTACAAATAGAATATTAATTGTGGCATAATTGTTTAAATTAAATTCCAACATGGTTGGATTGACATGTCGCTGGCCTGGACACTACATTTTTTAAATAACTTTTACTGTGTTAGGTAGTAAATTCTGATACTGCTGTAAAAATTAGTGTCCAGCAACATGGGCCTAGTAGTAAAAATTTGTGTATGCCTGTCTCCTCCACATTTCCACCACAAAATCACGCCTATCACAGTTCTCACCTAAGTGTTTTTTGTTCTCTTAGGACAAGAAGCTTATAAATTACACTTAGTCCTGTAAGAACCTTTGTGCTGCTTTCGGAGTGACAGGATATTCAGGATGGGTAAGGTTAGGGAGTAGGGGTTGCCTCCTATTGAGATCCATGAGGAAGAATTAGGGCACTACATCTCAAAGTCATGTCTCCCAGGAAGAAGGGGAGGCCAGCTCTGAACCAGCCTCTCCAGTCAAAGTAGGCAGAGGACAGTACACCCTTGTTGAGGTTAACAAGAACCTCTGAGGATAGGGAAAAAACCCCACCAACTCCAACAGTCATCTCCCACAGTAGACTATCGAATTACCCATGAACCCCAGAATCTCGACATTTGCGGTTAGCGATGTGCCACTCCTGGACATCCATAAGGTTGCCCAGATTGAAGTGACACATTGGTTTTTGCTGTGCCCAGTGGTGGGTTCAACTGGAAGGTATAAACCAGCCAGAAGTGATACCTGCTGGCAACCTAAGTGGTTAATCCATTATGGTGGTGGTAGTTATTTAGTCTCCTGAAGGGTACGTGGCAGCAATTAAATATGGTGGGTAAGAGGGTGTTTTCACTCTCAAATTTAAAAATATTACAGATAAACATTCTTCTTAACGTATAGTTACAAAATATAAACTAATTTATAAAAGTTTATTAAATATCTGAAATATAAAATAAATAACTATCAGAAATTCAAAGAAAGTCTTAACAAATATTATTTTAATACAATATTTATATATCTTTTCTTATAGTTTGTCACAATTTGTCGCAAAGAATAAATAAATGTATATCTAAAAATACAAACCTAAAAAATGGACTCATCTTTGTTTTCCTTTTTTTTTAGTGCACAGAGATAAACATATAATTTTCTCAAGTATCTGGTTTTTAGTTGAAGGAACAATTATTGGTCTGTATATAGGTGATGCATTTACCAGTTTGACAAATTTCATTTGTTCTGTATTACAATATTTCATTAACCTTGAAACAATTTTCAAGTTACAGCTGCAATACGACAACTCCAACTCTTTCATCTTATCACTATTACTTTAAGCATGTTTTCCCAAAAATGTAACAAGTTTTTTTGTTAGTGACCTACTTCACATGCAAATAATACGCTTATTGCATTCTTAAAAAGTGCAACATCATTATATATGGTGTTCCAGAAATCTACCAATATTTTCAGGTATTATTCCTAAACCAAAATATCATACTAAAACTTTCGAGAACTCAATAATCAATTGAATAGTCGCCATATTGACTTTTTATTTAACAGTTTTTAATTTGAGAACGGATTGTAATAAGTTGAAATGTAGTATGTAGCTTTATAACATAAAGGCGTAATTGCATTAAAAAAATTCAATTTTCAGAAGCTTTATTTTCAAAATGCAGCGGCTTTAAAAAACATTTAAGCATAAATATCTTAAAAAAGACATACAATAAAAAAGTAAAACTTATTTCATTTTAGTTCAAAAAATTTATTACAAATCCAACGATACCAAGTTTCAGAAAGTCGGTTGATAAATAAGGGAGATAATGAATGCACTTTTAAAAACTGAGTACTATAAAATATCCACTGTCATTAAGAAACAATAATCAGCTGTTTTAATTTAAACTGCTCTAATCAAATAACTGCAGGGTTGTGGCTGCTTGTGATTAAAACATAAGAAAATAAAAATGTCTGTAATGTACAAAAATAATAACTTTATTTACACAGGACTTCAAATGAATGTACAAAAGTTTTTATATTATAACAGAGTTTAAAATAATTTGAAACACCTAGTAGTCTACTAATAGTTGAGGATTACTAAAGACTAGTTGGTTCCTAATGGCATATGTTTTGGAGGCTGCCAGAGACTGTTGACTCTAGAAGCTTTCACAGATCAGAAACTCAGAAATGAGAGAATCCAGCATACTAATACAGGTTACACTTTGATTATACTAGTTGTATAACAAGATATATAATCAAAAGTATACGAGACAGTATAGTTTGTCAGATGCTGGAGTGTACAAGATGGCTGGAAAAGCCAAGAAGTCAGCTTTCAGAAGCAGAGTTCTTCCTAAAGCTAAATATTCCAAATACTGAACGCTTGTATTGTCAAGGTATTCTAGGGCCTGAAGGCCCTACAGGACAAGTAATCCCAAATGATGTACACTACTATATAATGGTAAGATGTCTCCAAACAACAGTGATTTCAGGCCGTATTTTCTTTGAGGCACAAGGCTTTTAGAAACCAGGAGTTCCACAGTCCGGAAGCTCAGAGTACAGAGATGAAATGAAATGAAAATTCTCTTTATTTCTTTACAGTTAGGACTATATATTCCTTTCTTACACTCAGCCTGAATAAACCTGACCAAGGATCCTGGGGTCTTACCTTGGGAGATATCCCAAGGTAGAGACCACCTCTTGTCGTGCCAGAGATGGGGTGGATTCATACACTGCAGGGTTTCAGATGCTAAAATGTCTCAGTGACAAGATGTTAATAGAGACTATGTAATCCTGAAGCCCATAAAGACCATATGGTTACATAAAATGGTTACCTAGACATCTTTCAGCCTTCCTGTGAAGAGAAAATTCCTAGAGACGCGACTGAACTAGAAATCGGTGATTCCAGAAACCGGAGGTTAAGTAAAAATGGTCAATTTACGTTCAAACAAGAAAGTTTGATCCATATATTAGGTACATCTAGAAATGTGGTTCAAAGACTTGCAAACACTTAAAAACTGAGTGCCCATAGGATTCTATAAGATACCAGATATCAGAGTCTGGGATATTCCTAAAACTGAATGTTTTCAGAAGCCACAGAGGTCCTTAATCCGGGTAATCCCCAGAGAAAAGCGCACCACAGAAGGAGGCACTTAGAGATAGGATATTTAACACTGAGATAAGTCAAATGGTGATCATATTGTTTCACTTTATAAAACATGCAGAATGGCTTAAATCGTTTGGAGATGTTACTTTAATGTACTACATCATGTGGTGAATGATATACATCATACGATTCTGCACTAAGAAAAAAAGAGGCGGCTACATCATTCTAACAGCTGGCTGTCTATCGTAACGTTCAGTGAACAGTTCTCTTCATCAAACATGATTGTACTTATGAATAATATATTTACTATTTTACTTGAATACAACTGCTATATTTTCGCCTAGAAACTATCGATAAAAACGCCCAGCAACGTCTCGCCAATCTATCGTTTACCTTTTCCTCCAGTGTCCACCACGGAAGTATTATTTGTGTCCTACATGTAGTTCGCGATCTGGGGACAGGGTTTTGGCTATCGGAACATCTGGTCGTGACCGACTCAATTATTATTGTTCCACCCACTAATTGTCCCTGAGATCGGGATCGTCCAGTGGCCAATTACGTTAACAAACATTATTGTCTACGCGAATTCCTGATATCGCCAGGATAAATCCGGACATGTACTGTTACCATGTGGTTGGAAGATCTGGTGAGTGGTCCACCGGTCCATCACGAAACAATAGACTACATTATTGTTTGGAGGTGCTCATATTGTTGCAATATGTGGGTTGTGAATCGTTAACATCTGATGTGTTATGGGTCTTACAATATATAAACATATTGTCTAGTAGGAGCTATGTAATGTACGGTAGACTTAAAACCAACCCAGATACGTAAATAAATCAGCGTCAACTAATCATATTCATACCCTTATGTGGTGTGATCTGCAGTATCTCAATCTAGTTGTCTGGCGGTGATATAACTATGATTTATTTGCATGATAGTCGGTTTTATGGGTATCACTCTAAGAAAACATGATCTGAGAAGAAATTATCGTATTTTTAAATATTTTCATAAGCTTCACTTCGACCTCCATCAAAACTAACGCGGTTTCAAAGAAAAGCAGGTTGTGGGCTTATACAAAGCTAATCGATTCCGACTCTGAGTCCACTATGTCCTCCTTCTGTAGTTCATTTTGAAAGAAATCCGAAAGTATTTCGAATTTGTTGGCCACATGTTCATATGCTGTTTTTCGTCTAGACAAGTTGCATATTAATGAGTCAAAGATTTGTATATACACTTGAGTTTTGAAAACGGACGTTTCATTAAGATTAGCTTCAGCAGCATTGCCATAATCTGCAAAGGTGTTTCTTGTATTGAATATTTTGTAGTTGGGAGATTTAAATCCAACTTGCAACAACTTTTTGGCTGCATCTTTGTACTTATCAAATTCATTCTTTTTTATTTTAAGTAGCTCTCCAAGTTTTGTGCCTGCTAAGATATTTAGGGTTTCACTTTGTAAATATTGGCTAACTTTATCAAACCTTTCCAAAATATCATTCCACAAAATGGCAAGAAGAGCTATTTCGAATATTTCAAGCCCTTTAGCTTCCATGTGAACAGCAGACTTCTGAATGGGGTCTACAGCAGTGTTTTTGAGGCTTTAATTTCATTAAAGTCTTTGACAAGAGCCTTCACGGCATCAGATCTTGACACCACCTTGTAACCTGTAAGGGCTTCATCACATGATTTTTTTTCTCCAAACATGACTTTAGAATTTCCCGACCTATAAAGATAAGTTTAAAAAAATAAATGTGAACAAACTTAGACAAATCCAAAAACACTAGAGCCTCTGTGCAGCACTCTGCAGCAGCAGAAGTAACTAGATTAATTGAGTGTGCTGAACAGGTGACAAATTCAGCAATAGTACACTGTTGTTTGATTCTAGCCTGTAGGCCAGTGTAAGCTCTTGACATATTTGCCGCATTATCAATTATCATAGCTTTGCTCATAGTTTGTTTAAACCTAGTTCTGAGATAAAACTTAAACTAGTTTCTAACCTACAAGCCCTATTTTTGGGAGGAGCTTCAAAATAAGTTGCTTTAGATTAGTATTTTCGATACAAACGTAGCGTAAAACCAAAGCCATTTGGTATGTATGTTAACAATCAGGAGTAGAATCAACTAAAAGAGCATAGGAATGTGAATTTTTCACAACATCTGTCATAGTTTGCATTACACAGTCTGCCATGACATGGATATGACGAGTCAAAAATTTGAGCAGATAGGTACGACACTTGCCCTTCTTCTTTATTTCCATACCGAACGAGATGTCGGGAAAGGAAAGGGTCATATCGCTGTTTAGTTCAAGATATTCGAGATAGAGGCCTGTCACCCTGAAAATGTAACCCTGTAACTAAGAAAGATTTTACCACAGACTCAATCCTAAGCAACACGTTCCGCCAATAATGGACTTCCTGTTCATATTGTGATGAAAGTAGTGTGCTTACTTTTCACCAGCACTGTCTGTTTTCGTCTATAAATGTAAATGAGCATATTAGAACGATGGTTTTCTGATTGTTCATGTTGTTTAATTAAGTCATTCCAATGCTTCCAATCATTGAAGCCGGTAGAAAAAAACAGTTTTCTTATCGATGGGTTGAAATAAACAACATGTTATACAAAAGACTTTACCAGATGACTGAGAGTAGAACAGATCTCTTAACAAAGGACTCCCCATTGGAAAGAGTACATTTGAACAATTTTGTACAAAGGGAATGCTTGGTTTCGTCATTGTATACACGCTCGGATCTAAACAAATCAGATAGAAAGTTTTTGTTGGGGGATGTTTAGCAATATGATCAACAGTTGAAGACATAGTGACATCCCACGTTGCAGGATCATTTATGTAAATATCACCAGCAAAAGCTAATCTTTAAATTTTGACTCAGAAATTAAATGCCCATATATATTTTCTTGATCTTTATTAATTTCAAAGTCAGTTGGAAACAAAAAAGCTTCTTTATTAGGCACAGTAGGGAGTGTCCCTGGAAACTCTTGAGGGTGCACGTTTAGACGTAGTGTCTTCGCTTGAGGCAGTTGTAGACGAGGGAGAAGCAAATCTTTGAGTAGAAAAGGACACAATTTTGGACACTTTCTTCAAAAGCTCTTGTTCCTCACTTTGCTTTCTAAATTCAGCACCACTTAGTATTTGCTCATGTTGAAAGAAAACTGTAAACTTAATTCAAATAGACTAAATTAAAACATTAAATTTTGTTATTGAGATGTAGTGCGGATCAACTCAAACTACATCACACAATGCATGGGTCTTTGTTTTAAGTTTACGTGTAGTCAATATGACCTTAGTTATATTGAATACAAGTTTTATACCTCACGTTGACTACAATTTGAATATTATTTTATTATACCTTTCTTCATTGTTTAATAATTTTAATAATCTTTTCTTTAACCCAAAATCTTGCTTAAACCTTGGGCAGATGCCCAGTTGCCCACTTATAGCCCGGGGACTGATTACACGAGTATCATAAAATATTTTCGGTTCACGTAAAATCTTAAAATTACTAAAACAATTTTTCCAGACTTGTGTTATTATTCAGTTCCGCTGTAAAGATTCATCAATAAACGGATTTTAAACCGAAACTGCCAGAGCCAGGCTGTTCGTGATGTGCTCTATGAGCAGTGAAATATTTTACCAAACTTTCCCACAATTAAGTCGGGTACAATAAACAGATGTTATCATCCTTTCCTTTTATATTACTGGAAATGGCAAAATACATTATTAGGGTTTGGGAGGAATCGAAATCTTCATCTCTCTCTCGTTACATCAGGCCTGAAAGTTAAGCATTACCGTGAACATTTACATTGACCACAGTTGTAATACTTTGTTGTAAGAAACACTTGAAGAACATGCATCAGCGGTAACACATGCAGGAAAAAGTTAAATTAATTTGACTTTTATTTTAACGACTCCTTTAGTTTCACTTAAGCTGGAGCGAACTGCAAACTGTTGATTGAGACTTTCCCCCATACTTATGAAATACATAATGTTAAGCATAAAACATAAGTTTTGTTACGCAAAAATGTATTGAATCAAATGTTATATATTTTTTCAAAGAGAAGATTATATGTATGGATAGTGTATAATTTCTTCATTTTCTCATTTTGCAATTTTAATTGTTAATTGTGGAATAAATAATACTTAGCTATTTACTAATTAACAGCTTCTCCGGTCAAGGGTGTACGAAGTCAAAATGATGTTACTACTCAAACTCTGAGCAAACCTTTGCTGGCAAACCGAGTTTTAATATAATCTAAGGTACCATAATTAACAAATTTGCATCCGAAAGATTTGCGTACCTACTCGTGCGTTACTACGACCTCCTCTAATTGTTACACAAGTAAGATGCACTGAAGCGGCTCTCTCAGACACAAAACCTCAGAAATGTTCGGTTGAGGGGGAGGTCTGTGCGGCGCGAGTGTGAGACTTGGCTTAATCAGCGAATTGCAGACGTAAGGACAGGCTGACGGATGGGCTGTCAGCACAAGACCGATTGCGCACTTCTATTCATAACATTTAAGGATTTAGACACGTTAGAGCCGATAGGGTAATGCTCGGACGAAACCCCAGGCAGGGCAGCGCGTGCTTGTGTCAGAGAGTTCCACGGGCGCGTGCTTGTGTCAGAGAGTTCCACGGGCCTTTCAGCTGCCGACGGATTTGTTGGTTTGAAACAGAAAATATATTTGAAACTTACAGTTTTGTGTTATTCTTAAAGAAAGCAAAAACAATTATGAGATGTTATAAAGATTAAGAAATACGTGACAGTAAGTATAAAATAACTTGTATTAATTGGTTTTCTTAAAATTGATCAACATAAGAGTACAAGATTACAGTTACTGATCTTTAAACGCATCATGGGTGCATCAGTAATCAAAAGCTATTATTTTCCATTTCCATAAATCAGTGTCTTTGCTTGTATAATTGCTCAAGGCCGCTTTCGAAAAAATTGTATTCTCAAATAACACTAGCGATTTAACATCTCTCTCTATATATATATATTAGAATTTCGATTTTTATTTGATTTGATAGGTAGAGAGTAAGGGGATAACGATGGTCATGTAGCCTTTAGGATGAAAGAAGATTTGCGTGCGCTCTTGTTGCATAGGAAATGCAATAGTAATTGAGTAAAATTCTAGTAAGTTTTTTCGAAATCTCCAAAAGCTTTCGAAAATTCCCCTTATCATTATCTTTATTCTCTTGTCGCACGACCATAAAGCACGGTATTTATTGTACTCAATCCATGAAATATAAATACGGCTCAGAATAATAGAGAATTAATTTATCTAAAAAACCGTCTTTTATTTCAAACTTTATGATTTATGGACAGAAGTGTGGCTTAATGGAAATTGTAACCAACTCGTACATAATTTTCAATTATACACTTTGTTATTTGGTGTCCAATTTATCAGATGCAATCGCTTTATCATTGATAATAATGTTATTGCTATCACCTCTCTCCTTATGTTATTGAACTGAAATTTCCGAATAACAATAATTTACATTTTTATAATATAAATTTGTTTCGTGGAATTTAAATCATCACAAAATTGAAGTCTTAGTATTGTGGTGGGAGGGCATTTCCCCGAATTACGACACATTTTCTATGTAATCTACACTGCAAGAAATGAATTTAACTAGGGGTGAGAGTAAGTATGTCGGTTATGAGTGAGTGATGTGTGTTACGATGTTGGTTTTGATCTGCCGCGACATGACAAATTTTATAACTTTTACTTTCAACGATCGCTACATGATATGCGCACATAATCAGTAGAAGTAATTACAGAGTAGCGTTTGCTAATCAGTGATTACTTGTAGAGTAGAAGGGAATTACTTCCCCTCCGGTACTCTTACATTTTCTAAGTTAAATCTCACAATATAGATTGTACAAGAATTCTTTTTCGTGATTGCGTAGGTATTCCGGAGAAACAAATTAAAGAAATGTGTCCATTAATTAGTAAAAACTAATGTTGAACTTAAACATTTATTTTTTACACCCTTTAAGGAGGAACCATTATAAGGCAAGCGCATTGTATAAAGCAATAACGATATTTTAAAACGCTTATACTTCCAGCATCAAAGAGCAAGTTCCCGATAAAAGGTTCCGACACTAAACCGAGGATAGCTACAATATGCAGCGACTCACGGGTTTATCTCCACCGTCATTGAGAATGATCCATTTCTACGTTTTGGAGCAGTTTCAAGATGCTATCACCCCCCCCCCCCATCGTACCCCATTGTTGGCTTTATGACTCACCACAGCTGAGGGACTAAATCATACTTTTAGCTGTTTTATGGAAATGCTATCGCGGCCGCGTGTCAAATCACGAAATGTCCCCTTGCGCCGTGTCGATATCGGCTCAGTTCAAAATTGAAAACTGCCATTGTGGGCGTCACACTTCTTAGCGACCGAAATCGATTAAACCGCTCCCTGCTTTGCGTTATAAAAGTAAACAGGGTTACAGAGATCTAACATTATACGTGTTATAATTTTGGATTATTGCCGGATACTTCAATCATTTATTTTTTTATTCAGTAGTGCCTAAAAATTTTACGCAGAGTCGGGTTGTTGTCCAGCGTTGATGGAATAGTGATATTGTCATATTATTAATGCATTCCCACGCGGATAATCAACTATTCCCACTAAAGAGTTCAGCGCCTTGGTAACACCTGTGTTCAAGATGCAGAGTCGGGTTGTTGTCCAGCGTTGATGGAATAGTGATATTGTCATATTATTAATGCATTTCCACGCGGATAATTCAACTATTACCACTAAAGAGTTCAGCGCCTTGGTAACACCTGTGTTCAAGATGCAGAGTCGGGTTGTTGTCCAGCGTTGATGGAATAGTGATATTGTCATATTATTAATGCATTCCCACGCGGATAATCAACTATTCCCACTAAAGAGTTCAGCGCCTTGGTAACACCTGTGTTCAAGATGCAGAGTCGGGTTGTTGTCCAGCGTTGATGGAATAGTGATATTGTCATATTATTAATGCATTTCCACGCGGATAATTCAACTATTACCACTAAAGAGTTCAGCGCCTTGGTAACACCTGTGTTCAAGATGCAGAGTCGGGTTGTTGTCCAGCGTTGATGGAATAGTGATATTGTCATATTATTAATGCATTCCCACGCGGATAATCAACTATTCCCACTAAAGAGTTCAGCGCCTTGGTAACACCTGTGTTCAAGATGCAGAGTCGGGTTGTTGTCCAGCGTTGATGGAATAGTGATATTGTCATATCATTAATGCATTCCCATGCGGATAATCAACTATTCCCACTAAAGAGTTCAGCGCCTTGGTAACACCTGTGTTCAAGATGCAGAGTCGGGTTGTTGTCCAGCGTTGATGGAATAGTGATATTGTCATATCATTAATGCATTCCCACGCGGATAATCAACTATTCCCACTAAAGAGTTCGGCGCCTTGGTAACACCTGTGTTCAAGAAGGCGAACTGTATACAGGTAGTTTCCCTCAGTACTAGTGTAAAAGTACGTGTCAAATGTTTTTTTAATATTTATGAAGACCAAATTCAAAATATTATTTAAAGCCGGAAGTTAGCAGCCTTTTTCGAATTTTTTAAATAAACTCATAATCTGAAAAGTCGTACTAAAAATAAATAAGGAGTTGGATGAAAATGATTTGTTATGCAATTTTATATTATTTTTGTTAAAAAATAGTTTTAATAGCTATTTTAAAATAGAAGAATACAAGATTTGTTATCATTTTTAAGCCCACATAGCTCTCGAGGTGCTAATTAAAATTACAGAATTTATTTGGAATGTTATTAATTTTCACTTCGAAGCCAAATATACTATTAAGGCAACAGAATAATTCTATTTTTGCAGTAAACCGTTAAATATACTAAAATTTTAATTTTCCGCTGAGGTACATAGTTAACAACAGTGAATAAACCATGTCGCAAATGGGATTAAGACGTAAATATTTCTGTAGCAAACAGCATTTTACTGGGCCTGAAATGAAAGATGAAGAGATGCCCTCGAATGTATGCATGTGGAGCACTGATATGGCCATCATTTCACAGCCATCGACTCCACATAAACGCTTCCATGCTTACAGATCTCTCGAGTGCGGAATTAGCGACTACATCTATCGTCGCAAGAGAAAATCACACTTTTACACGTTTTAAGGTATTTATTGTTTACATACTTCAAACGCAGCTAATAGTTTTATAGCTTTATGGGTGTTTTGGTGCAATAAAACACTTTTATTCTCCTTCTTTAATTAGAAGATGTAATACAAAAAATTCTCAGGCTATATGAAGCTTAATAGTACTGTTTTATTTTGTTCACACCTTTAAGTATTTGAATGGTAAGCCAAAATTAAAAGTTATGATATAAACAGCAGATATTTCTTTGGCGTATTAGGTTAATCATTCACCTGAGGAAGGGGTCAGATTGCAGATCTCGAAACGTAGTGTTACTGATTGTATTGTATCACTGATTGATGGCAAATATGAGCTTATAATCTTTTGCTCTTGTAAACTTTTTCCCCACAGAACCAATGTTTTCTACAAACCTGTCTATGTTGCAGAAATGTGCTTTTATTTTATAATATTATTTATAATATTTTACATTATACTTTGTATCTGATTCTCGGACTAAAAATTATGACAACAGATCTTCAAGGTACAGAGCCCACAATGAAGGTTCAAATACACTTTTCAGCGAATTTATACCGATAACGATAATATTTTAGCATATTATCATTAATCACGCAACATTTTGAAATTTCCGCCACATTTCAATGCGAGAGAAATTGTTCTGAAAGTTTCTTAGACTATTTATTACTTTCATTGCTGGGCCTCCATATATGAATTACCATTAAAACTTCGTAAATTATTCCATACCTCCACTTCACGTAAAACAGCGACCTAAAAAATACGCTTCTAAAACTAATATGCCCAATGAACATATCCCAATCACTTTAAATGTTCATTAAAAAGTAACAGAAAGATAAAAAAGAATACTTTAATAATGGCTTATATACGTTTAAAATCGCAATTATTTTCATAATTACAAAAGAGAACATTTCTTGAATCGTGTTAGATTTCTGTATTATTGCAGGTTTTCTATGTTTTAATATAATGTTTCCTTGAACATATAATTAGGGGAGGGGGTCTACTATACATACGTAAACTACAAGTACACTTTGAAAATCAATTTATATAAAAACGTGTTATGTAATCTAGAATATCTTTGTTTCCCTCTTTGTTTGTAAAAGTTGCAATAACGTAGTTTCTCGCCTGACTGGCATACTTCTTGAACGAAATCGACGTATATAACGAGTAGAATAAAACAGAAAGATTAAAAGCCACCTTGTAGATCGTTATCGCGTCAGAAACGCAATCCCATTAGCCGTTAAGGACTATGGGCCCGGGGTGAGGCGGTTTCTGCGGTATTCTTTATCCATTATCGCGGAGCTGGGCCCATATTGCAGGCTTGTGAGCGTGAGAATTGACTGATTTCCAAAGTAAATACGCATTTTTCATACGCATATTGTCGTGTTATCTGAGTAGTCCGTTCCTTGGGGGAGTGTTGTGTGTGGGGTGGGTGGGTGTGGGGGGATTAGAGACGCTTGTTGCCGCATGGAAGTCTCGCCCCGGCTTTTTGTCATTACCACATTTGCCCCTATTGTGGTTTTATTGCGTGGATCATGTCTCATCTACAATGTGTTTGGCCATGTATTTTGCTCACTTTTTTACAACTGATTTTGTTTAACCAATGTTGTGATTTGAATCTTTTTATCGTTTTAATAAGAGAACATGGTTGTAATGTTTTTGTGGCTGCCTAGATTACGGCTGTAAAAAGAGTTACTTTTAACAAAATTAAGATTAGAGCTATAAAATCGAGAGAAACATATTAGAACTTGCTTCTAAACCACGAAATATTCTATTTACGAAGTTGTTCAACTAAACGTTTTCATGGATTAAAAGAAATAATGCATTTACAAAATAATTGTGGAAATTGACTAAATTACTCCCATAACTTATATAAAAATAGTAGGAGCATATTAAGTAAATACCGTCCTGTGGTCTTACCTACTACAAAATTATTATAAACAATATGTGCTATAGTGACAGTCAGTTATAATTATCGCTTCTTTCTTGTTATGAACATAGGGATTTTTCAGGTTGATGAACATGTTCAATGTGTAAAAATTGTTGCGCCTGTTACGGATTTGTATAATAAAAACAAGTGTTTTGGTATTCCTTAAAAGCTCTTGTTCAAATTGTATTTCAACAATCGAAGATAATATGTTACGTGACTTAAAAGGGATATACCTCGTAGATTTAATAATCTTCCACAAATCCGGATCCTCGATTTTTTTACATCTTCTTGAAGAAGATATTTTGAAGCAGTATCATTTTTCACAGCCTCTTGTGTGTAAATGGTTTAAAATTGTGCAAGGCGATAAGGACATTGTCAGAACGTGGGTGATCTACAAAAAATTGATATAATGAATACTTCTTATTCTAATTTAATATCATAATATTTTCTATACCATACAATTCCATCGTGGAATTCTATTCAGTTGGTGGAATTTAATTAATTAGAGTTTCAGAAGTTAATAATTTGTAAGTATTGTTGAATGAACCCAATATTATGCTTCACAAAACATACCGCTAAAATTGTTGGAGTTGTATTTCGCAAATTAGGTTTCATCATTAGGACAGTTAGTCAATTGTTCTTTCCTGTGCTATTAGAGTAGTTATTATGTTTTAATTGGTTAGCTAACTTCTTGAATATGCTTACGTTGTTCAACTTTTTGAACTGCCTTGTTTTATTGAGATGACCATAATATAGCATGTAAATACATGATAAGAGAACATAAAGTAGAGAGGAATGTTCTGCCAACTTTTCAGTCTTGACATATTGAAGGCAAAAGTACTTTTTGAACTATATTTTAACTATTTTATTGAACATTAAATCATTATAGATTTAGGATAAGCTTCCATAACGGTTGGAATGATTTTCATAAAGATTTTACTGCTTTATTTTGTGTAAATAACCCCTTCAGTTTTTATTTATAATACCACGTAGAATATAATGATAAATAATAGTTTAAGTTGTTATTGGGAAATTAGACTAAATTATTACTGTGCTTGTATCTTTTTTTGTCGGCCCACTCTATACAACTTGATTGTTTTTCTTAAGATTAGATAATTTCAGCTTGTATATATATATATTATATATATATATATATATATATATATATATATATACTATACTAAGATCTAATATAATACATATTCTATGAGGGTTCTAATACTTTAAATAAATTATATTTTGCTGTATACTAATTTTTAATGTCAAAGTTTATCTGATATAGTTATAATTATGGTTATAATAGTTATGTATTATATAAGTAGTCAGCCACATTTTCTCCGAATTACATGATCCATCTTTATAATCTAAATGATTAGCTTTAGAGATAGTCTTGAAACCGATACAATATCGTACATAAGTATACTATTCTAGTTATCTTATATTAGAAATAATTATAGTTCAAAAAATAAAAAACAAATTAAAATTATTCTTTAACGAAGTTATTTTCTTCAGTTTTATCAATAGATCTTTACATGAACTAGGGTATATTACATTACATATTTGAAATTACAATGTTGGACACAATGTAATTTTACACGACAAATTCTTCACAGATATATAGTATATACCAATAATGTCCTTGAGGCTTGTAGTTGTGCCGTATTCTCCAGCAGTTCTACTGTTCTGCTGCTAATCATCAGACTTGCTGTTAACGGCCGGGCGCTCTGCTTCCTCGCTGATAGCAGAACCAATGGCGCGTGAGGAATTCTTTCCCATAAAGCACCGCCTCAGCGCCTTGCCGCGTTTTTATGCATACATACAGGCTAATGTTTGAAATCGATTCTTATTTTATTGACAGAAGCTTATCTAAAGCACCCACTCTTGTGACACCCCCCTCTTCGCCCCCCGCCACTGCGAAGCCAGTGGGTGGTTCGGCCCCTTGTCTTCCCTCAGCGCGACATCCCACTTGACGTATTCTTTGTAGTCGCCCAGTTTCTTTTCCCGAGCCACAGTCTACACCATGTGAGCTTAATATAGATGCATTCTCCCGATCATCTCAAATACCATTAATCGTGATACCCACATACTCAATCTAAAATTTCTCCAGCCACAGTCTACACCATGTGAGCTTAATATAAATAAATGCATTCTCCTGATCAGCTCAAATACCATTAAACGTGATACCAATATACTCAATCTAAAATTTCTCCAGCCACAGTCTACACCATGTGAGCCTAATATAGATGCATTTTCCCGATCATCGCAAATACCATTAATCGTGATACCCACATACTCAATCTAAAATTTCTCCAGCCACAGTCTACACCATGTGAGCCTAATATAGATGCATTTTCCCGATCATCGCAAATACCATTAATCGTGATATCAACATACTCAATCTAAAATTTCTCCAGCCACAGTCTACACCATGTGAGCTTAATATAAATAAATGCATTCTCCTGATCAGCTCAAATACCATTAAACGTGATACCAATATACTCAATCTAAAATTTCTCCAGCCACAGTCTACACCATGTGAGCCTAATATAGATGCATTTTCCCGATCATCGCAAATACCATTAATCGTGATATCAACATACTCAATCTAAAATTTCTCCAGCCACAGTCTACACCATGTGAGCTTAATATAAATAAATGCATTCTCCTGATCAGCTCAAATACCATTAAACGTGATACCAATATACTCAATCTAAAATTTCTCCAGCCACAGTCTACACCATGTGAGCCTAATATAGATGCATTTTCCCGATCATCGCAAATACCATTAATCGTGATACCCACATACTCAATCTAAAATTTCTCCAGCCACAGTCTACACCATGTGAGCTTAATATAAATAAATGCATTCTCCTGATCAGCTCAAATACCATTAAACGTGATACCAATATACTCAATCTAAAATTTCTCCAGCCACAGTCTACACCATGTGAGCTTAATATAAATAAATGCATTCTCCTGATCAGCTCAAATACCATTAAACGTGATACCAACATACTCAATCTAAAATTTCTCCAGCCACAGTCTACACCATGTGAGCTTAATATAAATAAATGCATTCTCCTGATCAGCTCAAATACCATTAAACGTGATACCAATATACTCAATCTAAAATTTCTCCAGCCACAGTCTACACCATGTGAGCTTAATATAAATAAATGCATTCTCCTGATCAGCACAAATACCATAGATCGTGATACCCACATCACTCAGTGTACATTTTTGTTGTTTATGTTGAATTATAATCGTGATTTAACAAAATTAGGGATCTTATAAATAATATACATATAATTAACCTTTAAAAGTGTTAAGTTAAAACCTTTCTTTATTAACTCAATTATTATTTTACACTCACAAATTTTCTCTGATTAATATTTCAGTTATTGGCAATTGGAGATTTGTAAGGATAACGAATCAAGGAAATGTGTTATTTGTATTATATTTTAAAAAAGAAAGTAAATGTATCTCTTTGTAACACAATAGAGAAATGCGAGCGAGACAAAGTTTCTTTGTCAGTTTTATCTCTTTTTAAAGACGGTTCTTGGACGTTTATGTAGCCTTAAAATTCTTTGAAAACTTTGCAAAGTGTGGCGATGATCAAAGACAAAAACGCTTTACTCTGTGAGTGTATACGGATATGAAATATTGAAATCAGAATCGGTATTGATGATATGTTTGTAAAAAACTAAAACTTTTAAATCTAAGTCAATTTTATGTGTTGTAAAACAATTATGGAAATAATAAAGAAAATGCAACCAAATTTAAATCCAAAGTTTCGAGCAATGAGCATTGTTTTGTACAAATTTAACAGTATGTTTGGTGGTTAAGTTTGATTTTGTTTTGCCAGACAGTATACAGTTAATTTGATTTTTATGTACATGATTTTTTGTTGCAGGGAAATGTAAATCTTCAAGTTCTTTACAAATATATCAAATTCAATATTGCCTTTTCAGACTGATTCAATTTTTTGTAGATTCAGTATCAATCAATTAATATTTGAACTGATTACACGTCCTGATTGATTACTCAACTCACCGGTTCTGGAGTTAACCGCTCTAATGCAAGTCGGTTATTATCTTACTAAACAGAGGACGTTGTGTATGGACCGCAGTGGGTAAACTGGGCGGCAATGACAACACAGTTCCTTGATAACCAAAGCATAGCGGCGGCCACTACTCGACAACATTAGGGGACACCCCGACTGTGGCAGTGTTTACCTTATCTACACTCTGTTTATTGTGTGCGCTTATCTCATTTTACACAGCGTAAAGGATCTTTGTATTATCTGTCAATAAGGATTGTGAAAGTGATATAAATCAGATTTATATTATTCAAACTAAATCTAGTAATATTTAACTGATACATTTTTGCTAAGTTTAGATCATTCGGACGCCCTTCCAGTTGCAGTATAATAAGAGGCCACTACCACAATAGAATCATTTATGATTATCTAAACTAAACAACAATGGATACGAATTACGTAATATTTTAAATTGTAATATAATTAAGCTGTTTTAAATCTAAAATATTTATAATATTGATAGATATAAAAGTTTGTTGTGTGTATCTATAAAATGTAACAAACAGTTTAACATTTAGTGAGTTTTTACTGTTTTTAAGGGTAAAAGTGTGTGACAGCCAGTGACACGACACATATACTAGACTACCGGCCATCACTCAAATACCGTATAAGTTATTATACTTTGATTTAATTAGGAACAATATTACTATTTAATACATTAAAAAGAGCTTATAAACATTAATCGTAAATAACTGTAATTAAAATGTGTTTGTATTTGATAGTTTAAGTATTTCTAATTGATAATTTGATACCCTGATACGATTGCAGTGGTGGTCTCTTACTATACTGCAGCCGCCCTTCCTTCAAGTAGAACTGCAACGGATTGCAGTTTAGGCATAATAATGTATGCAATTCCTTCTCCTGACTCGGGAGTGTTCTTTTACTCAAAGGTTCGTAAATCAAGAACATTTTAGTTATCAATAAAGATCAAGAGGACCATGTTGTTCTTTGCCTATCTGTTCGCCTGTACGATAACTCTTGATAGAAAGTAGAAACTTGGCACGTAGATTCACCTTGGTTTAAGGAAGAACTCTATCGATTTCAAGGTCAACACACCAAGGGGCCGTTGAGATAAAGTTTTTTTGTGTTAAGGGTAACCAAGATCGCAATAAGAAAAACGTAGGTGTAAAAAAATCAGTACACAAAAAGAACTGTAAAGTTAATAGAACATTTTTCAACAAGTTACCAATTCATGTGATATATTTAGTTTATTGGATTAATGAGTTGCATAGATAAAGGACCTTTTTATCTTGAGCTGCAATATTCTGTAGGGTCCTTCGATACTCCGATGTAACGGTTTATTTTATATACGAGTTATGGAGAACGTGTTAACTCTGCCTTGCATCGTAACATCTTCAATTTCAGTTCACTCATATTTCAATATTTCCCCTCTGTAATCACGACCATAATATGAGAAACGATCATACAATTGTCTCTTTATAACTAACATTAAAATTCATCTGCGCCAAAAATTTACCATCTGTTATAAAATCTACACCATCATGGAGCAAATTAAGTCCAGAATTGACGAGATGTGTGAGATGTATATAGAACATAATATTATATTGATGGTTTGTTTTTGTACCCATTGCATATTTCTTTGTAATTGAAATATATATTGTAACATTTCAATAAATTTACCTTTATGAGTTTAAGTTGGTATATAATGAAAGTGACAGCATGGTAAATTACAATTGTGTAGGCCTATATAAAAGAGAGCTTAAAGCTTTGTGTATTATTATTAATTACATGACACTGTATACTTACAAATAATAGTGATATTATTATTAAAACAAAAACCAAATGGTAAATCGATTTTGAAGGGCACAGGGAGGGGTGACAATTACTACAATTCCAATAATATAGTGTTTGGCGGATTCATGATTTTCTTTAAAGATGATCTTGTAACCTACTTTGTGGAATTAAAATGTTTTCATTCTAAAAAAGATGTTGTTTGCTCCAAGATATATTTACCATATTAGTGCGGATTATTAATTTTATGGAATAGGTCTTTTTGCTGGGCTTTTTTCGTAAACGTGAAATAGAAGATATTTCAGAAAACCTATAGAAACGAAAAATAACCAACACCCAGGTTAAACGACAACGTTGGGAATTGTGCTGAACAGAATGACTCCTTCAGAGTTCCTTATCGTCGAAAAATCAATTCAAACTTTTCTACGAATTCTAAGGATGTAAAATGTCTTATTATTTTGACATCCATTTATTTTCTTCGTTTTACTTAGGTTTTGAAGGACTTGGCCAGTATACGAAATATGAGAAACATGATGTAATTATGTATTATTTTTGGACATTTGTCATCATTATATGTTTCAAAATGTGTAAAACTACGTTTCGTGGTCCATTGAGCACTTTTCACTTTTTTTCTTGTTTTAGTGACAGTCAATTGTCGCACCTTGTTTCTTTTAATAATAATAATTATATAATTAAAAGAAACAAAAAAATGCATAATACTTCGTTTCGAGGATTGAAATCTATCCTCTTCGTCGGGTGAGATGACAATTAGTACACACACACACATATATTGAAATATATAATACAATATTATTTAGTATAATGTTAATATATATTAGTATATATGTACTAATTGTCTTCCGAAATCTGTTCGAAATCCTGTTATCCTTTCAAATCTATCATCGTCAATAACAAACTGTAAACAAAGTATATAACATTTGTTTGCTAATTGCTCTTTACCACTGAAATCTTGGAAGATATTGGGAACGGTTACCTCAGATGTGTGTGCGAGTGCGTGTGTGCTCAGCTGTGACGGGGGGGGAGGGGGTGTGTTTGGGGGTGTGTGGACACAAGATCTCACAAGAGTGGCGAGGACTAAGTGCACGCCGCGAATTTATGGCTAAAATAATGGAAAGCATCGCGATATTTTGATAGCCGAAGTTTATGCGCCGGGACATGGATAGCGAATTATCGAAAAAACTGAGGGACGGCTTTATAGGGGTCCGAACCCCTCGTAAAATAATAAGATGGGACTTGCATTAGACGGTCTTCGTGTACTGCAGGTGTAGTAGGTGTCGTAGTTGTGGTTAGCAGTCGTGTAGTTTTTTTAGTGCTATCGTGAAATAGTATGGTAAATAAAATAGTATTTCAATTTCAAAACGTGAGACTGAAATAGTTAAATAAACTAGTATCTTTCAAATTTTTAAGAAAATTCTTAAGAATGAAATATCTGTCAATCTTTATTTACTCAAGTTAAAATAAAAAAATAAAACGGATAAGAGGAAAAACGGGACTCTTAAAGAAAATTCGGCTGTAGATCGTACCAATTGTAACAATAACAGTATAATTTTACACATGCTGCTTATTTGATGTACTAGTTACATTTTACAAATGTTAAAGATACTAAAAACTAATAGTTAAATAGAAACCCTTAATGGCATTATTTTGGGTTTTTGTTACGTTAGTTACAACTCGGCATAAGTATTTTACTAAAGTTTTACAACACATGTAATAAAACAAACAAACCAAATAAATTTGGGAACAGTTGCAATATAAGAATCAAGTGATTTAATTAAGGTAATTTTCATATTCAACATACCTTTAATTAAAACAATTTCTACGGAAAATCCAAAACTGTGTGGCACGCAGGAGAAACTTTATAACTTCTACTTTGTTTCTTACCTGTCTAAGCATAGTAGTATAACAATAATATGACAGACAAATAATGAAAAGCGCCGTCATACATATGTACAGTAGAACGAAAGATTCAAAATAGTGGGTTCAGGAGTGAATGAAATTCAGAGAATTTACTGCACTATATACTGGCACAAATTTGATTTTTCCCCGGACTAATGTAACCGAGCAGAGAAGGAATATATTGAAAAAAAGGTATAGAACATACTGGCATAGATTAAATCTATTTTAGTTAAAAATAATCATCGTGTACCAAAAATATATAATATCGTTAAAACAATAAAATACCTACGATTCTATACTGCAAAAGTATTTCAAAATATCTGTACCGGAAATTTCTACAAGTTTGACTATCATGCGGATGAACGTGACCGTTCCTATAAGTTACTCCAATAATGAGTAACTGAAAAAAATTAAGACAAAGTTCTGAACTGAGTAAAAAAATTTAAAAAGAGCAGCACAGGTGTGATTTATATTTGCCTGTAGATAAACATGCAATAAATAGTTCAAAAAGGGACTGGAAGTAAACTATTTCAAATTAGTACTACACCTCATAAAAGGTAACTAACACTGGTACAAGTTTATTTATCACAGTATAATTTTAGACAGGACGTTAAATTAATAAAAGGCAACAACTAATCTAGGAAAAAATTCACAGTTGAACGCGAGGAGTTGAAGGTAATTTGGTGCTTGTAAAATTAACAGAAATCACAGCTGCATTACATACTCAATTTTGCCACTGAACAAAGCATAACAAACGGCATGACGATAATGCCTTGTGATTAAGTATGGGAGTGTTTAGTATGGGATGGATGTCAGCCATCAGTTTATTGTTGTGTTGGTACAACAAAGTCACAGTTACTCTACTGTTAGGGATTATACACCGCTGCACAAACATTCTCCACTGAACAGAGTATAACATACGGCATGGCAATAATGTCTTGTGATTAACCCATAATTGTTTAGAATGGAATGGCTGTCAGCCGTCAGTGTATTGATGTGTTGGTATATAGACTCAGTTATTCAACTGTCAGGGATTATACACCGCTGTAAAAATATTCTCCACTAAACAGAGTATAACATACGGCATGGAAATAATGCTTTGTGATTAACCCATCATTGTTAGAATTAAATACGTGGCTGTCAGCCATTAGTTTATTGTTTTGTTGGTACAACAGAGTCGCAGTTATTGAACTGTCAGGGATAATAAACCGCTGCACAAATATTCTCCACTAAACAGAGTATAACATACGGCATGGAAATAATGCCTTGTAATATTAATCCATCAATTTTTAGTACGGGACGAATGACAGCCGACAATTTATTGTTTTGTTGTTACAACACAGTCACAGTTACTCAGCTAGTCAGATATTTTACTCCGCTGTACTAACAACTTCTACTGAACACAGTATAACAAGGCATGGCTTGACGATAATACCCTCGAATTACTAAAGACACTAAAGATCAGTGTGGAGAAACTGTGATATGTACCAAAGGAATGTAGTGTGTATTCCTTGTCAGTACAGCAACAGTGGTTGTGCTGTACCAACACAACAATATGCTGATCACTGTTTGCTACCCCACTCTGAGCGCCTTAATGTTACCTGCTTTGATACCAGTTACTAATGTCGTGTCATGGAAAGACGGATAGTAGCGGTGTATCGGTTTAAGTTATACTGATAAAAAATTAATTTTTTTCGAATGACGGAATTTGAAATAGTAAAGATACAGTTGGAAAACATTTCTAAAATTTCAAAATACGGATTTTAGAAAAATGTCTGTTTTATTAACATAATAGCAAAATTTTGTTTTGATATGCATTTGGCCTTCTTGCTCTTTTCAAAAAGCGTCGCATCAGACGATGCAGACATGTTAAAAGAATGAGTCGATGGTTGTATTTCATCTTCTATGAGAAGATTCCAGAAATGTCTGGGCATCAACACTTAGGCGAGGACTCGCTGATTTTAATCTTTAACTTATCTGCATTGCTTGTTATAAAATTATATTTTTTATTGCTATAGCTTTATGAGTGCATAAAAAGCGTTCTATATTATTATATAAAACCCGAATGGTGTATCTGTGTATGTGCGTGTGCATGTTACTCGACCACATAAAAACTACTGGACCTATAGTATTGAAATTTTACATGGACATTCTTCCGGTCTCTGGTTAACATAAAGGTCTATTCCTATTTCAAAAATCCCTCCAGATTACCTCAAACTGATCTTGAAAACTCTCTTTTTAAATCAGCATATAATAAATGTGTTTTTGTAATCAACTGTTCTTTGTAAATATTATGATGTGACAACATAATCATACGTTTAATTAATTTACGTACCATTGTAAATTTCTTTGTGTTTAAAGTATTGAAAGTATCGAGTAAGCTTAAAAAACATTTCTTGTTTTAACTTTCTCTGTAATCAATGATGAGCACACATGTTATCCAGATCTGTTTTAGTAAAGTATACATTTAGCTGTAAATTTTAGCAAATATTAATAGTATGCAGTGCTTGGCCATTAGTGTAATGCAGATATCAAGACAAAGTTACTATCCAACTTTTACTACTGATTTTAACACTGTTATAAAACACATCTTAGTTTTTTATTTTTTTTTTTACTGTAGTAGGCTTAACCATTTTAGACAAACTCAACTATGACACCAGAAATACTTTAGACCGAGAATAAACTACGATGACCACAGTTATACACTTTTTGACCGAAATAGGCTCATCGGACAGACCTGGCTACGTGTAAATATTCTTGATTGTGGCATGAAAGCAAAATAAAACTCTATTATTTATTACACATTGAGTGTGTTAACTGAAAACCTAAGAATATCGAGTTTAGGATTCTTCCACGCCGGCATAAAATAGTTCATGATAAACTATTACTAAAATCGTTAATCATTAAATATTGGAACGAAATTCGAATTATTACACGGTACTTATAAAGACTGTTTCACACTGACTTGAGGGTTCCAAAACACTGCTCTTTAAACTAAAATCTAAAATGAATCAGAAGATTGAAAACATTTTAAGTGATTTACCACCTAACTCAGAAGTGTTATAATGTCATTTAAATGGAATAAGCCCACGTTGCTCCTGGTTTTAAGTGTGCGAAGCCGCGGATTACTGTTAGTTACGAATAATTTACCAACAGTATGAAGTATGTTACTATGGGAGCTATTATGAAGAGAATTATAAAGATAAAACATATAACTGATTGTTCTTTTCCAGGCTGCAGGGTTATCACATATTAGTTTCACTACTCCTCTCCCTCTCACCACACTAAACTGTATTAGATATTATAACATCATAGATATGAGATCATATCTATTTATCTGCCCTCTGTTGGAGAAACCTTGTACTGAGTGAGGTAGACCTTTTGCACGCATATGAGACGTCCATTTAACTCGCTCTTGCTTAATTGAAAATATTCGATTTGATAGAATCGAGCACTTACATAAAGTAAAATAAGAACAAATCACATTTAAAACGAGAGGAACATCGAATCAGATACTTATCCACGAAGTGATAAGTGTGTATTCGAAATTGAAGATCCTTTCAGCAGGTGAAGTGAGATAAACTCTTTACTGGGGCAGAAGGTTGTAGAAGCGAATGAAACAGTAAGCCAGGTTTGGACTTCGAATCGTAAATTTTCGACTTTGAATGCAGTTAAACTCGAGATGACCGCGGTTGTCGCCTTGCATGCAGTGTGTCGTGACTGGTGGCGAGACTGTCCCCACTCGCTAATGGAGCTGTTTCTTCCCAATTATCCCCGGTTCTGGATGGTTGCTCGCAGTCTACCACGATCAGCTCGTGACGCCCCCCCCCGCCCCGCACCCACTATCGCTCTCCATCTCCGCGTGACTTACTTTTCCCCTGAAAATGGTGAAATTGTCGAAACTGGATTATCTCTTCCCGGGGTTTAGCACTCCTCAATAATCGTTGGTTGACAAGAGTGAAAGTTCAATTAGAAACACTTTTAGTCTATTGATTACGCCATATATTAGTTTATTAATAACATGAAAGTAAGTATTATTTGTTCTGTATTGAAGTTTACTAATCAAAAAGTGTACTTAATATTCTGAACCATCTGTGCAGTTTTTAAAGTTCCTTAGTTACGTTTTAGCTGATTATCTGTACATACATTGTAGGAGGTGTTGATGTAAATATCTGCAACGGTGACGGCTTTACGTAAATCAGGCCACCAGAATGTGGAGGCCGCTATACGAGTATTTCTTCTAAACCAGACCGCGAACATCGACGTCAAGTAAGTTTTCACTGTTGCTCTTCCTATTCATGATTTTTTTTAGAACAGCTTGTCTAAAATATAATTCTTGAACTTTTAAACTCTTGAGTTATTTCATGGTTATAAAAACCATAACCTGGATGGATATAGACCAATAATACTTCATAGGCTATTTCAAAACACCCCTTTGAGAAGTTGTCCCTTTAGTTTTAATAAATGCAAAGCATCCTGTAACCATAGGTATATTTAGATTTGTTAAATGTCTATCTGTCTACATGGGATATGAACAGCTGTACCAAGTTACAACCTTGATGTTCAATGAGATGTTCAGTAAACATTGAAAATCGCTCTCGTACATTACTTTGTGCTATGGATATTTCAGTCAAATTATTACTGTTATCTGATTCCGTTAATACAAGCACATGAAACCTATTCCGGAGCAATTAAAGTGATGTCCAGTGATGTGCTACAGTTTTTGTCTTGAAAGTACAGCGAAATACCCCGATTACTTGCTCACCCAATCCATTAAATTCAGTGATATCCGGGGATATTATCGTTAACGACCGCGAGCACGACGTGAGGGTGTTAATACACTGCACTGATACGAGCTGCATCACAATGGAATGTACTACGGTAGAATGCATCAGCGGTATCATTCCATTACATCACACCAACACCAACACCAACACCATTGTCAGATGAGTCATGTTACAACTAACTGCACCAACAAAGCCGTGATTGGACTCATATCACATTACTGACCCATCACTTTTACTCTACGCATATTGCATTCTGTCAGTTAAACAAATGCTGGGTGGGGACCTGTTAATACATTGCAGTGTGTTTAACAGATTACTTTTGTATTAGTGAGGTGAACACAAGTGTGCAGTAGGCTATTATAATGAATAGTGTAACTTACACGCTTTTGATAGGGTTTATTAAGTAAAGATTTTCCATTGATGGCAACGTTCCAAACTCAGTTATGGATTTTGAATGAACAAATAAACCAATACGACCGTGTTTTCTAAAAGTAAGGTGGCTATGGTGGGAAGGGTTGATGCAATATATAGCTCTAGTTCACCTTCCTCTTAGTGCCTACTATAGCTACGTTATGTGTAGAAAACTAGGTTTCTGTACGTGCTTAAAGATCCTGTCTATCACATCGTAGTGCACTCAATTGTGCACCTGATGAGCAATGATAACGCATAGATTACACTACTATATGTTGTGGTTTATGTGTCTCTGATATTGAAACGATGTAAGAGTTCATGTTGAGCTTCTTCTTCGCCTACTTTTTTGGTCCCTTCAGACGAACATGACTCCAGATTTCAGAAGTCAAGTCTGCAACAGCGTCATATAACAGGCGCTACACTCAAAGGAAGGTGAACTTGAGTCTTACCAAATAATCCAACAAAGTAACTTCATCGCGAGTGTTACTATGTCACATTATAAATTGACATTGTACTCAGTTTGTTTCGAAATGTGTGTATTTAGCGGGATTTTCTTGTTCCCAAGTTTCCTAGTTACCTGGTTCCAATTTTATTTTTACCTTTAGTTTTTACTCCGAAATCCAGAGTTCTTCCTTCGACCAAGAGGATTCTATGTACCAATTTTCAAGTCTAAAAAACTTTTCTATCAAGGACTATGTCATGGACAAACATAGTCCACGGACACGACCTTCAGAGTCCCTATTAGTAGACAGAATGTAATCAGTGAAAAATATCTTACATATTATTCCAGTAATCACCCTGTTCAAAACTCCTCCCTGCAATTACCCTTTAATTAAATCTACTAAAAGTGAGTCTACTGAATAAACTAGATCAACCAACTAATTAAATTATTGTGAATCGGACATCATCCTTCACTCATTTACCGTGTCTTAGGTCGATAAATGCAATCAAGTTCTATACAGATAATATTTACCAGAAAATCTTTTGAAAATATAGGAATTCCTAATTTAATATAATGAATTTTGGAGATGTATTGCATGATATAAGGCTGATCTTAGATTGTAGACATCTTGGTAAGAGTCCAGGATTCCTTAAACTGCTACTTGTAGAACACTGAGTGATGTCATTGACACGGTGATATTTTGAGATGTATGACATAAAGCTGATCTTAGGTTGTAGACTTCTAGATAAGAGTCAACGATTCATCAAACTAGTAAGGGTAGAACACTGAATGATGACATTGACATGGTGATATTTTGAGATGTATGAGACAAGGCTTATCTTAGATTGTAGACACCTTGGTAAAATCCAGAGTTCTTCCTTCGACCAAGAGGATTCTATGTACCAATTTTCAAGTCTCAAAAAACTTTTCTATCAAGGACTATATAATGGACAAACATAGTCCACGGACACGACCTTTAGAGTCCCTAGTAATAGACAGAATGTAATCAGTGAAAAATATCTTACATATTATTCCAGTAATCACCCTGTTCAAAACTCCCCCCCACAATTACCCTTTAATTAAATCTACTAAAAGTGAGTCTACTGAATAAACTAGATCAACCAACTAATTAAATTATTGTGAATCGGACATTATCCTTCACTCATTTACTGTGTCTTAGGTCGATAAATGCAACAAGTTCTAAACAGATGGTATTTACCAGAAAATCTTTTGAAAATATAGGAATTCCTAATTTAATACCATGAATTTGGAGATGTATTGTATAAGGCTGATCTTAGATTGTAGACACCTTGGTAAGAGTCCAGGATTCCTTAAACTGCTACTTGTAGAACACTGAGTGATGTCATTGACATGGTGATATTTTGTGATGTATGACATAAAGCTGATCTTAGGTTGTAGACTTCTAGATAAGAGTCAACGATTCATTAAACTGGTAACGGTAGAACACTGGGTAACGTCAGTATAGTATTATTTATTTGTTTGATAAACTTAGTAATTCGAGTTGTACCTCTCAAACAAGTAAAGTATGGTGTATTTGTAATCACTGTATTAAATCACCTGTCCACTCTCAAAATTACAATTCCTGTTCTACTAAAATTACAAAATTTACATTAAATTTATGCGAGTATTTAGTTTTAACATGCAAACGAGCGACACAAAGATGCTGTCAAGATTAGCAAAGAATAGAAGAAGAATATCTGGAAAAGCAAAGTATTAAACGATACGCGTCCATTAAAGCACGACAATTTAAAGCCCAGAAAGGCAAGATGTTTAGCAATTACTACAGTTTTGTAACTAGAAAATGCATTATTAAAAATTTTTCAAATCTGGTTTTTTATTTGATTTGTCATAAAACACTCAGTTTATTTATATTTGTCAGAAGAATTAAATATTCCTCATTATAATAAACCAATTAACCATTTGACTATTCACTTCCTTAGATTTTGTCCTTATTTCTGTTCATGTTTTTTTTTAATGTTATAGAAGACATGTACTCGTATATACCGCTGTTTTAAATTATTTTTTGTTCTTATGGCTATTTCAGTAAAGGCTACCTAAAGGATCCCTATATCTATCCCTATCACTGAATTTACTAAATAAACATTTTTACCTAAACTTATTTCTAATACTATTTTTCATTGTATTTTTCAGCATTCTAATAACGATATAATTACTTGTGATTTTACTGTGAAAAAATATTTAAAAATAAATTTTAGCTTCAAAGCTACAAGATTTTGAGTACACTTCTCAACCATGCATAATTTTATATATGATTAGTTAGCTGCGTAAGGTGTACACATTTGGAGCTCTTTCATTGTAACAAAAGCTGGTAAGAGGATTTTACAAATAGTTTCTTAGCTTTTAAATTTCAAAAAGGATTATTATACTAAGCGCAGGATTACATGAGAATAACTTTCTATAATCTGTAGGGATAGCAAACCGATATAATGGAGTGTAAAAGGACCCGACGTGACATAACGAAAGGGATCGCACAGAAGGACAACTTTCATTTGATCTATGAGGAGTTATCTCGCAGACGAACAGACTGACAAATTCCCTCTTGGTCTTTGACCCCAAAATTAATAAGGTTCTTCCTTAGACCAAGAGGAGACCATGTATCAAGTTTCCGAGTCTCTAGAACTTTCTTACCAAGAGTTATCAAACAACGGACACACAGACAAATTCCCCTTTGGTCTTTTGACCCCAAAATTAATAAGGTTCTTGCTTGGACCAAGAGATGACTATGTATCAAGTTTCCAAGTCTCTAGAACTTTCTTACCAAGAGTTATCATACAACGGACACACAGACAAATTCCCCTTTGGTCTTTTGACCCCAAAATTAATAAGGTTCTTGCTTGGACCAAGAGGAGACTATGTATCAAGTTTCAAGTCTCTAGAACTTTCTTACCAAGAGTTATCATACAACGGACAGACAGACAAATTCCCCTTTAGTATTTTGACCCCAAAACCAATAAGGTTCTTCCTTGAACCAAGAGGAGACCATGTACCAAGTTTCAAGTGTCTAGAACTTCCTTATCAAGATTTATCGTACAACAGACAGACGGAAGAACGATACGGTTTTAAAAATGCACAGTTGGATCTTTATTAAAAAGACTATTACATATTATCTACCCATCGACCTTTCATTACAAATACAAATACATAACTCGATGGGTTAAAATGTTCACCTGTATTGAATATGAGCCTATAGTACAGTAACATCCCCTAACAGCAACTGAACAGCAATGGTCGAGCCTGATGGTTCAATCATTGCACATTACTGTCAATGAGTCGCCCTACCAGTAATGTTCTCCAGCGATCGCTATCTTTTATTGCTTACTGTTGTGGTTGCCTAATTACAACACATATCGGTAAGCGGGTTTGGCAAATCTATCCCCTATGGATATCAGGTTTGATTGTCCCATTTGCTGCTCAACGTTCCATTAGCGAGCTGAACATAACGTGTGAAGTTTTAAAGGTCAAATTGAGCTTCAATGGGCTTTACTGGCAATTCGAACTCTGAATGAATTTAATCTTATTCAATTTGAACTGTTTGGAAATAGAAGTGGAACAAATACATTGTTATATAGTAAAATAATCTATTTGAAAAAATAACTATATTTTTAAAATTAGATTATTTTTATGCTTACATTAGTGCTTCCAACTGCCGAAATCACTAACCTGTCGTAAAAAGGAACAAATAACTGACTTATTACTCATCAATACTTCTGTAATTATAAGAGTGTGTTAAAGGAGATCTACATATATGAAAAAAATTATTTTATACGTTGTTAAGGAAGGGGTGGTGTGTTGAGTTCCAGTAAGAACTGTGAAAAATAAAAATTCAAAAATTTATACTATAAATCGAAGGCTTTCAATTGGCTAAGATTAATTTAGCATAAGCGGTTCTAAGCCATAGCTCTTTTGTATTCGTAACACTATTGTAGGGTCTTGGTATTAACATTATTTTTAAGATATTAATGGAAACATCGTTTTTCAATGCCCTGAATTGGAAAACCGAGTTTCGCGAAACATCTGTCCCAATATCTGTATATGAGTGCTCTCTCTTTTGCGTGTGTCTGTGAGTTCCCGGTCACTAAATCGTCTTATGTTTTCATGAGATAGTGCTTTAACATTGATATTAAAACCAATGGTTTGCTCAAAAAGCCAATGTTTTGTACAGATTAATTACAACGAAATAAAAATTCACCTTACTCAATGAGATGGCAAAACCAATATGAAAAGTACTTATTAAAAAAACTTCCAATATTAAGACAGATTGGATTTAAATTTGTTTTATCATGAAATAAATGTAACAGTTTAGAATAAATTGACTATAGGAATTTGGTGAAATTTGGCATTCCTCTACATCTGTTACGATTTTTATTGCTGTAAATTATCTATGTTTGTAACATAAATAGATGATAATTGTGGCTAGACATTGTGTATTTACTAAACATATTTTCTTAAATTTTCTCCTTGTATAGTTTTAAATTGACGAAAATTTCTAGTGGACATTTCTTATTGGTATGTAATGAGTATACCAATTATAATAGTATACAAATTATTCAAATATACATTAACCAAAAGTATTAACTTATTTTAAATTATTCTATTCGGAACTATATTCTGTAAAAGATTTTGCTAAAAAGTTTGCGTGTTTATTACCCATTTAATGAAGTTAATGTACTTTAAATCTAAACAAAGCATGTTTTTTCGAGATCGAATTTGGTATATTTTGTCTGATATCTCAGAAATGGGTGAACGAACAGGTCTGGGACGTATTTTATTCAATTTTTCATTTCATTTTTCATACAATCCAATAAATTTAACAACTATCTTTACGCCATAAAAAAACAATTTCGCTTTATTTCCGTCCGTAATCGGGCAAAATCTTTTGCTAGCTGTAGCTCGATAACAAATCGTTTCCAGATATATGTTTGTATAAAATGTTTTTCATTATTTTGATGAGAGAAAACTACATGAGAAGTTTGTCGAGTTACTTGTGGGACACCCTGTATTGTGTTATGGTTATAAAAGACTATTAGGCTAGTTGACAGCTGATTTAAAACTGAAAATTCTTTGTTCTTCTTTTTGCTTGTGATTTTTGTATCCTTCTGAGATAATTTTGTCTAACGAAATCAGGAAAAGATAAGCAATTTTACTTAACGTGCTTGATACACATTATAATTAGCCCATGCATTAACAAAATTACTAAAATGCTAGAAAAGCAAATTAATAACGTTGAAATCATTGAGCAGTAAATATACTTATTAGCATTGGAAGCTGTTTCCATATGCAATTCAGTTTGGAGAATAGAGAACATAACGTATGTGAACGTGTCTAATACCAATTAAATTGTACATTGGCCAGGACCTTGTTTGCCAACATGGAACTTTAATAAACACATTGCATTCACAATCAGTTTGTCGATTGGATTTCAATCGGGTTCACCATTATTAGTGTAGACAGTGGCCACCATAAAGGCACAAAGTCAATCACACACAACCGTACACCAATCAAACAAATCACTTTATGCATTATTGGATTGACGCATTGGACTGCTCCATTTGGAACCGGAATCGGTTCACACACACTGATGGTTGTTTCATGATGGTGTTTCATTTTTACATTTGACACAAGAATATATTTACATTTTTGAATTTGTTTTTTTTTTTTTTTTTTATTGTTATTGCTTTCCTGCATACATGAGCTGTATTTCGAGGCAGGATATTAACCGCGTATAAAGTTGTAAAAGTCTCTACACTTTGACTACAATGTAGGGTGTACCACGAGTAACACGACAAACTTCTCATGTGGTTTCTTCTCATCAAAATAATGAAAAAATATTATACAAACATGTCCGAAAACGCTTTGTTAGCGAGCTACGGCTAACGTAGGTTTTCGCCCAATTTTCTTGGAAAGGACGGAAATAAAGCGAAACTGATGTATTTATGGCGGAAAGATAGTTGTTAAATCTATTTTATTTTATGAAAAAATGAACTGAAAAATTGAATAAAATACGTCCCAGACCTGTAAAACCACCCACTTCTGAGGTATCAGACAAAATGTGCAAAATTCGGTCTCGAATTTGACTCTGGGAGAGCCGCAGTATATAATATCTGGTCGATAGACCGATACTCAGAAAGAAGAGACACACAAATTGGTGGGAACAGTTATTCCTATTCTGCACAAAAATTATACAATGACCTCCCCTGTGATTTAAATGCGCCTAAAGGCTTCACGTTAAGCTAGAGAGAAAGAACACAGTACCTTATAACAGCTTTTATGACCACAAATTATTATATTTTTAAGATTTTTATTTTAGTTATAGTTAGTAATAGTTTAGGTTGACGACGAGAATTGTTCTGCAAAACAGTTGTATATGAGCAATACTTTGTAATAAAAATTTTTTAATTTATTTAGTATAACATTAAGAAATCTTTAGAGAAATGTAAATTTAAATTGTCTTAGAAGCTACATCTCTGTTCAAACCGGATTTAATTTTTCAACGCTTTCAGTAGTATAAAAAAAAGTAAAAAAAAATATGTTGTAGAATTACTCGTTAAGTTATATAAAAATCAAACAGGTTTTCTATGGTATAATCGTTTTAGTTTATAATAACTATACTTATGTAAATTATACTCTTTGAATGGTAAAAGTAGCAAATGCTACAGGCGTTTTTTTTCAGTAACGATTACAATTTATACGCAAAGTTGTGTTTTTAGTCTAGTAGTTACCCACGATTTCGCACACAATTTCGTAGGGTTTGCACATGTACGAGTACTGCTGGTTCGAGTGAATTATATTTCCGACGCCAATGGTGAGTTTGCCTTGTTACCACAATTATGAAAATCTGTCAAAAATTTTAATTTATGGCCATTGTAATTTACTCCGGTGTTAGTATACTTTGTTCCATAGTTGATTTTGCTTTGTTTCTAGATCAAGAAGGTATATTCACGTATACAGATTTTGAGAAGCCTACTTCTATCAACAGACAACTAATAGTAAAATTATATAGTAACGTTGATTGTACATCTAATACTTAATATTTTCGAAATATAAATAGGCGTATTTTCATACAAGGGACCGTAAGAATGTCCTTTTAAATTTTCAGTATAATTGTTGAATAATTTACGGGTGAAAGAAAAACCAAAGTAACTTTAGTAGGCTATTAACAATATTATTAGGATTTTTTACGTTGAAATTTATATTCTCTTTTATTAATCATTGGGAAAATTAATTAAAAATGTCATCTAGCCACTCCATTTCCTGCATGCTGATGTATTTATGACCTTGAAATTCCTTGATGAATGCCTTGGTATTCCTACTGATGTTACCTACTGATGTTACCACAAAGACAACGGGTAGGTTGCATTAGAATATCTAGCGGTTGTAAATTGAATGTAGTGGTAGGTAAAACGTTTAAAACAATAGATCTACGGTTGAATTTTGACTTTCCTGCGAATTTCATATTCATATTCAGTCCTTTATCTTTTCGGAGTGCAAATCACACATTTTGTAAGAAGAAGTTCAAATTATAGCATCTATAATTTAATTAATTATGACCTATTTTAAAAGTATTATTATTATACACAATTGCATATTTACAACCTGCTTATTAATTCGATGTCACCAAGTAGTGTACTTCACAATTAAAATACATTGTGTAAGGAAACAACTTGTTAGTAACAAAATCACGTGATTTAGTAAAGTTTAGAATAAATTAAGTGATTGACCACGTCATTACAGTTTAAACGTCCAAAGGCATGTCGGACTGTGCGTAATTACAGAATGTACTGGCCATTATTGCAGGTCTGAAAGCCACAACAAATAGATGCAATCAGCTGATCCACTGACAACTCATCACAAAGGTGTATTGTTGTTGTCGACATTCCGCAGTGGCCGTACAGCATACAAACGTCAATTTCATTGTGCCACTGTATCGCACAGTGTAGTCTGTACACCGCCTTCTACACGCTTTACATTTGCTGATCCACTGACAACTCATCACAAAGGTGTATTGTTGTTGTCGACATTCCGCAGTGGCCGTACAGTATACAAACGTCAATTTCATTGTGCCACTGTATCGCACAGTGTAGTCTGTACACCGCCTTCTACACGCTTTACATTAGCTGATCCACTGACAACTCATCACAAAGGTGTATTGTTGTTGTCGACATTCCGCAGTGGCCGTACAGTATACAAACGTCAATTTCATTGTGCCACTGTATCGCACAGTGTAGTCTGTACACCGCCTTCTACACGCTTTACATTAGCTGATCCACTGACAACTCATCACAAAGGTGTATTGTTGTTGTCGACATTCCGCAGTGGCCGTACAGTATACAAACGTCAATTTCATTGTGCCACTGTATCGCACAGTGTAGTCTGTACACCGCCTTCTACACGCTTTACATTTGCTGATCCACTGACAACTCATCACAAAGGTGTATTGTTGTTGTCGACATTCCGCAGTGGCCGTACAGTATACAAACGTCAATTTCATTGTGCCACTGTATCGCACAGTGTAGTCTGTACACCGCCTTCTACACGCTTTACATTTGCTGATCCACTGACAACTCATCACAAAGGTGTATTGTTGTTGTCGACATTCCGCAGTGGCCGTACAGCATACATACGTCAATTTCATTGTGCCACTGTATCGCACAGTGTAGTCTGTACACCGCCTTCTACACGCTTTACATTAGCTGATCCACTGACAACTCATCACAAAGGTGTATTGTTGTTGTCGACATTCCGCAGTGGCCGTACAGCATACATACGTCAATTTCATTGTGCCACTGTATCGCACAGTGTAGTCTGTACACCGCCTTCTACACGCTTTACATTTGCTGATCCACTGACAACTCATCACAAAGGTGTATTGTTGTTGTCGACATTCCGCAGTGGCCGTACAGTATACAAACGTCAATTTCATTGTGCCACTGTATCGCACAGTGTAGTCTGTACACCGCCTTCTACACGCTTTACATTAGCTGATCCACTGACAACTCATCACAAAGGTGTATTGTTGTTGTCGACATTCCGCAGTGGCCGTACAGCATACATACGTCAATTTCATTGTGCCACTGTATCGCACAGTGTAGTCTGTACACCGCCTTCTACACGCTTTACATTTGCTGATCCACTGACAACTCATCACAAAGGTGTATTGTTGTTGTCGACATTCCGCAGTGGCCGTACAGCATACATACGTCAATTTCATTGTGCCACTGTATCGCACAGTGTAGTCTGTACACCGCCTTCTACACGCTTTACATTTGCTGAACCACTTACAGAGAGATTTCTTGTTCATGTTAGCTGTGAATTTCTTAGCCGAGTTGGATATCTGATTTGGAAGGAAATTTTTCTTAAACTATTGTTGGAGGCAAAATATATCATTTCCCCCAAACGACACAGGTTGCTAGCAACTAGAAATTTATTACTGTAGAAAAACATATTTTTAAAATATTTCTGAATTTCCCGTGTAGTTATCTTCATAAATATAATCCTGCTCATTTGTGCTTATGAAGTGGGGTTTCCTTTTCTATCCCTTTAGAACATTGGCTTTAGATATTCTTCCTTTTATTCCCGTTTCCTTTTTGTATTACACTGGCGATTCCTTAAAGACTTCGGATTTACGGGTACATATTTATCTAGCGGGTATTTATCATTTGGTTGGTACAATATGAGGTGGGCAGTGCTCATAAAAAGTACACCGGTCTGGAAAACACTCGAACCTGTGTCATTTCTAATCCAAATTAAAGCCTGACGCCTTAGACCGCGTGACTATCGGCTCTACTCAGCGATAATTGTAAAAACTGTGCTCTTCCTGGCCCCACATAAAAACCTATAGAACTTCCTTAATATGTCAATGCAATCTTGATCCTACCCGACATAATTCAGTCTCCATATAAAATTTTGACAATTTCTTTCAGCCACCAAATCGTGCCTGACTGAATCGATTAGTACGATATCTTAAGAACCAATTTAACAAAAGTATTCAAATCAATTCAAAATGGTTTACATATTCCAAAAATAGCCATGTTTAGATACAACCAGACTTTTAGTCCAACTCTGTTTCACTGTTTCATATGTACTGCAATTTAAGGTAAAATATCGCCTTCTTATTGTCCATGATTTAATTATCTCAAAGCCCGGCGTTCTTGTGAGTATTCGTCGAAAATCGCCTGTTTAGGAGAATAACAACTGGGAATCTAAAAGGTGCAATATGAACTTGAGTACTGAGTATCAAAGTTGCTGGGCCATCGCGGAATACATGCATGGAGAAGTGTTCATCTAAAGAAAGAGGGACAAGTGTTAATAATACCTACCTGCACCTTATAATTTATCCTGGGTAGGGTACGATAAGCGGACCCGGTTTTTTATATCGAAGAATGTAATCATCGATACCTAATATTCGCATCTCAAATTATAGACTATCAATCGATATAAAAGTATCCATAGTCCTCAATAACAATCATAAGTTTTAAATTTAAATATGAATTTAATATTTACAGTGATCAAACAAATTATTATATAATCAAAATTATGAAAACTGAAGACGACTATATTTGCTCCTCTCACAGTTACAGCTGTTTCTTTCCCACAAATTTCACATAATGGGTTATTCGGTACGAGTCCAACATGTTGAAGCCACTAAAAACATGTCTTATCATCCATCTTTCAAAGCAATGTCATGTAGTTTTCTAAAATTGACTGCCATTTTTAATAATAAATGTTACTTATGTAAAATTGAAATTGCCGCACGTGATTTATTTGAAAGTGTTTACAGCATGCTGTTGATATAGATTTTTTAAATTAATTGTTCAAAATAATTAATCAGTATCGATTGATTATATCGATGGTTGTGATTAAGCAATATCGTTTGCCAATTTCGATATAAAAAACCGGGTCCGCTTATCGTACCCTACCCTTTATCCTTACCCTGTTTTTATCCGTACTCACTTTCATTAAAGTTTAAGTTGGTGGAAGTAAAAAAAGACACATAAGTTTAAAAATCTAACTGAGGAAAAGTTATTTATGTGAAAGTAGTGAGACTTGCAAGATCAATTACACAAGTTCCAGGTAACTTTATACCTAACTGTATTTAACTGTTCATGATAATTTATTGACAACTCCACCTTTCTAAGTTTACCATATAAGATATTAGCAGCCTTAAGGTGTATTGTAAAAGTGCGATATATTTAATTTATCTGGCCAATTACAACATCCGATATCTTATAATAAAAATGAGCGTACACCTAACGTTCATAGTAATGTTTAAGTGACTTAATTTATTTATTTATTTATTTATTTTTTTATGTCATGTCCAGATGTCTACTACGAGCAAGATCTCATCAAGGAAACTCTCTTGCATGGGTTTTGAATAATGTTTTCGAGAAGACCGTCTGATGGAGGGGGCTTAATTATTAATTTTTGCTACCAATCTAGGTCGTGTCTGATTATCTTTTAACTGATTAATTTCGAGAGTATATTAGCGGATTAGAAACTAATTTATTCAACTTTCCTGATCATAAAATTGAATCTGTTATCTTATTCATCAATAAAACATGATCTCTTCTCATGCTAACGAAACAGTGCTGGTTGATTACAATGATAATGGTGAGGAAAATGCCTTCAATTGGCTGCTTTGCAATATTTTATCGCTTTTCTTAATTTGTATATAAATCGATGTATGCACAAATGCTTGATTCATATTTATTTGTAATATTCTAGTATTTTTTTGCTCATTACACAGCCACGACTGTTACCATGTAGTTGGTGACTTCAAAATTACACCATTAATGATACTCGACTAGTTTAAATTAACCTTTTCATTGCCATCGGCAACATGGCTCACACTTACAAGCCACTTGTCTGTGCTTCGAGTAAGTAAGGACTATTTAGTTAAAAATACACGTTGCTCAATATACCTGTTTTTAGACATTTCGTTGAACCTAATGAAGGAGTAGTGTGGATAAAAGACTCTGCACATTGTTAGAATTTGTCCAATCGCAAATATTGTGTGTGATAAACGAACCACATTCTAACTCTAAAAAAATTAAACCCTGTTTTGTTGCGAGTATTGTAATGACTAAAAGATCTGTCTTATTCCATCACCAACAGCCGTTATGAAGGCGGCTGAGAGACACGGATGTAACGGGGTGAGCGAATGCACTCAGACACTAATCAAGGTCCAGTCTGTATCACGGGGCATTTGTCATGGCTATCGGTCGATCGCACTCAATGGAAATCCAGCGTTAATCGCGTCATAAATAGAGCAGTCAAAACATATTTGCGAGTGATTGCAGTGCGGAGTTGGGCGATGAGTCGTTTAGTGTTGCGGGGGTGGTTATTGGGTGCAGGGTTGCGGAGGGGTGAAGGGGTGAACTGCATGTGTCTGAAGCCGCTCACGTACGGTCTGGCTTGCTTGTGTGTTATTAATACTAGCGATTGAGTCAAGTTCAAAGAGTAGAAGATTATTTTGAACAACTTAAAAGAGCTGTTTATAATTTTAAAATCTACCAAAAACCGTCCTAATTGGTTACAGAGCAATAATTTAATTTATAAACTGAAAAATTCCAGTCTCAATAACTGATTTTGGTAATGTGATTAGTTTAGTTGTTGACCTTAAAAGAGCTGTTTATAATTTAAAATCTACAAAAACCGTCCTAATTGGTTACAGTGCAATAATTTAATTTATCAACAAAAACGTTCCTGCCTCAATAATTAATTTTGTTTAATTAATTATTGACGATTGTTGTTTTAAAAGGATTACAGGATTCCAGATATTTGCCATCGCTACAAGTTACAAGAATACAACACCGAATTTCAAGAATTGGAATCTAACGTCTTCTTCAGATGTCAACAAATTGACGCATAGGGGAACGAACTTAAATAAATATATAACAAATTACATACAAAAGAAGCAAGTACATACACAATGATTCTGGGGTTTTTAGTAAGTTACAAGAGTTATTAAAGAATATATGGTGAAAATCTCGCTATAAAATTTACAGTAATTTTAAAAACAATTATATATACTTTTTACAGTTCAATTCGTAACCGCAGTTCTGCCTTGAAGTACTGCTAATAAATGACTGATGTAGAGGAAGGAGAGGGAGTCGGTGGCGTGTAAAAGAGTAAGCGTGCTACTCACTCATAAATTGAGATGTCCGGTATTGGTTGGACCTTCGATGTACATCATCCCCCCTGGGCAAACATGTGATATACGGGTGGTCTGCTTTGTGTTGTTTTATTCTTTTCCGTTCCTCTTTGGAAGTAATAGCATGGTCAGTTTTCAAGTTAGACGTTTTCTTAGCAGTTATTCCAGTCAACAAAATTACAAAACAATCGTGTTCAAAACAATGATAAAACAAGAAAATAGTGTGCATAGCCAGTGAGTTATAAATATTTCGGGCACTTCATTGAGTTATTATTTGTTGTTGCAAAGTTTTGGCTGAGCGGAAATGAAGTCTTTTCATAGATTAGTCCGGAAAATCAGCAGCCGCGAGCTTGTTTGTTTGCGTGTCCACACGATAACAACTGGACAGTTGGCATTTTCAAGCGTTACACGTATGTCTCTGTATATCGCCAAAGAAGGAACAACCCTTTACATTAGTAGATAAAAAGGATGGATAATATTATAGGGCAAAGTTATTTACTAATAAGAGGTAAATCGCAGATTGTATAACACTCATTGACCTACGTGAACATTGCAGGAGCAAGCGCTCTCATTGTATACCTCATTATAGTGCAGCTGATGAGACAATGAGGTTTACACCCTCTTCATCGAGGTTACACTGGATGGTTGCAGGGTAAACCATAAAGAGGTTTTTGTACAGACTAAGTGTCTCTGAAGTCGAAATGGTGCAAAAAGTTCGATTTAAACGTCTTCGTCACCGATTATTTTTCGATATACCAAAGTGGACACTAGATTCCAAGAATTAGGTCTGTCACAAATTTCAAACGATCTTAGAGGAAGGTGAGCTGGAGCTAAACTAACGTAGCATATACTCTGACTAGATGGTAACAGTAACGTGAGTATTGCGGGTCAGGATAATGATACTAGATTGCCATGTACTAGCTGACAGTGACATAGCTGAATAGCTACAGTGGTAACACACTCTCAGTCCCAACGTGAGTATTGAGGGTCAGGATAATTATACTTGTTGCAGATTAAACATATACTTCTGGGGCTGACAGTGTTATATAACATAGCTGACTAGCTACAGGACACAGTGGTAACACTCTCAGTCCCAACGTGAGTATTGAGGGTCAGGATAATTATACTTGTTGCAGATTAACATACTGCTGGGGCTGACAGTGTTATATAACATAGCTGACTAGCTACAGGACACAGTGGTAACACAGTCCCAACGTGAGTATTGCACGTCAGGATAATGATACTTGTTGCAGATTAACATAGACAGCTGGGGCTTACAGTGTTATATAACATAGCTGAATAGCTACAGGACACAGTGGTAACACACTTAGTCCCAACGTGAGTATTGCACGTCAGGATAATGATACTTGTTGCAGATTAACATAGACAGCTGGGGCTTACAGTGTTATATAACATAGCTGAATAGCTACAGGACACAGTGGTAACACACTTAGATCCCAACGTGAGTATTGCGGGTCAGGATAATGATACTTGTTGCAGATTAACATAGACAGCTGGGGCTTACAGTGTTATATAACATAGCTGAATAGCTACAGGACACAGTGGTAACACACTTAGTCCCAACGTGAGTATTGCGGGTCAGGATAATTATACTTGTTGCAGATTAACATAGACAGCTGGGACTTACAGTGTTATATAACATAGCTGAATAGCTACAGGACACAGTGGTAACACACTTAGTCCCAACGTGAGTATTGCGGGTCAGGATAATGATACTTGTTGCAGATTAACATAGACAGCTGGGGCTTACAGTGTTATATAACATAGCTGAATAGCTACAGGACACAGTGGTAACACACTTAGTCCCAACGTGAGTATTGCAGTCAGGATAATTATACTTGTTGCAGATTAACATAGACAGCTGGGGCTTACAGTGTTATATAACATAGCTGAATAGCTACAGGACACAGTGGTAACACACTTAGTCCCAACGTGAGTATTGCACGTCAGGATAATTATACTTGTTGCAGATTAACATAGACAGCTGGGGCTTACAGTGTTATATAACATAGCTGAATAGCTACAGGACACAGTGGTAACACACTTAGTCCCAACGTGAGTATTGCGGGTCAGGATAATGATACTTGTTGCAGATTAACATAGACAGCTGGGGACTGACAGTGTTATATAACATAGCTGAATAGCTACAGGACACAGTGGTAACACACTTAGTCCCAACGTGAGTATTGCGGGTCAGGATAATGATACTTGTTGCAGATTAACATAGACAGCAGCGAGTTATTAGTAGTGAGTACTCTGACTGTCTTACAGTCATAGCTGAATAGCTACAGGACACAGTGGTAACACACTTAGTCCCAACGTGAGTATTGAGGGTCAGGATAATGATACTTGTTGCAGATTAACATAGACAGCTGGGGCTTACAGTGTTATATAACATAGCTGAATAGCTACAGGACACAGTGGTAACACACTTAGTCCCAACGTGAGTATTGCACGTCAGGATAATTATACTTGTTGCAGATTAAACATAGACAGCTGGGGCTTACAGTGTTATATAACATAGCTGAATAGCTACAGGACACAGTGGTAACACACTTAGTCCCAACGTGAGTATTGCGGGTCAGGATAATGATACTTGTTGCAGATTAACATGATCTGCTGGGCTGACAGACAGTGTTATATAACATAGCTGAATAGCTACAGGACACAGTGGTAACACACTTAGTCCCAACGTGAGTATTGCACGTCAGGATAATTATACTTGTTGCAGATTAACATAGACTGCTGGGGCTGACAGTGTTATATAACATAGCTGACTAGCTACAGGACACAGTGGTAACACTCTCAGTCCCAACGTGAGTATTGCGGGTCAGGATAATGATACTTGTTGCAGATTAACATAGACTGTGGCTGAAAGCATGAAACATAGGTTTTTCACGTTTACAATTTTATTTGTTCTTGCTTATAATATATTAGACAATTTAAAACATTTTTTACAGAAACGATAAAGTATAGAGGTTAGCATGTAGAACATTATATACTATGTAGAACTTTCATAATATTTTTGGTTATTTTACGAATCTTGATTTATCAGAGCTAAGGTTCTAGGTTAGGATTGGGACTTATATCTCAGCTATTTTTACCAATCACGATTAGGACTCTTCCTAGATAGTTACCTTTTTCTAGGAATGTGGATATCTCATAGCAAAGAGTTCTAGTTTAGGAATGGGTCTCATATATCAGCTATTTTTACGAATCGCGATTAGGACTCTTCCGTAACAATGATCTTTTTTCTAGGAATGTGGATGTCTCAGAGCAAAGAATTCTAGTTTAGGATTGGGTTCTCATATCTCATATCACACAATTTATGGTAAGGCATTTTTTTCAATCTAACTCGAGTTAATGTAAGAATGGTGTATAAGGGAATATTTGGTAAAACTAGCTACATACTCTCTGACTGAATTGTTTCCAATACAACACTAGATAAGCACTATAATGTAGGGTTTTGTAAGCTATCGTGATTAAGTTAGTGTATGTATTCATACACTTTTAAACCATAATATGGCATTGTTGTATAATATCAATAATATCAATAAATTTTTAAACAATAGTATGACGTTGATGTCTAGTATGATTTTTAACCTTTAGTTAACTGTAACGCTATTTATTGTACCACTGTAATATGAATACAGGATAGAGAATCTGAATCTGTAAATCAGTACCGTGCTGTTATACTCCGAATAATCATATCACATCGGAAGATGGCGAGGTCGAGATGTCCTTGTAATTGAAGAACTCTTCGGCTCGACCACTGTAACATGAATGCTGCTTGAACAGTGTACGGGCCACAGGAAGTCAATTCGACAAGGCAGGCTGTACGTGTGTATGTACGTAACGGGACCAAAGGCCTATTGTCATTAGCCCATGTATCAGGTTGTTGTGATAGGGTCGGCAAATATTGGCCCGTCCACACTTAAGTGCCTGGTCGCTCCAGCGCACTCTGATTATAACATAATACGTCAGGCTCTAACTAGATAGCTTGCCGACCGGGTAAACACAGTTTTAACAGATTAGAACAAGAGTAAGAGTGTAGCACATGTGCACTACTACGACTTAGGTGCAATCGTCACGCATTTTATAATTTTGTGTACGTACAGGGTGTTCAGTGAAAGTGTTCCAACACTTTGGGCTTTATCTATACACATAAAAATGAACAAAAACGTTCATGTGAAGGTATTTCCCATAACCTTTAGTCTGTCTGTATGTGTTTTTTTTTATCAAAAACATTATATATTTTGAACCAGTTAAGGTAAGTTATGAAACGAGAATTATATTAAGCTTTGATAGGTCTTCTTGAAAATAAAATACCAATAACATCCTTTCATCGTTTCAAAATAGCGGACGTTTAAATTATTCCATCAAAATAAGTCAAAATCGACTAACGTCCGCCATTTTGAAACGGGAAAAAAAAAAAGGAGTTTCTACATATTTTATTTTCAAAGGGGTCTACCAAAGGTTAATACAATTCTCAAGTTTTCTATCTTAACTGGTTCAAACGATATAATTTTTTCATAAAACCCATATACATACAGATAGACGAGAACTAAAGGTTTACGACATACCTTCAAATGAACTATTTTGTTCATTTTTATGTGTAAACAAAATCCCAAAGTATCGAAACACTTTTACTGAACATTCTATATATTTTCGTACACACGGGATTATATGGATATTTACTGAACTAATGACTTGTTACTTTTGTTGCTATTTAATTTAATCCTATTTAGATTTGGTAGCGCAAACTTTTAAAAGTTGTGAATGGAAATTAAAATTTTTAATTCTCTGTGTAATATTAAGTTAAGGTTTTTTTATCATAAAGGACAGATAAAGTACGGCTATGAATGTGATGATGACTGTTAATTATGTTTTTATGAGACGATACATTATTAAAAATAAAATGATGTACTCGGTACAATTTATTAAATGTAATGAAATGGGATTTATATCTCTAAAAATCTCCGTCTAGATTAAAAGATGAAAAGGTTTTGGCAGGACCTTGCCAATATTTCAGCTTTACGAGTTATGGGGATAGTATCGATTTATTTTTAAACTGTGATATAATTTTTTTTTTTTTTTTTTACCAAATCCTTACTGTCCCCCTTAGGTAAAAGTTTCATATTATTTGTAATGAGTGTAGTACTGTGAGTTGGCGGTAGAAGTTGCGCTATTCTCTGGTAGGTAGCGCTGAGTTGTACGATCGATAGTGTTCCCGAGGTTGAGGCAGGTCCGGGAGTCGCGCCTGCTGTGGCGCACAGCTCGGCTGGTGGCGGTAACAAACTGGTTCCTTCCCATCTCATGAATGGACGCGCACCTCTGGCTCTACGCGCAGCCGGGAGTTGTATCGCGATCGAGGAACCTGGAATCTCCACTGTCATAAGGCAATAAATCAGGGAACTACGTGTGATCACGTGTCACAGACTGAGAAGTCCGTTTACATTTGGACGTTGAATATGTTTCTAAATATTTTCTCTAGAAGCAAACCATGCAGATCAGCTTTTCCTTTTCACTCTGGGTTTTCCGCCGTCGAGAACTATTGGTCTCGAACTATTTCGAGAATCTATTCTAGAAACAAAACCGCTATAAATATACAATAATCTTTTTAACACTTTTCGATATATATTTTTTGTATTTACTTTTTTACAATGTATATTTCAAATTCTAAGAATTCATTATCAGGTACTTGTTGATAATAGACAAGTAGGTAGACAAGTACCTAATGATAAATTCTTAGAATTTGAAATGTACATTTTAAAAAAATATCAAAAAGTGTTAAAAAGTTTATTATTATATATTTGTACCAAACACTTTTCGAGGCTACACCTCTAATATAAAAACTACTATATTAATTTCTACTTTGATATGAACTTGGATATGTAAACGAAATAACAAAAATAAATCAAACCTAAAACTGCGATGAAATGCGAAGCCGCAGGCAACTAATTATAGCTCAACAAAATAGTTGAGATAAATGTAATTTTATAAATGTTAAATAAGTTTGCCGTTTTGGCAATAGGTATTACTGTTTGTTTGAATTAAATTTTTTTTAAATAGATTACAACTATACAGCTACATGTAGTACCTACCGTGCGTTTTACCTACACCTCTGAAAACGTTGTAATACAAAAGGTTATGCAACATTTAATGACATGTGTACGTACTCCATAGTTTTTATGACTTCAGTAGTTGCTACTGAATATTCTGAGGCCAGTAGAGCAAAGCCCTGAAGTAGAGAGGTAATCAGTCTCTTAGTGGGGACCGATAAAGTAACATAAATGTATGAGCAACATCCGATAATGTTTGCCTCAGTGGGTCCAGAGATTTCAGTAGCTCAGCGATGTACCTTCGAGGTACGCATGTCAGTGCAAAGTTTCACATCTGTTGAGTAGATCTGTAGATTTCAGTATTGCCCTTGAATATTTCACCAGCAGTAAGAAACAAAATTCTATTCTTAGAGAGGAGGACGCATTAAGTAACATGAGTGCATGCGTAAACTTCATGGTAGTAATTATTAACGATTAATTAATTACAAAAGTCAAAGTATACATTTATTTAAGATCAGTGGGATGGAACCTAAAATTGGATATCACAACCGTTTTTAAATGAGTTGAGTGAAGTAAAACAAATGGCAACATTTCTTGGTACCAGAAAGGCTGTGGTTTATGTGATTTCGGTAGCTAGAAATAATTAATAAAATGAGGGAATATCATCCTCACGAGTCTATAACGAACATTAGCATATAGGCTAGGATACTTGTCAAATTTGAATTTTTAGTGCAGTATTGCCTAATCTGATGCAGTTCCAGCTCCTGATTAATCTTTGTAAAATATTTTTTCTACTCAAACTAAACCTTTTTTGGTTTAATACCGTACAAATATTGATAGAAATAAGTAATGTCGTTGCTTTAAGAATTGCAAAAGTGTTAAAAATTCAAATAAATCTCGTTTTATTTTCATTCAACCTGAAAATAGAGAGAGGGAAACTGTTCTTATTCAGATATGGTGCAATGTGTATGCAGTGTATGTGATGGGTGTGTTTCAATTTTAGTTTTAGGTAACATATTTTCATATTTCCGCTTTCAAAAGGTCTGCAATAAATCATGTTGAAAAACATGTTTATAATTGAAAAAAATACTAAAGCTTTAAAGTTATGATAAGAGCAATCTTGTAGATATAAAATATAACTTGGCATGAAGTTAAACAATTGCTGTACTTTATACATGGATGCGTATACTATATTTATTATATTACGTGCATATACGTTATATTGATTGTAATGTGTGTACGTTATTATGAATTGATGACTGTTATTGCAATCGAAGTTGCACATTATATACAATGTTGAAGATATAGGTCAAGATTCAGGGGAAAGAATGTTTATAAGACACGTGGACGAAACACTGGAAACGGTATTAATATATGTATTATTAGTAATTGGTACAGCCAATAGAAAATATACATTCACCAATGACATGCACTACTATATCTAGTTAGTATAGGGATATGATAGAATCTTCATGCTATTTAATGTTTTCTATCCAATTAAATATTCATATAAATAAATACGAAGATCAAACCTGAATTGCTAGACCCAAATAATCAAATAAATGCCCTGATATCATTTGAACCAAAAGACTCGTATATTTTATTGCATAACTATAACGTATCTGCAATATATTCATTTTATTTAAATTCAACCTAAGTATTACAAAAAATCTCAATATTGATAGAACATGGAATAGATAGGAAATAAAAGCAAAAAGAATATAAAATGAATCGCTATATAACAAGTAGAATAGACAAATTTTACTACATATATTAAAAAAAAGAACTTAAAAGTTTAACTATTTAAGAAAAGGGAAATTAAAAAAAACTCTGTCGTACCTTTAATTAGTGCATTAATAGAAAGAAAATTTTTAGGAAAACAAATTATACAATTTTGCATTGAGCTTTACTTCTATGTGAGGAACACTGAGTTCGAAGATGGTGCATGTCACTCGTTAGGATTTGGCTGAGCGTTAGTGAATATTTTTACACTGGTCTTATGGGTAACCATGATGGCCACGAGAAAATAACAAAATAATCTGTACACAAACTTAACACACGCATAAATGATTAAAACATGTGACATATTAAAATGTCTACCCTGAGTATCCCGACACATAGACTACATCACTTTACAATAACTTGTTGTGTAGACTTATTTTATTTAAACACATGATTATTTAATTTAATAAACTAAAATCTGAATGTATCATGTGGCAAGAGATGTCGAGAAAGATTTCATATGCAGACTTTAAATTTTGCATGAGAATGAGTACTATGATGCATCATTGTTTGTCAACTTCTTTTTTGTATGATTGTCTGTCTGTCTATCTGTCCGCAGGACATTTTCTAAACTGAAATTAAATTTAGATTTGTAATGTCGCTTGAAACCACAGCGAAGCCTGTTACAATAGGTGGTGTGGTCTACCTTGATATTGCAGGAGCTAAGGAGGAAATAGAACAGAAAGGGGCACAAAATTGCCCAAGAATACCTTGGGCAAGAAAAGGTCTGCGTGTATTTTAAGTATGTCTAAAGTATTACTATATTACTTGCGACCTCCACCTGACACGGGTAACAACAGAATTATTACAATAATTGGAGCTATGAGCTGTCAGGAGGCGATAAATCAGGAGAGCAAACACCGCTTCCAGATAAGATCTGCGGGACAGAGAGCCTCGTAGTGCGCAGGATGCAGGCGGCATGACCGCTGATAAGACGGGGAAAACCAGGGAGAGGCGGCAGCTCTCGGGTTAATTACAAGTATTAGTTTATAAAAAGTTGCACTCAAGTTGTAATGTGAGAGCTGCTTACATGTTTGACTGATAGTCCTTCACGTATTACGTGACAGGGGGAGGAATATTCGACACCAGTATTATTTCCATACTACTACTGTACAGTGTATAATTTATACACGTTATACATTTATATATGCAATTATATAATTATATATGCAGCGTTAAAAAAATATTAACCCTAAATATATGCTCGTGGGCTAGGGTACGACTATTGTTTTCAAGAAATTGTAATTTTTACCTGATTCTTATAAATAATTTCTCTTAGGTAAGTTTAACTATTTTATTTTAATAAGAGTTCAATCCCCTGTATGCAATTACTCTACCCGTCCTCATGAGCCGTTACGATATCTCTTAATGCAAATATCGAAAAAATATTGAATGACTCGACTTAACGTAACGAAAGTGTTGCCAACCAACCCAACCACTAAGTTCTTGCAATCACATGTGTTAGGCCTACTACGTCTCATGATAAAATATCTTATGATTGCATTTAGTTTGTTTACACATTTTTTTATTCTGCGATTTTCTCGTACATCGTGATTACCTATAAAAAGTGTAATTTTTTTCAATTTAATCTTTTGACCCCAAAATCAATCGTACTTTTCTTTGGAGAAGTTTGAAGGACCTTTCTATCAAGCGTTATACCACGGAAAGTCACACAGACAGACAGACAGACAAAAACGACAAGATTTTAAGAAGGCTCTGCAGTGTCCTTAATACAGAAGAATGTCATTACAGTACAAGGTCATTGCATTGATAAAAGCGCTACAGTCACAGACAGGATTTGAACCTGTGCTGTCACTATTTAAAATAAAATAATCCAACGCCTTACACTGTATGGTAACCTCAAATCTGATCCATAACTCTTTCTACAAATCATAAAAAAATATACATACATACGTATCGATATTTCTACAATTGTTTTCAAAAAATAAGATTTCCAGTTTTGGGTCATAATATAATCTACCAAGTTCCACTGTTCACAAAACATTATCACAATAAACATGAGAAACAAAGTTGAAGCCTCAAAATACATCGGTCTCACTGTGGATAACCTTCTTGTCGGTATAGTAGATGTAACATTCAAACAAGTATCTTTTAAAACAGTCTGTTGTGTATTTTGTTATCCATTAAATACGATGTAGACGCATACTGAAGTACAATACATTACTATGCAAAACATATAGGTCTAAGCAATAAATGTAATGTTTTGTATTTCAGTATGGGTATATCCATATTTAATGGATACCAAAATACACAACAGACTGTTTTTTTGTTGAAGTCGAATGAATTTTGTGAAGTGGCGAGTCTAATGCGAAAGTGAAGACCCCACGGCCTCTTGAAGAAATGTTAAAAATAATCATAGCAGATTTAAGACCTGAGCTAGAATTAAAATTACCTGCTTTTCATTAAACATGGCATGTTATGAGATAGAAATAAAACAATAGGCTGAAAATATTCTCTATGATTCCAAATCAATCGGATCTACGTCATGACTTAACAAATAAAAACTCGTTTTGCTTTGATAAACCCATGATTTATTTTAACTGGAAACGTAAATTGATTAGAATAGCTACCAATAATTATAAGTCACGTTTGGACCAATATTCCTCAGTCTATAAAAATTACTGCCTTTTACCTATGCAGAGATATTTACCCTTAAATGATACATCCAAAGACTAAAGATTTCAGCGGAGAGAGGGTCCGTTGCCTTTATTATTTAAAGAAAAATATACTTCTTTTTATGTGTAAACTTTAACAATAAATAAGTTCGATACATTTTTAGATTCGGTATGCACATTTTCATAATGATAATAACAAACTCTAGTGAAACTCGCTAAATGTTGCTCTTATGTTATTATCAGTTGTTATTATGAAGTTGACAAATTAACACCGATCTAAAACGTTAAATCAATTAAGAGTTAAAGGTATTTGTTCAACTTGTTTGTAATCAGTGAAATATTAGGCAATTCTGAGAAAATACAAACGACAATGAACAGTTTCACTTACAGTAGCATAGTACTTTCCCTTAATGGCTCTTCAACTCGCAATGTGTAGGTCTAAATAGACTTAATGTCACTCACATTGGCTTTCATTTGCAAAAATTCACTTAAAACTGTAAAGATTTATGTATTATTTAAAGAACGTTGGAAACAAGCTGGGGGTTGGGAAGGGAAGCTTTGTTTTTAGTTTTACTTAGATTGTGTGCATGTAAACATTAAAGTTACTTCAAGTAACGACAAGTACTTTTTTTAATAAATGGAATTTGGTGTGTTTAATAAGTACTCTACTATATTTTCCCACTTCTAATGAGGATCCATTACTGATGGTTTATATATGATTTGGGTTATCACAGTTGTCAAGATGATCTATATAAAATTGAAGCAAGCATTAATATTCTGTCAGTTATTGTCTATCGTCTAGTTAGGTATACAAAAAAGTTCTGACGTTGATAAGGAAATGGAGCAAATCAATTCACTATCCAGCTCAAGAAGGGTGTCTTTACAATGTTTAATAGAAGGCCAGAATTTGTCTTTTTCTCCTGAAATCAATAATCATAGGCTATATATAATACTCATTGGTTCGTTTGCGGTCGTAATCATTGTTTTCTTTTCTTTTTGTAGTTTTCGTATTTATATTTATTATTGTTCTCTTACTATGCCATACACTTGCAGTAGCTTAGGTTATACTATAGTTTGTTTTTGTTATTATAGTTTATTTATTATTGTTACTTTTGGTAGGCTATAGAGTTTAAAGTTACCTTTACATGGTATTAATGTTTGAATTTCCTTTGGAAGAGCTCTAATAATAATCTAAAATTTAGTTTTGATATATTTTAAGTAAATCAATATTTTTATAAGGTATTATAAGTACAGTTAATTATATAGTGTTTATTAATTACTCACAATTGTTATTGCAAGTGTTAATATATATATATATTTATGTGTGTGTGTGTGTGTGTGTGTGTGTGTGTGTGTGTGTGTGTGTGTGTGTGTGTGTGTGTGTGTGTGTGTGTGTGTGTGTGTGTGTGATGTTAACAATTTTGTTATTTCTAATTTTATTTATATTTATATTGATTTTACTTTTTGTGCAACTACTGTAAACTGGTGGTAGCCGTAAAAAGAATAAAAAATCATTAATAATGAATGCAGTATATTAAAGCACGATCAAGTAAATCATAAAGGTCTTATACGAATGTAAAGTATTTATTTGTATTATGGGAGTAAAGCATAATCTTGAGAACAGTGGATAAGATCTGTGAAATATCGCCCTCCACAGTTGCGACCATCTGGATATTTATTTAACAGAGTAGCGGCCAGGGTAAGTACACGTTAGGGGTAGCATTTGCATATAGATCAAGTTTTGTCAAATCGGAGTGGAGAAAAGTAAAATCTAGATCCGAGAAGAAAGGGTTGTTAGTAGCACGCCAGCCCTGCCGAGCCGTGCCATGTCAGTCAGTGATAAATGCAACCGTGGATAGAAGCGGTAATAATACTGAGGAGGATGAGAGACGGTGGAGAGGAGGGAAATGTCGTTGCGATAATTCAACCTGGGAGGAGAATGGGTTTTATTTCAATGTATAATTCCCAAGAAGGCGTGGCGTTCTTGGATGTACAAGTAAAAAGTTTTTTCATTGTCGAGGAAGGCGCGGGGCGTTAACCAATGGGAGGAGGGGAGTGGAGCGGCGGGAGCCAATGAGAGGCCGGCTGCGCGCGCACCTCTCTCCCGCCTTCCGTATGGAGGGGATCGGGACAAAAATATGTTTTTATTTATTACACATTCGTGTTTGGCCAGGGAACGTTGTCCCGAGCTGTTCCGCGAGTTGTCATTCGAGTGCGCCGACGGGGAAGTGTCAGGAGGGGGAGTCCGAGATCTCGGGGGTTCTGTGATCGAGTGTTTCGAGTCGTGACTGCGCGTTGTCAGTGGCCCGCCCCCGAAGACAATCACACTTGGCATGTGTGTCGTGGAGGACCTAGAATGAGCATGGAATCGGTGATGGATTCTTCCCCCAGTAACAGTGACAGAAGCAGCCACGTGAGTTCTTCTCCTCCGCCGATCAAGTCGTCGATGACTCCGCCGCCCAACAATAACAACCACCCGGACAGTCCCAACATGCGACCCTCCGGTAGTCCCGGTCAACACCCGGTATCTCAGCAGATGAGTCCTCCGGCCGTGTCGACCCCCAGCAGCATCGTCAGCATGGCGCCTAGGCTCGGCATGGGTCTTCCGCCCCCGGGTCTGGGTCTCCTCAACTCTCTGGGCGGCATGGTCCATCACTCGCCCTTGGACCTCATGGCCGTCGCTCACCACCACGGGCCTCCGCGCTCCTACAACAGTCCGCCGCCCATATCCAGCTCCGACCCCACGGCTAACGAATGCAAGCTGGTCGACTATCGCGGGCAGAAGGTCGCGGCTTTCATCATCGCCGGAGACACGATGCTCTGCTTGCCCCAGGCCTTCGAGCTGTTCCTCAAGCACCTGGTCGGCGGTCTTCACACGGTCTACACCAAACTGAAGCGTCTGGACATCGTACCCCTGGTCTGCAACGTGGAGCAAGTCCGCATTCTGCGCGGTCTGGGGGCCATCCAACCCGGTGTCAACAGGTGCAAGCTCCTCTCGTGCAAGGACTTCGACATCTTGTACCGCGACTGTACCACGGCCAGGTAAGTGTCTCAGTCATTCCTTCCTCTGTACGCCTATCCTGCTGCGCATCGAAAGTGGTCAAGTTCTAACAAGTTGTGAACTAGGCTATATTCTATTCATATCAACGTTACCAAACCAAAAGAGCACGTGTATAGGTTAGGCCTTGTGAAAATTTGTTCTTCAACAGTCAGGGATATAAGATATAAGATTTGTTCTATATTTTGCCTACGACCTCAACTTGACCTATCTAAAATATACAATAAAATGCAAAACTAGAAGCTGTCACATAAGTAAGATCAACTGAATAAACTAAAAATAAGATTACATTCTAGATCGAGGGTGGTCAGTAAGAACCCTATTTATAAATAGTTACAAACGTTTGCTGTCATACTAGCGTAATTTTATTATAAGATGACCTTATTAGGATAATATTTACCATTTATTTTATAAAACATAAAGCATGCATACGCTATTGTTACAAGAAGTTCTAAACTAAAAATAAAATAGTGAATTGAATGCGATTACACTCAAATAATTCACCAATGATGCCACATTTCTCATAATGTACTACTTAAATGTTTAACAACGTGTCCCAAAAAACTGCTGTAGGCGTGTTTGTGACTTGTCCGGAAATGTTACAAATGTAAGTTATATAATTTACCTAATAAACATACTTGTTACTAAAATGTATAATTTCTTCTTTATTAGGTTCTGAGAAATAAGAATATAAGTAACTTTCTCTATTAGTACTCTACAAAAGGTTTGATATTAACAACAACAAAGTAAATTTGATTTGATCTCTGTTGATTAAACAATAGTAGTTTAATGTTATTTATTAGACCTAGTAGTACACAACAATTCTTTAAACAATCAAGAACTCATAAGAATGGATAATTTATATCTAGTAATATGATAATATATCATTTAAATTTATTATATAGTTCTACATATTCAGGCCATGAAAGTAATAAGCTATAATAGCAATGATACATTTTCGTCTTAATTTTAAAAACAATGAACAAAATTTAACGAAAATCCGTCTTCGTAAGGAATATTATAAAAATCATTTCATGGATAGGCTACAATTAAGTATGTAATGTGTACCTAGCAATGAATTTCCAAGCACATAACAAAGAATTATAGAATCTTATATTTTAAGATAAGTTTAATTACAAATATCTCTTCTACATAATTCGATTATTATACAAACTACAGTAGTCGTGATGAGCATCCTATCAAAATAATAATAAATTAATAAACTAAAATACAATATTATAAATAGAGTTAATAACTGCAATAATAATAAGTAGCCTAACAGTAAGTATACCATACTACATATGAAAGGATAGTCTTAGGCTATGTTGATCTTTACATTAACATCTATAATTTGTAATGCCTTAATAAATTAATTAATAAAATAATGATTGCTTGTAATATAAAAACCTATCTAAAATAGTAACAGAATATGTTGTATAAATAAATAAATAAGTTGTTCAATATTTATAATAATTAGTTATAACAATTTCTATAAGTCTAACGCAACAAAAATGTTTCTGTTGGTTACACAGCCTATTTTCTTGATTATGTCACTCATTGTAGTAAAAAAATCTAAGAAATGTTTGTTTGGAAACTAAAATGCAAGATAATTTGCAAAGTAACATATTAAAAACTCACTAAAACCTCACATTCTGGTGAAAATAATGTTATCGGTATGTAAATAAATACGGTACACTTAATTGATTATAACTACAATACGCCAAACAACCAGAACACATTAAAATGATACTAAATTCATTTGTGTAATTTGATTATAACTATAACACGCCAAACAACCAGAACACATTAAAATGATACTAAATTCATTTGTGTAATTGATTATAACTATAACACGCCAAACAACCAGAACACATTAAAATGATACTAAATTCATTTGTGTAATTGATTATAACTATAACACGCCAAACAACCAGAACACATTAAAATGATACTAAATTCATTTGTGTAAAAAGTTCCTGTTAAAACCGAATAATTATTTGCAAGTTCTTTGTATGTGAAACCGAAACAATTTGGATTTCTATAATGAAGGAACTGTAAAGAAAGAGATGGTAGGTCTTATTCGGTAGTGAATAATAAATTATGAATAATGATAGCAGCTTTATCTGTTTTAACAAAAGATGCACAATGATACTGTACTGACATTTTAATAGCCTAGTTCAGTCTAAACAATCAGGTTTGGTAAGAAGTGATGTAACATTCTGAACCCTTAGATCGTAAAATCTTAAGGGTTATGTTGTTGAAAACTCAACTGTGCTATGTATCTACACAGCCTACATCTTTGATTATGCGTTGTGCATGGGCTTAGAGAGATTGTCAGAACGTGATGAACTGATCGTAACGTTGAGACGTGAGTCATGTAGTACCGTACAGTATCAGGTTGACGGCGCGGCGAGGGACTAACAGTAGGCTGTAAGAGGTAGGGGAGACTGTAGAAGAGATGAGGTGAGAATAAATGAGTCAGTGCGAGTGTGTCCGAGGTAAGCCGAGATATGTGGGGCGGACCTACGACCGCATCCCCGGCCTAATGACCGGCCAATTGTCAAAACTCGCCCCTGCCGACCCGACCCACTCGAACCCTTTTAATTACTACCCATTTGTCCGATTGGATTTATCCGACTTGCCCTTCTGATTTAGGGTTCGGCTCTCAGCTTCCTGTATATCCCTGAAATTAGGAGAAGCAAATTATCTGTAAGGTCGAGATGGCCTGGTGAATCGACTCTCTTCACAAGGCATAATTGGAACTCATAAATGAACAGGTTTCATTCACTTCTTAATTAATTTCACTCCGCTGTATATAAATATAAAACTATTTACCTACCTCAGATGGGTAAAATGTAAAGAAAAAAAAACTTACAAAGCTTACGTGAGCATAGAGCATAAAGATCAATCAGGAACAAAAAAACGGAATTATTAATTTTAATTGTGTTCCACTACATAATCTAGAAAATAATATTTAAATATCATAAGTGTTAATTAACAGTGTATTAAAATTAGAATACAAATGAAATTAAATTCAACTATGTAGTTAATTTACGGCAATTTCTAGAATTACGTTTGAATTGCATAAAAACACGCGGAACAAATATTGTCAATGACTGAAAAATTGTGTTGCAAACTACAAATTTGCGAATTTTATTAATGAGTTAATCTTTACCTTATGCTTTCTGTATTTATAAAATAATTGTTAATGTTGACACTCACTGGATTTTAGCCGTGAATCCAGGTCCTTCCCTAAAACCGAATATCTTGAATTTTAACATGCTCTTCTAAGAGGGTTTGAAAGTAATCAAAGTTTCTTTTGGGTCCAAACTAGACGCATATTCCCACTTTATTGACTTAAAATCCACTGAACATTAAACATATTTGAATGTATAATATTATTGTTATGACAAACATTATTTCCTGAAATTAATAAATATCCCAGAACACAATAGTCAGAATCTGGTAGCAGGTCTTTAAAATAAGGCAGAAAGGATAGAACAATTATACAAAGGAATACTTTAAGCTCCAAGATCACCGACTTATAATGTATTCAGGTACACTGTAAATAACAGCTGTCCAGAGAGGGTTGTATAAGAAAATGTGGGTTCGGTTGGTTCGAAAATAAACACCTAGCGTGGGGTTTTACCAGGAATAAAGCAAATAGACGCTTAATTTGGGAGGGTGAAATCGAGCTGGATTTGTTTCACAAGTAGGCAGGAGTTTCTCACAGTTTTTTGTATTAATATAAGCTACGTACTATTTTTACATTTACTTAACTACTATCCACGAAATTCTAAGAATTATGTTCTACTTCCACAAAAAGGTCTAGTCAATAGCCTACAGAGGATATTAAAAGAAAGTATGTTGTTATTATGAACGTCCTGAAAACGTTTGGAGTTTCAAATGTACAATTGTAAATCTTTGAGTAAAATATTATTGAAAACCGGTTATTAGAAGATTTTCATGAACATTTATATGAAACAAGCAAATAAGTTTAATTATTTATTTGAGTTAATTAATTTAATATAAAATATCTGATCATTTTAAAGGAAAATACCAAAAGGTATTTGATAGATTGTTTGCTTAAGTCTGATAATATTTTTGTATTACAAACTATTTTCTTAGTAGTGGTAATAGATACTTAATGTTGTATTATTTTAGTACAAATTTCACTTTTGCATATTTAATTTATTCAAACTAAATATAATCATATAAAATTCTATTTTAATAATTCTAAAATAATATAAAAACTAATAATTAGAGTTGTAATTGTAACATACTTTAAGCGAAGAATGGGAATTAACTCTACTTAAACTTGAATTTTTCTTAAACTATAATCCAATCAATTCTATAAAAACAAAAATTTAAAAACTAGAATTGTTGCCTTTTTCTTATTGTTTCTCTCACATTATAAATATTTATGTATTGATACAAAAATGTTACTTTATTTCTTCACAGAATATTGTTATAAGGGTATTATTTTGAATCAGTAAACATTTTGTATTTAATTGTTTTCAACGAAGCCATCCTTAAAATCTAAATATTCAATTGCATTGTGTAAGTTTGTTCATAACAGTTCCAATTTATAAAAAATAATAATATGATAAAGATATTCAGTGAAATAACAATACATAATTTAATTGTTCAGACACATGGAACGTTAACTAGTATTATTACTGACAATAGTTCTAAATAACATAACAGTGATTTATGCAACGCTAGCAATATTTCACTATACAGGCATAAATGAACAATATAACAACGTAATATAACAGACTATAGTAACGAAAGTGTTTCAATACATTAATAAAGCCTATGTAGTGAAAAGATACACTTTGGATGTCCCAGAAATCCAATATTAGGCCTATAATTTTATTGCCTGCTTCTTGGCTATTGATGAAGAATAAATATTAATACACATTTATATTCTACAGTGTGCATTATTGAACGAATTTCAAAACTTTGAGTCAATGCTTTTTTACTTTCTATGAGTGTATTGTTTAAATACCGTCACCTAAAAATACAGGGACGTTATTATTTATTTAGCCACGATAAAGATCTGAAAAGAAATAGGACAACAACTGTAGTTGAAGGGACCTTTTGAAAATAACATCGAAATTCATAACAATTGTTTTATCATTTCAATCCCTTCATGAACATAGATCTATGGAGGCAATATAAGTTTATGTTATATCTGTATTCCGAGCAAATGCAATCTAATACGAGCTTTTGTTTCCAACATAATCATCCAGTACTTGAAGAAACCGCTTAATAATTTTCATTACTTCCTTAAAACAAGTATAAATGGAATGGGGGAAAATAAACGGTGGCGAACACTCGGATAAGCGTGTGATAAGGGGGTAGAATGGCGAGGGGAGAATTGCGTGCAAGCTTCTCAAGTTGAGTGACAAGAGCTTTACAAGAATTGTTGGTCACAGGAGTTGTCAGAGTAGAGCACCCAACTCTCTGGAATGCGAGTAGTCACGTAACAATGGTAACCTGCGACTGGAGTTGGGCGATGTCCTTGCAGGAACGTGACCAATCGGAACTGTGCAGATCGGCCCCACTGGAGTGTCTGGAGCTGGAGTCTCATCGTCTCACTGGAATAAGTGGATTGTAGCCATAACAAAGGGGAAATATCCAGTGCGGTTCCAGCATGGTTGCAGCCTTGCGTTGATTTTTTTATTCGTCACACCTTAAAATAATACTTCTTAGAAATGTATTAATATTCCGGCTAATCAACTAAAAGCGTACTTAAATAAGATATATACTAAAAGATTAACATTGCATAAGAGATCAGAATAGTAAAGAACTATACAAGGCTTTAGATTAGTTGTCTTTCTATATTAACAATTATAGACCTATAGCATTCTTACATTTGTTTGCAAAAGAAAAAACATTAATATTTTAAACTTTAATTCACAGCTACTGCAATAAATACAGTTCCATTACACATAAAACAGTAATACCGTACTACTATTGCCTGTTGTACTTAACGATAACGTCACTTAAATGTGATAAACATCCTGTTAATCATTCAATCGTCAAAACGAATTTGGAATAAGAGAAAGCGTTTACTGCTGTAGAGCGCTTAAAATGAAAAAAAAAACAACGAGACATTTTGCTTCCACATAATAGACTACAATCAAATACAAATAAGTTGTATCGCATTTTTTAACTTTCAGCGTAAAAGGAACTTGTTACAGAACCAGCGTTGTCAAGACACGGTGAAATCAGTTAGTGCGTAGCCTACAACTGAGGGTTGTGAATATTGAGATTAGAAGAGACTAACAGCAGCATTAGCATACATAGCGGTCCATGGGGAGTAGAGTCCCAACCACCCTCCAAGATTACAGGAGGCCAAGGGACTCGCTTGTGTTTTTAATATGGCTTCATCGATCCGGCTGAACAATAATCTTATTGCTATTTGTTTAGTGATGTAAATATTCTTTGTGAGGATTGTAGTCGCCTGCTTCGTTTAACATTAATTTCAGTAAGAAAAACTATAAGTGTTTCTTTTGGTAATAGGTCTCGATTTGGGAATAAATTTTGTGGCTTCTAAAATGTGATGTTGATTATAAATTCACTAAGAAAGTTGGGTAGAATAATCAAACAAATGAGTAAAAAACAATCTGTTGGGCATGCGGATTTAAGTTCCAAATGTGGTTTAAAATACATTCCACCAATCAGGGTATTTTAAAAAACTCTAATGCTGGTTGAAATCCTAAACTTAATATAAATATATCGCCCAAGTTAATTTATTATTTTTAAAAGGTGGTGTTACATTTATTAAAAAATCTATTTTATAGCTGGAATCACAGTAGATTGATTAATAGAGCAATTTTATATTCTCTAGTTTTTATTTTTAATTTGTTAAGTTTTTCAAGAATATTATAATAAACTTAAACTAGCATTTCGTAGCTACAGCATAATAAGTCGTGTATTGCAAATAATTGTCCTATTTGTGTCGGGAATGAGGATATGGGTTTGTTTCAGAGTCCTCTGAGGTTTAATCCGAATATTATAACCGCGAGTGTTTGGTGTTCTTAATAAATATCCATGTAATTTGCGGTGCAGGTATTTCAAGTTTGATGTAAATTATAATAAGCAAATGCCAGAAAAGCATGAAAAGTTATGCTTTGTATTTTTTCACAATTTATATAAAACATAAAGAATTTTAAAAACAACTGTTTTATTTACCTCAAAATTTCAGCCACTGACGCTATAGCTCGGTTATAGCAATTCTTTAAAAATCTGAAGATTATAAAATGAAAGTAGTGAAGTGTTTTCTAAATTAAGAGATTTTAGAAAGATGTTGATTTAAAAACCATTGGAAATTGCCATAGGGCTGATTTTTCCGTGTTTAGAAAGAAATGAGGAGCTGGACTAATGTTTTCCTTTGTTCTACCAGCCCCTACGAACCTGTTTCAATTACAAAGGCACCCAGCGCGTAGAGATCAAGACTCTGCGTTATAAAGGTGTGTTCAGACAAAGGGCTTGACAATAAAGTGTTGCCGTATATACGTAAAAAATATTTAATTTCCGGAAAAAACCTTCTCAGTTTTTGTTATTAGAAAATTAACATTAAAATGGTTTTTTTTTTAGTTTAATTGAAATAAAAACAATGTTTAAATTAATTTATAGCAAAAATAATAAACCTACTGGGCCATAAAGTTATAATTTTAAGATTTTTCTAAATGTTGAAAAAAGTAATCATGAATTTTGAACAAAGTTCGTGTTCAAAGTTAGTAGACAAGGACGGCGTGGTGAAAAATTGAAGAATCAATTTACGAGAGGATGTAAATATTCTTGATAATTCTCTACTCTATAGAATAATATCGAATATGTAGGTCTCTCTATACATATGGATATATGTATCATATAGACTTAATTTCGCGTATACCATAGATTTTATCCGACGTATGTTGTTCTGATACTAGGAAGACCTTTTGAATAAACTACCATGCCTGCATGTATGTGTACCTTATTTGCAATGTGATATTCATACCTGCATTAGCCGTGAACGGATTTTCTTGAAACCGGTTCTATTTGACTCTTAACGTGCACAGGTGTGTCACGCTATAACTGGTCGTTCTCTTTAAACTCGTATAGATTTGGTTTCGTCTATATTTCATACTTTAAGGTAAACATTAATTTAATAAAAGAATGATTATGTTAATGCGTTTTCTTACACTATGGATGAGTTACAATTTTTTAGCTCACATATAACTTATCTCCCATGGCCTATCCATGCTAAACTAAACAACCTTTACAGTTTTGGAACACTGAAAGCGTTATGTTTTGATTTTTTTCGCGTTTACGTAACTTTGACTACATTTATCCCAAGCGGTATTTCGATAAGTAGTGTAATTGTTACAACCTTTAGTGAACCATGTTTTGTAGTGATCAGTAAACAGTAAAAAGAGTTCAATAGGTCAGAAATATGCTTAGTATACTTGTAAACTTGTAGCACAAATTGACAAATGCTTTCACGCTGATTACCTGTATATTCGATATATTACCATTAGTTGAAAAATTAAACCAGATATTGGTCTTTTATCTGGTTTACTTCAGTATTATCCCTGACTTATCGTTTTTGCAATGAAAAAGATGATAAATTTCGTGGAAAGAAAGGCGGGCAGAACGAAAAACCATACTGTGACAGAAACAAATTTTGATTGTGGTTTCCGGAAGAGCTCTGACTCTGATTTGGAACTACTGGACAGAATATGATATTGAAAATACTTGCAGAACAAGTTTGGGCCGCAAGAAGTGCACGAAATACAAGAAAGCGCTTTGAATGATTTTTACTTGTTGGGATCTGATTTTCTTCTCATCTCATTTTACTCGTTTCTGGTCTGCCCGGGCACAGGCTACCGGAGCCAGACTTTGTTTTGGCCCAAGTATGATTTTGCACGGCAGTTTTTGCCCGCCCTTATTATTTTCGGCGGATGATTTATGTAGCCCGAGTCCGAGCAGGTATGGCCCCCGTCGGCCCGCATCTTTCACAGCTCTTCGGTTCTTCTACCCGATTGTTTGCTCTCATCTGTCCTTGACCTCTGCAACATCTCAGATCGATATCCGAATTTGTAATAGATCGCTATTTTAGAGCATGTGTTCTATTTCATCTTCGTATTGATTTGTAGTCATCGGGTGACAACAATACTCCCTAATAATTACGTGAATTACAATATTGTTATGATCATGATTGGAGGACCAACTCGAATCAAATTTTCTACAATATTGTTATTGAAGGTTAGAAGAACCGAAATCGAATCGCATTCGCTATAAAATTGTTATTGGAGCATTTGAGAACAGAACTAGAAACAGAAATAATCACATTGTCTTCAGTATTGTGATTTGGTGTTTGCAGAATTGACTTTAAGTCACACTGTCTACAATATTATTGTGATGAGTGATACTGAACGTGAACTACAGGGACTACAATATTGTTATTTAAGAATAAAATTTATCTTAAATCATATCGTATTACGATATTGTTATTAGGATGACTCATCGGAAAATCGAACGTGAACCACATTCACTACGATATGGTTATTTGAGGGATTGGAAAATTGACCTTAAATCACATTGTCTACAATATTGTTATTTGAGGTATTTAAGAATAGATCCTAAATCCCTAATCCTAGATCCTAGATCCTAAATTGTCTATAATATTGTTATTATGGAGTAGGAGAATTGATATTAAATCACATTGATTACATTATTGTTATTTTTGGATTAGAACATTGATCTTAAATCACATTAACTACAATATTGTTATTTGAGGGATTTGAGAATAGGTTTTAAATCACATTGTCTATAATATTGTTATTATGGAGTAGGAGAATTGATATTAAATCACATTGACTACATTATTGTTATTTGGGGATTAGAAAATTTATCTTAAATCACATTGCCTACAATATTGTTATTTCAGGGATTTTTTAAATAACATTGTCTATAATATTGTTACTATGGAATTGGAAAATTGATCTTAAATCACATTCTACAGTATTGTTATTGGGACGATTGATTGGAGAACCGAATGTGATTCACATTGACTAGACTATTGTTATTTGGGGGTTGTAGAAGCGAACTTAAACGACATTGTCAATATCTTGTTCAGTGAATGACGAGCTGAGGGAGTAGAACAAGGCAGTATCCTCGCCGACCAATACGTGGTGTCAAAGTGAGCTCAAAGCACATCTGTCGCGGGGTTTAAAAAAACGACAAACACTCTTTGTCCTACCGTTGAAACCAAACTTTGCACTCCGAGCCCCAAAGCCGAGGAAATCCTTTTAGCACGGCCGACGGCCTCCTTATACCTTCCGGGCCGCCGGTTAGATAAGTAGCCTTGTAAACGACACATTTTGCGACACTTTTCGAGCCTTCGGATTACAGATAGTTGTCTGTTTTTTTTGTGGGGGCGGCTGCCACCTTTGTCCGGGGTGCTACTGCTCTCCTGTCTTCGTGCCCTCTGGAGCCTGAACGTGTCTTCCTTTGATTCTGATGCTGCAATGTTACAGGGCCGCTCTCCAGCTAAGTGTCAAAGAGCCGCCCCACGCTCCTGTCATAACAGACAATACGTGTGATTTACGTAACAGCCTGTACCTACTGAATTTGTAATTTTACCGTCCTTATGTTTACCAAATTGAAAAGACGAATTAGAAGTGACAATAGTTGTCGGTATCAACTCAAATGTATTCTTTACTACATCGTATTATATTGTAATGACAGTTTACCAGCGTCAACATTCTTCAGTGTGTTTGATTACACTGTAAATCTCAGATTAATCCATTTCCCCTAATGCTCATATTTAATCACAATTTATGTTAAAGTAATGCTTTGTTTGTTTTGTTTTACAGAAATTTGTTAAATAAGGTTGTCTAACTCAATTTTCTTGTATTAACTATTCAAGTAGTAAAATTTTAAATTCACACAAAAGAAATAAAACTATGTATAGATATAAATATATAATGAGAATTTTCAGTTAAATATTTATATTTTTCAAAAATACAGAATAAGATATAAAACAATATAATTTATTATTTCCCCAAACAGAATTCTATGTGAAATATCCTTTCTAAATATTATTATTAAAATGTTTATTTTATTTTACTGCTTTCCCTGAAGTACAATCCTCTACGAAGTAATTTTTAAAATGTTAATAGTGCGATTGATTAATTCATTTACGTTTAGGATCATGTATACAACTCCTTGTAAATTTATAAATCTCTCAAATAGCTGTAATTTATAACATCAGTATACAACGAAAAACTTCCTTAAAGACATTGTCCATCTTAACTTCCACTAGTATATTTACTACTACAAGTCAATAATATTATTATTATACACTAAATGATGTAATACTAGCTTGTTAAAACGAAACTACCGTAACTAAATCAACGATTTACCCAGGCTGTTTATGATGGTTACGTTTACATTTATGTATCTGATGCGTTCATAAACCAGTGAATGTGTAAAATGATGAACGGTTACATGATAAAATCTCTATTATGTAACTCAGTGTACAGCAAAGATTAAGAGTATTTTCGTGCAAAATGGAATTAGTAAGACGTTTTTTAATACATTTTAAATATCAAACGGCTGATGGCGCTTGAAAATGTAGGCTATTAACCTTAACACATCGAAAATCAAAATAGAAATTATCTTGGTTTCTGGTTTAAAGACTGATGTTCACTGAGTAGTTTTTAAATAGGCTACATAAAAGTATTTTGTATATTATAGTTATCAATAATAGTTCAGATTTATAACTGTTTAAAATGCATTTTAAACGTTCATAACATCATGTTCCAAATAGGTAATAAAGTTTTCTAATCTTCCAAGTCGACCACCACTCATAAATGTAACTTTATAGACTTTGAAATATTTTCTATCGATGCCTACATATGGATAATTTTCAAACACACTAGCTACACTTTAGTTGTGACGGGTATGGAGATAGGTACACACCAATTGACATAAACTAATCTTCACCTCTTATAGTATAATTGGTGAATGAGCCTGAAATGAAGTTTACTTCACTCTGTTGTGATTGGATAAAAGCTTTATATTTGATGTTACTGACTTGGCTGAGTTCTAAAACCATTATTTGACCTCTGCTTGCAATGTCTTGGTTGAAACCGGGTGTATTTTGTGAAGGATACAAATGTCACCACTTTCAATAACTACCAAAAATAGAATGTATTTAGTTATTCTGTAAATATGTTAATGTTAAAGTACGGATGGAATATGCTGATGAAGACGGGACAATGACAGAGGTGTTAATGCGGTGACTGCGCGGCCTGAAATATGCAGAGTCCCGCCGCCCTCGCCTATAACCGGCCACATTCACTGAATTTTTAATCCACATTGTGGCCGAGTCCGCTCCGACTCCACTGCCCCTCAGATTAGTATTAAGTACTTCTGTCCGTGTAATCAACATTTGCAAACTCTATGAAAGATGAATCAGTTGTTGGGTCCGGTTATTCCCTCCCCCGGTAGATCTGCACGATTCCTACACCCTTGAGGGGTAAGTAACCGACGTTACATCTCCACAGTCAGAATTGTTTACTGTTGTTACCATTTCCGACTTAAAGGAAATACTTACCGCATCATCTCCGCAGATTTATGAGAGGTTAGGAAACTGAACTGAATTAAACCCTGGTTCAAAAAATACTAGTACATTTCTTACATTACAGTTTAGTGCTTTTAGTTTTAAATATCTAATAATTTTAAGAAAAAAGGTGTGAATTTCAATAAAATTACAGGAAAACTTTTAGGAAACGCTATTTTATAAAGGTAGATAGTAGGCTACAGGATTGACGTAGATAAAAAAAAATGTAAAGTAACTTTCAGAATAGATCATCTCTACAAGTACGAAATTAGTTTGGTTCTTCTTGACATTATGTTGTTAAAAGACATGACGTGCTACGTTTCAGAAAAATATATTTTTTGCAATACACAACTTGAGCTGGAATTCCAAGAAAATATGTAATGTTTTCTTTCCAGGCAGAATGTTAGCTTTCCTAAGCGATTCATTCAAAAATGGATGCAAGATTATTGGAATACTACTTATTATGAAGCTTGAAACTCAAAACCAAAGTATGTTTATCACAAAACAGATTTTAAAATTGGAATAACGTCTCATATTCACCCTTCGTTCAAATATTTTTAATTTCTAAGAAATCTTGGCGGTGCCTTCTTGTCCAATCGCTGTACGGGGAGCACCAGGTCCAGCCGGTACTCGTTTCTTCTGAAATCCATCAATTCAACACTGTCATGGTCGACCCGGCAGTAAACGACCTCCGAATTAATTAAAAGCCTTTACCGCGAATATCTTAATTTGGAATCGGTCGATTTGTGTTGTAGCCACCGAGAAGGACTCGGTTTACTGCAGGAACGTGGAAGGGCTCACCGCCGTAAGTTTTGGTGGTTATGCAAGGACCAGGAGTTTCACCTGATATTCCGATGTAGGTTAATACTAGGCCCTCAGACGTGTACGACATTAATTCTGCGACCTAATCAAGTTTTCACTTGAGACTCGTTAGTATTTATGAGAAATCCCACAATATTGCTTTTGCGTGTTGATTGCCTTCTTTTCTTGAATAATAACATTTCGTGGAGGCAAATCTAAGGATCTGGGATATTGGGGAAACATGAGTTACTGTTTTGCAGATTATAAGACTGGCTCTAGGACCAGCGTGTTATCAGCAGTAATCACACCAACTATAATATAGCCTCTCCTCGTCCTTTTTTGTAAATTATCTATATTCCATAGTCATAAGGTAGGATATAGTATCTCATCAATTTATCAATTAAAATAAATATTTTGTCATTATTATTTTTTCCTTCGTACCGTTTTCTAATAACCAAACGTAGAGTGTAAAATAGTTTGAAAACAAATCTCATTCTTCTTATAAATGTTTAGAATTAAACATTATGATAATATGCTATTTTAGACCATTAAATAATGAGATAAAGTGAGAAGGAAATTAAATAGTTTACACTGCGTATGTAGCATTCAACTAGTTATAAAGAAAGCACAACAACTGACTTTCAGTTTGTTGTAATATTAAACATTATCTGCCAACATATTACGTTGTAAGACATTTTAACATGTATTTCATAACTATCTTTTTATCTGAAACGTGAAATGTAAAGACTTTTAATAGTATGGAACGTCGCGCATCGCTATTAGTCTAAAACCATGCAATATCTCCTGCATGAGAGCTGTAGATGAATTAGCCTGATGCAATTGCTGACATATTAACAACTAGTCAAGTATTTATTTATCTTAATTTTAACTATCTGACTTGATGAATGTTTTAAAAGATGTTTAATAAAACTGTCAACCTGTAAAATAGAGAAACCCGATTCCTAAGATAACGTTGAATATATATTTAAAATGTAAAAAATTAGTAAAATGATATAAAACGAATGGTGGTGAAGAACAAAGTAACTTTGTTCCTTATTTCTACCATACTAGGACACTATGTTCATTTCCTAATAACAAATTCATTGTTTTCTTGTTCAGCATTTAATGTTCAGCATTTAATGTCAGCAACAAAATATCTTGCTACATTTGCTTCGTCCCGATTATTTTCAAACAATAATAAATACACTCTTTTTTATGGATTTTAAATTTACAAAGCCATATCGTTTTTCGCTAAACATTTTTAGCGTTCTGCGTTATGCATGCAAATTTATAAACACCCTTGCATTTGCCTTAGAATAAAAAAACATATGATTCACATGCTACACTAAATTTCTCTTGATATGGCGCCGCAAAATACTTGCTGACAGAAAACATTATTTATCGACGGAGATGAAAATGTTGACATTCATCTTGTGAAAAAACGACACAACGAGGGTTGGTTGGCCCCGGCGACCCGGGCGGCGACGACGCCGGGTAACGATGCTTGGACACCAATTATAATTACCACTGGATAATTAAATGACACGCACCCGGGTCTCAAATTACAGAACACACCCTCTCCCATAATCACCTAAGATAACTCAAAATGCCCTCAGCTCGACGTCGGCTATTATCCGATTTTATCGCGACTCCCTAAAACGAAAATTGTGTCCTATCTCTTACATGGGCGCTAATTTGGGAATTGCCGAAAGGGTTGGGTTTTCACAAGGGTAGAAGATTAATATTGGGGACGAATGTGTCTTCTCTTTGCGAGATGTATAGAGCAGGTTTGATTGAATATATCATTTCAGTTTAGGATATTTCAAGTGGATTTTGAACTGTATGTTAAACTGACAACCTACAAAAATTCAAGTAATTCTAATGATTTATTTATGGTTGAGTTAATGTTTTTAAATTTGTAATCACGGTCCTTTAAAATTTCTTTTCTGGGAACCGAAAAAATTAAAATAATATTAATAATTTTATGAATTATTGGTGTTTAAAGTAGTCATTCGGTCCATCTTTAATTCTTGGAAAAGACTAAAGATACAGATTTAAATTTTACAGCATGTATATGAATTTTGCATGAAGAGAATGAGCAGTTTTTTTTAAAAAGAAAGATACTTTTTCTCACTTTCTCAATTATGTTAGACAATTTCCAAGGTTACTTTTGCCAATCACTAGTATTTGTAACTAACCCTTGCTATCACATCTGATTGGCATATAGAACATTGCTAAGACTATACTTAAAATTCCATCTGATAATGTTTCACAAAACAGAGTAATAAAAGGTTTATAATTTTCAGTATTGCTCCGATAGCGATTTGCCAACCACATAAACTGGTACAGCGATCGCTTGAAGAAAGAAAGAAAGAGAGTTTAAACAAATATTAACTCTTCCGTAAAATATTACTGTGTATTTAAGTTCGGAACTCGAAAGTTCGATGGTACACTTCCGTGGCGAAATGAAGGACGCGCCTTATTATTGAGAGCCATTTAATATCGTGAGGTCCGTCATCGGTGTGTTTTTTGTCCGTTACTTGCTCATACATAATGTAATACTCCACCTCCCCTCCCTCCCCTCTCGGCCGGGGGCTCGAAATCCAAGATGGCGGCAAGTTTGCGTGGCTCCTAGGGCTATGATTTGGGTCGACCGGAAATGCAGGGCCTACTTCTGTAATCACCGGCGGGCTTTGCTAATCAAACTCCTCTAGATTATTGATATCTCCGTGTTCTGTTATCCGTTAATGTCTGCCAATATGAGTTTATAGACCCATTATCACGGTCTTAATAAACTTCAATTGTAAGGATCCAGGATATTAATTGAATCTTATGATGACGGTTGTGTTCGGCTGTTTATGATTATGATAATTGTAATGAAAAGCTAGTAATTGTCTCGCATCATTATTCTGTAGCTGGTGATAATCCTCAGATTAAAATCTCTCAATATATTTGAAAATGAATTAGTGGGTATAATATACGTTTCCGGATACTATTTAATTAAAAACTTGTCCAAAACACTGTAGGGTGCTATTTTTTAATATTCATTTAAAATGTCTGTTTATTTGAACAGAATAACAGTCCGTTGGTTATTTTCATATCAATCAGTATTGATATTTTACAAAGTATTGTTGACAGTAACTATTCAAATTTAGCAATGTTGTATTAGACGGGTCAATAAAGGAGAACTGTACACTGTAGTCAAGTTGTTTCCTTTAAAAATCCACCTCAAGCATATTTTTTTTAAAGTAAACGCAAATTGGTCTGTATCCCTTTGGGTTTACCTTTACTTGGACTTTGATAATTTCAGATACAATATTTACTTTATAAAAAAGAAACATTGTATATTCTCTGAACTTTTAGCCAATACCAAATTATTTCATTTTGTGAATATCTATTGCGCTCTCAGTGCTGCAAGATCCCCAAAAAGATCGAGCTGTGTAACAGTATTGTGCTTCACGTTCCGTGTTTACTGCTTCAGTTTATATACCGCAAAGTAGAACCTCAAGTTTTGTCTCGCTGCCACGGTCGCGGTACCGATGGCCGATCGGCAATTCCAAAACCGTGTAATGCCCGACGCCCTGTAATTAGCCCTCATATATTCCACCGTTTCCAGCAGGAATGATTTATTACAAATAAAACGAGCGATAATAAACGGTAGAACAGAAGGCGAGGCGAGACGAGGCAGGGCCGGCGCATGCGCGGCAGGCCAGGAGCAACAATAACGGCCCCAATGTGCATCCTTGGCGCTCACCGATTATATCCAAGGTCCGTACAATAAAAACGCGCGGCTAAATTGCGGCGAGCGAGCGAGCGGGCGAGCGCTGGGCCCGCGGCGGCGACCGGGCTACGGCGACCCACTGAATTAATTCCTCTCGTGCTCACAGAGACACTAATGTGGCAGTAAGTAAGGAAAGTAATTAGACAGGAGCTAGTTAGAGAGATCCTAGCAGATAGCGCCTCTCGCAAGCTGTGAACGCGTATAACATCGGCGCGCGGCGGCGGCGTCGCGGGACGTCAACAAATAATTATTGCAGTCAACAAGTCGGCCAAATATTAATGGACACTGGTAGTGATAATTACTTCCCGGCGAGGAACAGATTATTCTTATTTATTTGTTCTGGTTGTACAATTTCCTCCAGAACAGTACAGTAGTGTAGATTGTAAGCGAGATAAAGCTGGTTGTGCCTTATTGTCCCTCGTTATCGGTGCCGATCTGGACATTAATGAGGAAATATTGCCGGGGAATGCTAAGAGTACGGCGTAGCGGACTTTATTTACGAATATAATGTCCACGCCGAACGTTTTGCCACATTATGCAGCAATTTCAGTATAAATCAGTTAACGCTTCTATTTCGTGTACATCACGTGTGGTTCGGGACACGCAATCCGCCCTCGGTGTTATAAAAGTTTAATCAGAAACGCCTATAATTCTAAAGTTACGAGCCACCAATCGACTTTCACCGGGCAGACAATAGGCGGAACAGTGGAAAGTGACGAGTGAAGCGGGAGTCTCGACGTGAGAGCCGGGGTGTCCTTCAGCTAGGCATTACTCATTGGCTAATTGATCAATTAGGCACAGACAAGGATCCAATAAACGTTTATGTATCATTGTGTCGTGTCGTGTCGTAACATTCAGAAGGTAGCAGGATCAGGGAGCTAGCAGTGTCGAGCGCCGCGGCCAGGCCTTGTTACGTGTTACGTCATTCGTGTTGTTACGTTGTCTGCCTGCTGTTACAGGCCTGCTCAAGTTGTAACTGCGATATTAGCCTATTCGTCCATCTAGACAATCAACTCCTGTCTGAATATTTTACAAAATCAGTTTAATTTCGAGTTAAAATCTATGATATTAAATGGAAATTGAGACCAAAATTTTGTACTAGTAAAACATAAACTTGGCTGACGGAAATACAAATTTATTCGTTTCCGTAGAGGTAACAACACATAGGTTAATTCATCATTTATAGTATATTTATATCTAGAACTACTTGTAACGAAAATAACTCATATTACATATCAATAAATAACACACCCGTTTAAAATGTTATTGTTAAAAATAACCCGATGTTGTATGCCGGTCACAGTTGAGAAATGGTATATTTACAGTATATTTATACAGGTATGTGGAACTACTTTGAAACTTTGAATGTGTTGACGAAAATAACTCATGTTACATATCAATAAATAACACTCCCGTTTAAAATGTTATTGTTAAAAATAACCCGATGTTGTCATGGCGCGCACACTTGAGAAATGGCAGCAGCCGATACAATTAAGGGCGGAGAGCAAATTAAAAGTTGCACGACACCAGATAGTGTTGATTTACTGTTGGGGGAACGTGGTGTAAACTACATGTTTGCTGTCAATGGCCACGGCAAGTCGGGGGAGTGGTGGAATTTATTTAAGGCGCACGCTAATAAAGTGAGGCTAGGGTTGTAAAACTTCAGTTTTGCGTATTTCAGAATTTTAATTAAAGGATTTTGTATTGTATGAATTGTCTGTTTGTCTTTAAAAAATTTTATGGAAAATGAATAGAATTTGAGGGAATTTTCGGAACTAAAGTGGTGACACTGTAAGGTTTTCGGAACTAAAGTGGTGACGCTGTAAGGGATAACAAGTAGGCAGATCCACAAGACGTGGAACAAGTGGTGGTGACACAGGCTGAGGCGGTGGAGAGCAAGGGGAGAGAACAATAAAGCAACTGTTGCGGGCAATTGTCTTTGTAAGCAACAGGTCGGAGTTTCTGTGACTGCGCATTGCATTGGAATGGATTGTCGGTTCGACTGTCTGTGGCAGTGCGTTCCCGTCCCCCGGCAAGGCAACACACCCTCGCTGTCCCGCACCCTGCAACTGCTCTGGCACACGCTTCTCTACCTCTCTACATTTATTGTTGGGTTTCTAAATGTACGACACGTTATTTACGTCCTTTTAGAGCTCTAAACATTCGTTAAAGTGATTCTTATAATGCTTGAATATTACAATGTAATATTTTACATCGATTAAGATTTCTATAACTTATGACCCTTCAACTTTTAGAAAAAAAGCGCGAAGTACTGACACGTCCAAAATCGAAATATGTTCGTATATTACACAGGCAAGAATTTTTATGGAGCAAATTACCGTAAATATTGATTAATATAAAATTGAAATAAAAAATTGATCCGTCCAAATTTGTGTTGGTGTTTTTATAAACGCATTTAAAACGAAATAACCTTTTCTTCTTGTAAATACTAATACAAGTTAATCCATACTGAATTGAAAATTGATAACTACGTTTGGTATACCATGTGTGGTGAATTAAATTTGTCAAGTTTTTACGAGTTGAAATTTACTATTGAAAATATGTCTTATGTTTTCTAACTAAAACGAACTTCGTTGTTTTAATAAACTCTTCTTAACGTTCTTCAGACGTTTTCAGTACAAATGATTTGATTAGTTTCCGTGTGTACTAGAATGACCAAAGTAATTGTATTTACTTTTTGTGTAATTACAGAGACAAAGAATAATTGTAATTGTAACTGTTACGTTGTATAAGACTGACGAAAATGTGTGTTCAAACTGGCCATAAACGGTATTGTTTTATCGATATGTCGCTGTTCTCTTCCTCCGTACAGACTTATCTCCAAAGGCCAAAGTTGCCACTACTGTATTCCGCCGTCAAAGACTATTAATGTGGTCTCGCCCTAAACCGGATTACAAGCCATTGTCGAAGTTGGAGTTGGACTTAGCGGTGATCAGCAACTTAGAGGACTTAGCGGGTTTCCTAGTGCGACTTGCGGCAACTTGGACAATGGTCCAGCCCGGACCTTCTGTAAGCCTGAAGCCTCTTTCGTCTTCTGGCACTTGGAGATCTGCTGACGGCTGGATTATCTAAACATAATACAACAATAAATATAAAACAATAAAGTTATAAGTTTAATGTACGTATTTAATAACTTTCACTCGAGATTAGGCATATTTGCGGCTGTGTACTGTCTATTTTTGACATTGAAGAACAAATAAGTTTCAGATTTTTCTTAATAACCAATAACAGTACAAGAAAACTATAAAACGCTGGATTTTAAAATCTCCCATAATTATTCAACCTCCTCCCCCCCCCAAAAAAAAAAACAATGCCGTTAAAAAAGTCTTTAAGGCTTAGTATTGTTCTTATAGAGATTTAACAAGCAAAATTGGCGTACAGGCAGCTCCGTCTAAGATAGAGTTTATGTGGAAGCTACAAGAGAGATAAACGATGTCACTCAGTCGTGTGTTTAACCGATCTTTGAAAAAAAAAACGCTAAGATTCATTTATTGGCCAACTTTAAGCTGTAGAGAAAGGTTCTTAAAAACATTAAGAAAGAAGATAATAACTTAGTTTGGTAAAATAAGCTCAAAATTATGTTACATGTGGAGTTTTTGCTTGTTACGTCTTTCTCATATTAATTGTAATGAATGATAGCTTTAATTGGGAGTGCCAATGGCCGAGTGGTCTAAGACGTTGGACTTTGGGTCTGAGTTAGAGATAACGCAGGTTCAAATCCAGTCTGTGGTGTTGCACTTTTTATCAGTACCTTCGACCTTGTACTGTATCGACTCTCCCCCTTGTTCTGTTTGATAAGATCTTCGCACAGGCCAGTGGCCCATGAGGACGGACAGAAAAGGCTTAAAAGGGGATCGGCCTCTCCTTAAAAAAAAATCAATCAAAAATGTGTGTTTTGGTATTGAATAGTACTATAATGCGTTAATATCTGTAAAAAGTTCAAATCCAGTAGTGTAGTATTGCGATTTTACATACTATAAACCATTCAGATCTGTAATGTCATTGCAACTATAATAAAAGTATCATCATTGGTGTCTTAGAAGTAGAAACTACACAACACTGAGTCAGCGATATATCAGATGTGATACTTGACGTTAGATGGATTTAACTTTTTGCTAGTATTCATAACGTTTTATTTTGTAACAAAATCATTTAAGCTAATTTACAAGTATTGTCCTTTACGCTCAACAAAAACGCTTCGAAACCATACAATTTCAATTAAAATTACTTATAACACAGTTGATAAGACTAAGAAACTCACCAACTGTTCCACATATTGCATTATGCAGATTCATTACGGGCTTATTACGAATCGTTCGTGCCCGCAGTGTACGAATTGAAGTGACGGTGTAACAACAATCGGACCCGAGCGTGTTCGGCGGGCGAACAATAGCGATTCCTTGCTGAAATTAACCCCGGCCGACTAGACGTGTAAATACTGCAGTAACACTGGGGCTAATCATATTATGCATATTATAAGGGGCAAACAGCAATAACAGGGTGGACAATGTAGCAGGGCAGCGGGCCGAACTAATAGCTCTATTAATTAGTACACAGTTTTGCGCCAGCTTGGGCCAACGATTGTATGGCGTATAAAGTGAGGATATATGTGACCACAGTACACAATGTATACCGCATCTGTGCAGTGTAGGCTACCGCACGTCCTGTCCTTTACCGCACTGGGCGATCTTGCCGGCCACATCCCCTACAAGGCACAGGCGGCCCCACGTGCATTTGCCACAGTTTTGGTGATTGATCGATAGATACAATACTCCAGGTCAACTATAATATAGGTAATAAATCCGGTTTTGGGGGTTGACAACTCCTACAGGGAATTAACAGACCTTGTATTACCACTAACCATGGAGAAGTCACTTGAACCAATACAGTTTCGCAATCTTCATTATTATGCAGAATAAGGATGATAACCTAATACCTTAGGAATGCTTGAAAAGGATGTCTATTCTATAATTTGACTCCTAACTTATCAATGACGCAATTCAGTGGATGCCGCGGTTATCGCAAGATAATCGTCGAGTGTGGCAACTCCTTGGATGGGTGACCGCTGAGCGGTCCTGTCCTTTCAGACAGTCCTCCTGCCGGTCATCGATGGTAATTCGGAAATCACCTTTAAGCTTTTTGTTTCCAGCTTAAATATAGAAAGAGCTCCTTAACCCTTCCTTTCGCGTAGTGGAGTTATATTCTTTAACTTTATCTTCTGTATGACGTCGTACATGAGTTATCCGGGCGCAACACGGATTTGTAATCAATATAAAAATTTTTCCTAATGGTGGAGGTCGAAATAGAAAGGTACCGAAAGGGTTAAAAATATGAAACAACTGTTTTTACTCAGATCGTATTTTTTCCCACTTTGATGCATTCAAAACTCAGGCAAATAGATAAATAGACTGACGGACGCCACTTTAAGGGTCTGTATATGGTTAGAAAATGATAAGTTAACATTATTATTTACTCGTTTGACTGTTGTTTCTAAGTGTGTCAAGATAAAAAATACGAGTGAGAAAACATTATGATTTCTTATTTTAACCCTTTTATGCCGTCCAATATCAATTCCATCAACACTAGCGCGGCTGACCATCAGTTTCTTTCCCAAGGAAAATTTATCAATCGATTTCAAAAATAGAGTTAGCGCTTATATAAAGAAATTGGGTTTCGACTAGTGGACTTAAATGATTGTTTAGAAGGTATCGATGGAAAGAGCAAGGACAATGATCTAAGATTGCTGTTATGCTTAAGTATCTTATGCCTTTAACACTTTATTTGCATCAAGCACGAAACAGGGGAAAGTTTCACTAGGTGCTTTGGAAAGCTAAAAGAACCGGTAGAGAAGATCTTGTAAAGAAACATGCTAACAGTTGAACTCTTCTAGAGAAGAACTAAGTCGTTACACAAGAAACCGATGTTTAAGAGCCTCTTGAACATTCACACGGTAGATCGTACCCCTCAGCCCCTCTGACACCAGATGTTACTTCTGCACTCCACAGAACTCTCGACTCGTCACAGTAACCGCGATATAATCCTTCCAGGACATAATCGGCATCAAAATTTCGCGAATCGCTGATTTTATAAAAGCTCACAATGGGAGATCGATCCCCCACTAACCCAGTAAGGGGGTGGATTTCAGTTTTTTAATGGAGAGTGGAGTCCCAGGGGTGTGGGGAGGGGGAGGGTAAACAGCTGCAGTGTGAGGGGTCCGATTGGCCTTTAATTACAATGTCATTCTGAATGTGTTGGGTTGATACCAGTTTCATTCTGTCTTATCAACAAGATCTCCAGCATCCATCTCTTTTTCAAAATGGCTGACCGATTATTAGCAGTCGATTACATCCTGGATTAGCATTTCGGAATTTCCATGATAACACCGTGACGAGTTTCACCCCTTCAACAGAGTCCAGTTTGTTACTGAACGCACGCAGGTGAGATCGCCAATAACGGAACATGACTGAAATCATACAGATCATATTGTAACATCAACTGGTATAGAAGAATCTTGGATAAACATTCTAATGTCGAGATTTATGTCGAAAATTGTACAATATTATTCCTCGCAGCTAATACCAACGTGTACAGCGTTAAATAGCTATGATAACAGTTTTCAAAAGCAATCTGCTATTTATATGTTACAGAATCAAAGGTAAATAATGTTAATGTAATCATGTCTATTTTAAGATTCTTAAAGTTGATTTAACCTTATCGTACGGTTTTCTCATTTTATAACAAGACGGTTGAGAAATAGTTACTTGTGAGGCGAATTAACTTTAATTAGGTTAAAAAATCCGTCGACATTTTTCACTGGGTCATGATAAAATTGTACCATATTGTTTTTTGTGTAGTTAAAGATATCGTGTTATAATTGGTTAAAGTATCCCAGTGTGATTAAACCCTGATAACAAATTCTTATCTGGCTATTATACCAAAATATATAACTCTTCCTGCTTTCACATGTTATTTCAAGAACTATTGAAGAAAAAAGTGAACATGTACAAAATGCTTATTAGTTAAATTGCTAAGATTGTGTGATAACTAATTATGAAAGTGAATATATTTGATATTTAATATTCTCAGTAAATAAACAGAAAAAACATCCCAAATGTAAAAGCTAAACATTCATTTTCTATGTTTTCTTTATTATTCTTAAAAAGCAGACATAATCAGGTTATTTATATATCTTGGTAACTTTTGCTAATATGTCAGTTTCATCAGATTTGACTTATTTGCAACTTATTTACATAAAACCAAAATTATGTAATGATATAATTCAAACGTCAAAAGGTAGTATTTACTTGCCAATATATATAGGAAGCATTACACAACTTAAGGCAGTAATATAACAAGCATTTGCATGCACTGACAGCATAGCAAACTATATGTATGTAAGTTCTTATATAACATTTTGCTTTCGACACTTTTAAAGACTCTTTTTGGGTTGACCTTTTGTACTTGTACTAATAATAGCCTTCATGAGAGGACACAATTTTTGGAATCCCCCTCCCCCCTTCACTGCCCCGTCAACAAACAGAGGCAGTTTGACGCAACAAACACTACAACCCTATATAGCCGTGTTAAATGAACTTAGCGCCCACTGTGATTAAAATTGAGCCAGTTTAGACAAAGGGCGGTCTCCCCCCCCACCAACCCCGCTCAAATTGCAACTCACGGTTCAACACGCGCCGCTATGATTCAGCACCAACGGTCGGATAGTTTTTTAAGCGCTCCCCAACGCTTCGTCTATCTGTCTGTCTGTGCAATAATTGATTTTTCTACTTGAAACAGCTGCACGACATCTGGAGGGTTATTTTGTACATTTTATTTAACATTTGTACAGTAGTATTAAGTTTCACCCTTGAATGTTATGTAACTATAGTTTCCAAACTCTTGCCAAACCTTAATCTGTTTATTCCTTAGGCCAATGGAATTATGTAAACGGATTTCAATTAATTTTTCTAACTTTTTTGCTTCATTGAACAAAACTGAAGATTATATGAGTTTACTTATAATCTCACAATTCTGCAGCAGAATCATTTTACTGTTGCATACTTTTTCATATAATATGTATGGCAAGACGTAAGTAATAACTTTGTACTTTTGTAAGACTTCATTCGGCTTCTTATTTTCTAGCAGATTATATTTACAAAGTCTCTATGAATTTAAACGGAGTTATAATTTTACTGTGGAATATTTATTCCATTCTATTCGTGTAATGGTTTCATTTACCACTTTGAAATATAACATAGTTATCTTTCTTATTGAAGTATTAAAGGGTGTAAAAGAGTTAACAGATGCTAGTCGTTTCCTGCAAAGCCCTTTAATAGTTTTAGAGCTCATAGACCACATTATTCCTATAAAAACTTTGCAGGTTGTAATTATACACTTAAAAATATAGTTTTATACTTCAGAAAATATCTCAGTAGTCACGGTCTGATACTCGCGACAGTGCTCCAACAGGTTTATGCCTCAAATTATGTTCCAAGAAAATCATGTTTCAACAATTTCTCGTCTGTTTGGTTTGGTCCTTGATGTATATTATAAAACCTTATAATACCTTGATAATGTTGTGCAGTCTTACGGTATATGTAGCCCAATTAGTTAAAATAAAAATTAAACCCCAATTGAATTTGAAATTTAAATTAATTTTGACGTTGAATTAGCATAATTGATTCACTTATTCATGATGTATTGAAATTAGTAGCAGCAATATGTTGGTTAAGCAAGCAAAATATTATGGTATCAAATCATCTATTAAAATAATTTAGAAGGAAGAAAAAAACTTAATTGCTTTTTGTTATGTTTTCAAATTGATCATCCTTTGTGCTCATCCGATCTCGTGATAGCACTGGATTTAGTAACATGATTATTTTAATTCTCATCCATTGCTAAAACGATATTGTATAAACCATCTGGGTTATCTAAAAATATTTTTCATTAATTTTGTATATGGTAGATAACCACACATTTACGATATGGAAGAAAATTATTTTGGTTGAGCTATGACAAATAGACTTTAAAAAATTACACAACTTTATATCGTGAAAAAAACTTTTTTCGATATACGGTAACTGGTTGGTAGTGGAGTAAAATGTGCGAAACGGGTGGAGGAGGCAGTTGAAAACTATCGCGTGGCTTTCTTGGGGAAACTTCCTCTATTGATTTGCAGAATACCAGGTTCTGTGGGTATGCAGAGCAAATTGGCTCTAGACTACTATAGTTGATTGGTCCAACTTGAGATTATTAAAATATAAGATTTATGCCTTTCTCACATAGCCTTTCTCACTACTGTATATAAATATTTTACATGATACTTTACATATTAAGTTAGAATTGAAGACAGATTTGCACTGCAGGAGTGGTGGGGAGGTTTACCTTCATGTTTACTTTTCAAAAAGGGTGGTTTTTTAAAAAGTCTGAGGTTCAACACAAACACTTCGGTTTATTAAATTTGCTCACTTAAATACTAGTAGAAATGGTACCAATATTGAAAACTCTCGTTCAGTTACAAAACCCACTGATCAAAATACAAATAGACTAATTACTATAGCAATTTTAAGAAACAGTATCAAGTTGAAACGAATAAAGTGAATTGTTGGTAATCAACAATTGAAACAATTAAAAATTCAATAAATTTTGAGTTATTATAAGAATTGTCTATCTTAGGAATAATGGTTATAGAAAAATAAGGAATGTTCTAAAATAAATATTTATGTTTTATCGTCTTCGAAAGAAATATAATATTTTACTTTCTGAAATCTGAAGTGCATTTTCAGATTCAATAAGCAAACCTCATTTATTTGGGGGATAAATTAATATACGCTTTATAAAACTCCATTCTTTCTATAATCGTGGACATTTTGTTATATTTCAACGCATTATCAGATTTATTTAGAAAGTTTATAGTAATACTATTTTATATCAGGAGTATTTACTAAATAAATAAAAATTTTATTTTCGATTTCGAAATTGATTGATTTATTTGAAACTACTTCACTGAACACTTCTTTGAACATAATGTTCTACATGTTTAGCGTTGAGGAGTAGAGAAATAATTTTATAAATATTAATCGTTTGTTTTGGCGGATTACTTACAAATGTTACCTCTTACGCCTTTGGTGAGTAGGCTCGTTTAATCAATACTAGACAAATGAAGGCAAAGCACATCAGCCAGTGTATAATTAAAGCCTCTGAAATCACAGACCACAGAAGAAACGTATCCTTCCGTCCTTGATGGATCGGTGGACAAATAGCCTTCCTGTTATCAGATAAAACATTGGGCCTAATTTATTCTCCGTCTGAGCGATTGACCAATTGTGTCCGATCTGGGAATTGCGTGCTGGCTCTCCAAGGGTGGTTAGAGGGTGGGGGTGGGGGGTTGAGTGGCCACTGCCACTCTTATCGCGCGTGGCTGTCTTGGAATTGATCTGGCTCGAACAAGTCTTGTATAGAATATTTAGTGTTCCGTAACCATTCTTAGTGTAAAAACGTCTGATTTGATCAAGATTAACAGCTGTGAATTGTTAAAATGGTACGAAATCCATACCAAATGCGAGCATAACAGCCCATTTGAGTATTTTCTTTCTGTGCAGCCTGTATACACAAGGAATATTATAGGTATGACTCCCACGTTCCCCACATTCTAAACATTAGACAACAATTAAAAGGAAAGGAGTTGGTATATTCCCTTTTCTTAGCCTCAGTATTTTTACGAAACCCTTATAATTTAGCATTAGATGCCAATCCCTGGACCCTTAACTATCGCCAGAAACATAAAATAAAAGTTAAGTCCTTAAGAATGTTGGGTTTGAACCTAACGATCCGATAAGAAACAGTCTGCTGTCCACGGATCCATCTCGTACAATAGTTCTTGAAACCTACATTATCACCATTTAATCCAACTACCCTCCTAATTGAAAATAGATATTTAGATAGCGCAAGTCTAGGGGTTATGACAAGGGCTATGGTAAGAGCTGCCAGAGTCTGCAATGCTTTATCTTAGCGGAATATTTGAATGTGGTTCACAGCTCCGAACGAATTGTAATTCAGGTTCAGTTACTTGAGCACACCTCTTGAGTCGTCCAAATGATTTATAATTTTAGATTTCTTGCTGGCCTAGGATCCATATACTTTCTAGATGGTTACGTGATACAAGGTTGTGTAGGGCTTACAGGTACTCCAATGCGAGGGTAGATGAGATTTGATGACGTTAGTGATAGACGTTGAGAACATGACCCGGATCGCCGAGGAGATAACGATACGCTTGATTTTGTAGCGTCTTTCTGTTTCCATTTGAGCTCCACTGAAAACTGCATGTATTCTGAATATTGTATTAAACCCAAAAAATTTCAAATAAAATGAACAATGTCTTTATTTTGAGGTGGAGTTAGGGCTGTTTAGCTAGCCCTCTTTTCCTCTCAACCTCGAAAATTTAAAATGAGACGAAAAGCATTTACGTATCAATTGTAATATTTATAAGTAAACATTTCCTGTGAAAGGGAAATATTAATATTTATGGAAATTAGGAACAAAGATGAATCCTAAAGAAAAGCTACCATTAAAAATTTTCTCGGAAGCTCATGTTACAAAAAGTATTCAAATCCTCTCATCACGGGACCAAAAGAAAGCGGTCTTTAATGAATTTCCTTTATGCGATGTCCCCACCTGGAGGTTGAAGCGAGCGGCCTCGCGGGCTGCAAAGTTCCGAGGTAATCAATAGTCTCCAAGACGGGACGCGTTATCAACACAACCCACAAAGAACACGAAATGAGAAGAGAGAATCAATAATTGTTTATCAAGAAGACCAGCTCTAAATAATTAATTAACTCGCCCCACAAATCCCCCTTTTTCATAATTAATAACATCGTTGTCGGGTCGGTGCTGCAACAATGTAAAACGAATTCGCCAGCTGGTTTTAATTCCTTAATTCGCGGTTTTAATTCACCCTGATTTACCGAGATGCTGTCCCTAAATAAATGAAACTTTGACGCCTTAAATAAATCATGCCAAGTCGTGAATTAATAATCCGGAGGGGAAAGAAAATATTTGTTTTTAAAGGGGGAGTTTTAATTTTGACGATGACAAAATGAGGAATGTTTTTCTTTTAAAATGCTTTAATTTGTAATTATTAGTTTTGGGCTGGAAGATGATGAATAGTGGTTTTCTGTAAGAAAGTAGTGGAGGTTTTGAGTGGTAAACTTTCCAATATAGTCAGTTTTGAGGAAGTATGGACTACCTCAAGGGTCGTAGTTTGGCCTATCACTGTTTCACTGCACAAAGTACTACTGTAGTAGCCATCTCGTTCTCACCGCCAGTTTCCCAGTGTGTTTCCATCCGAGAGAGCTAAGTAAGCCAGATTCGCTTCGCTCCGAGTCGAAATGGAGCCCCATTATACCTTCTCGCAGCAATCCTCACTTATGATTGATCGAGTTTTTTGTCGAATGGTTTCGTTTGATTAAAACCAACAGCCGTTCTTTGTGCCGGCCGACCGGCTCGCAACGCCGCATTAGGCGCCACGAAAACTAATATTTGATCATCTTTTTTATTGTAATGTCAAACTGTAATTTATTTTGTTTTGTTATGGTCCGCCTGACGTCTGATTGTTTACGCCAACAAAAGGTTGGACGTGTCATTTGCCGCTCCACTTTACTTCTTTTATACTGCTTCCTTCCACGCGTTCGTTGTTACGTTAAACTTTATGGGATTATTTCAACAAATCTTGATGTTTCAATTCTTAAGGTAAGATGTTTACAGGCAAAGAAAGTTATAGTAAAACCCAAACGAAGTCGGGCTCCACGTTAACGAGCACCCCAGATGATCACTGACAGTAGCTGCACACATTTGGGGCTCGCGTGGTCTGGAGTGGCACATGAGTTAATCCAGTTTTGAGTTGATGTGGGAAGCGCGCGGTGTGTCTGTCGGCGCTAAAAATAAGACTGCTTATATAAAACAAGGCTGGGACAGGCGATCAATGCTGGCGTGCACCTTGCAGATTCATGTTCAACATAATACACATCAACAAATTTGCAGCTCTTGTTTAATAATGCATGGCTGCTGCCACTTGATTCACGCAACGCTTCGTGACGAACAGGTCTCCGCTGTGAGAGGGGCTCGGCTTGCTGTGTGCCTTCACCGGCGATATTGTTTAATGACAACTCGGCGATATACTAGATGTAAGGTGCTTGTTTCAAAGAATTTTGACTTTAATGGCCAAACCGAAAAATGATGTATACAGCGTAAATCACAATTTTCTCTGTTTGACTGGTTCTTACAAACATTGTAGAAGGAGAAACGCAGGAACAGCTGTTTAAGATGACCTTTATTTGCCATTACAGTCTTTTAAGGTAACAGCATGATCTGTATTTAAAGTAAAATCTTTAATGAGTGATATGAATCTTAACAAGAACAGTATGAACTTAATACCTAGGCTTAACAATTGGTCTCTCCTTAAAAATTGTGCTAATTATAGTTACAAGTTACATTAAAACTGAAGAAATTGCCATTTAAAGATAATGTACACGAGAGGTCAGACTGTGACGGTAAAGAATACGTCAGATAGTTCACGCATTAAGGAACGGAAAAGCGAAAAGAATTTGCATAGAGCATGGAAGGTAGGGTAATGAAAGCGCATCACGCCAACCCGTCATGTGATACACGAGGTGGTGAGGGGAGGAGGAGGGGGTGAAGTGGGGGATGATGAAGGGTGAGGAGCTCCCCGCCCCTTGTCACTCACAGATAACATCGAGTCCAGTCATTAACTGGAAAAATTAGAGCCGAGTCTGATCTAGATCCTCGGATGACTGGACGGAAGTGGTGGTGGAGCGGGTAAACAAGAAAGGAAAAGAAAAACGATTCTAAATTAAAAAATGAAACAAATCATCAGCCAAATTATGACCCGACACCCGTTTCGAATGTCCACTCTTTGAAGAAGAGCAAGTGAGGTTCGATGCTGAGAACGAGGAAGGTAGTCAGCCAGAAGTCCACAGTGATTGTTATCCTTGGAGTTTATGTGGCAGTAAACATGTTGACCACGCAATTCTCGGTCAACAGTTTACGGTGCAATGTGGCGAGAAGTTGTCGGTGAAGTCAAAGAGAATTATTGATAACCGCATTGAACACAATAGCGGCGATCGTCAGCCCGTGGTGTAAGAGTACCGTACTGGCGGCCGGTGGCTACTCCGCTGACACAGCTTCGCCTGCAGAGATAAATGTCGCGTGTGTCAGCTGCATTGTGAGTTACTAGCGTTTAAATTAGTTACAAGGCGCCTGCATCATCTGTCACGAGAACTTGCACAATAATCAGCGTTTATGCCAAATAAATTCTTCACCGGAGGTCAAAGAGCAATTCAAAATTTATGTTTTGTGACGTTACTAGTTGTACTGTAAGGGCTAGAACAGTTTTGTATTGTCTTTTCAGGTGCACCTAAAAGCAAACAGAGCTGTTTTGTTATACGATTTAATATTAATTTCTATTGAATAAATTAGTTACAATTCAACTTCCAGAATGAAAAGTCTATTGGTCTATCCAGAGATTGTCTATCGGTTAATTAAACGTCCTGCCAAGTTGAGTGCAGGACAATTCTCCGACTGTACCTTGCAGCTATGACAGCTATAAATCACTCAGGTTGGTTCTACCTTTTTCTGGATAAGACTAAAGAAAGTTAACATATAAAATCAAACAGCAAATCTTGCTATTAATACATTTATAATACAATATCCTAGTGACTTGATTGAAAATTTGGTAATTCAACAAACAATATAAGTAATTTAAAAGAATAAATAGAATATCTTGTAAATTTTACAGTGGTGTCCTCAGGCCTTCAGAGATAATATGTATTTAAAAAGAGCTTCCTTCTACTTTGAAGTATTTCGTAGCTCAGTGCTTACGAAGACCCGGATAAAGAGCCCACGTGAAGACCAATCACCTATTCTCTCGGTTTTGAATATCCTTGATCGGTGGGCACCAAAACGTGAGCGGAGCGGCTAATCGCAGCGCCGCACGAGGGTAGGATCGACCGTGTCCGACAAAGAAATCACGGGGAAATTACTCCAGAATACACCGGGAGCGTCTCCAATCAGCCATTGTGGCGGCGTACGTGTGTGCTTTGTGCAAGAAACTCTACACAATCTGTTTGTTTTATTAAAGAAACACAGCCAGCACGCCGAGGAATCCTCTAGTCACCTTTGTGTCCGAGATTGGTCAGCAGCTGGGACTTGAGAGGTGGATGTCCTACAATCCAGACCTTCCTAGACCACGTGTGGTCATTGCCACTCTAAGGCGTTGATGTTTTATTGTACTAGCTTCCTAGCATCTACTGGTACAGCAAATGCTGGAATTCGCAAATTTTGAAAAATAATGTGTTTTCCAAAAGGCTATAAGCTTATAAAGTATTTGAAAAGGTTTTAGCAGGAAATTATAATTCGTTCCAATATAGAAATTCTTATACTTTTGTCACCTTATTCCAAACAGATTTTAATGTCCTTATATGAATCGAATCATTCTTCAGTATTTTACCAAAAAGGGTTTGATGCTGTGGAAGTCATTTGGATAATCAATCTTCACAAACACAAAACTGGGCCTTCGAGACTCTCCTCATTCCTACTGATGTGGAATGCTCAAAATACTGACAAAATCAAGGAGAAATGAATTCCAGTGGAAAGCCTTTTGACCGAAGCAAATGAGCCGTTCTGTCCAAGCCCCAATAAATAAACCCGAGGTGTTAAAAAAGGCAGATCGATCACTAATCGAGTCAAAATGCGGTGAAGATGAGTTCAGCAGAGTGTGGAGTGGAGTCCAATAAGTTGCGGCGCGAAGCGGAGCGTGACTGACGGACGCCCTCTGGATTAATACCGGCCAGAACGTTTGAAATACAAGCGTAGGCATCGATTGGCTGCGGTAGCTTCCATTGTAAAAACAGAGCGAACAAAGAAACATGAGACATGTTCGGTCACGGCTTCTGTTGAAAAGTAAACAAGTGAGGAACTAAACCCGATCCCGGTGACATGCCGCGTCGAAATTCATTTACTTTTTTGATTCGTGGGAATCTGCTTGGCTGTCACGTCTGACTCTTCGTATCCAGGAATAATCGGTCCAAAAACTCATTGGGGTATTTAATACTCTGAATAAATGAGTACAACTTTTCGCTTCTTGATTGCCACTTAATACGTTTCCTATGAGAAAATGCGAGAAAGCTATTGGGCAAACTGGTGGGCTACAACCGATAGGAAAGTGGCTTTCAATTGAGAAACACCCAAGAGTCATAAATCGAAAACAAATTAGTATTCAAGAGGATATCCGAAGATTGAATCGTCACCGGCGAATACCGTCACGCACTTGTATCAGTTTACGTCGACAAGCGACCCGCCTCGCTCCGCTCGGACAACTCGAATAAATAAAGAAACAAACGGCGTTAATGGGTTATCCGATGTTAAATGTAAAATATCATTAGTAAGTTGTGTACTGGGCGGATCCCTAGCCTAATGGAGACTTGACGGGTACAGTCTGGACAGCGGAACCGACTATACCAACTGAATTTGAGGAGGTCCAAAATGGAAATCATAGTGTAGATATAGCGATTGTAGTTTGTCAAACATTAATATTTTAATTATTTAAATCAGTGATTCATATTTATGTTTTGCATAAATGATTTTTTATATCAATATTGCAATAGGTGATTTAATTTTTTATGTCGTAAGTTTAAAATCTCTAACTGTATTATTTTAACAACAATTTGATTGTTTTAATATTGAATTACTTATACGTTATTAAAATAAATAATTAACAATTAACTGCGAATTTAATATAAATAATGCTAATAAAAGTATTTAAATGTGTACACGCGTACATTGTGATTGTTTACATATATAAAATGGTGTAACATTTAATAATGAGCAAAAATGTATAGTGTGCAAAAAAGTTTGAAATATTTTATAAATTTATATATAAATATTATAATGTTATATTACTCTTCGTTTTCCTGATGAAAATAAAGTGCGCTGTGGTATTTCTATGCAACTGGAATGAATGTTTGAAAGTAAAAAATAAAAGTTTGTACGAACTGGGGGAGTTTGTGAACATGGATAGGACACGTGTTACATGAAATAACTAATTCGGAACTTACAGAGCACATAGGTCTTACATTTTTTCAAATACTTCGGTATGCTATAAGACAATTAATATGTATAATTTTTCTGAAAATTATTGATTATTTGTTGGAATCTTTCTGACAGACTTGTTACTAATACGGTTAGGTATTCATGATAGAAAAATAAATATATTAAAAGATTAGACGTTCTGTCAAGTAAATATGAAAACCGAGCCGGAAGGAACGACCTGACCGAGTCATCGCATTGAAGACTAATTGAACTGGTACCGGGGAACAAATGGATTTATCTGATGATCGCGGGTGTTAAGTTGTGAGAACTCATCACGGTAAGAGCTCATCACGGCCAGAACTACACTCGTGACGGCCCGGCTCGGGGGCGGACAGCGATCAGAAGGAAAAAATAAACACGATTGATGCGAAGAAATGTTGGGCTCCGTTTCTTAATTAAAATACTAAGTGTGTTTGTGGCCATCCACTCGCGCACACGCGCACACACCGCTCGCACTCACACACGGACGTTTGACTTTGATGAGTCGGAGCCGTAATTATTCCCACTGTCTGTGCGATATTTCTTTGTTCCCGGATGACTGATGACCTTCCGAGATTGGATCTACAGATGTTAGTTTTTTGTTTCTCTTTTGTTTTCCGTGAAATTTCGCTTTGTTTAATGTGTTTCCACTAGGCGGTTCGGGTTTGATTTCACTTTTATTGTTTTGTTCTGACATATCATCAGGGACTTTCGTTCTTTGGAACTATCACACTGTCGCGACGCATAGAAATGTTGTGTTTGATTTCAAAATCGATTTTAAACTCATTAAATTATTGTATCAGTATTAGTGGGACAGGAACGACCGTAAACCATGAAACCCTCGTGGTGCCAGTGTTGGAAGCGGAGGACATAAAACTATCGACCTATAATTTCTCAATCCATTTTCATCGAACAAACGGTAATCCGCGGGGAGATCTCGGTCTGTGAGGTAAATATATATATTGTTGATGGCGCACAATAAGATAAGTTCCTGAAATGACGGTCATTGAAATATTCCAAGGGAGGAATTTGCGGATCACCTTGAGATGGTCTTGTATCAGCGCACATAACAATAAACTGGAATGGTCCTGAGCATCCGGCGCGGGCCAACGTTTGTACAAATCTATTATTGTAATTATCCACGGTAAGTTGATCTGCTATTACCGGGGAGGCCGGGCGAGCTGGGCGAGAGAGATGCGATCTGGTACCACTCGGTCGCCCAGGGCACACTCCTATCACTCACAATCTTTATTCACTTTTTGATGTTACTACCTTTCTTCTTTTTACTTTTCCATACTGACCAAACGATTTCTCAGGTATTTTCTGGACCAAAACTTAGATCTAGTACGATATTCAAATTAAATGTTTCCTAAGAGGCTGTGGTTGAACAGTGAGATACAATGGCTGCAGCTATTTAACATCCATACTGGCCTCTTTAGATCGGAATGACACTAACACAGAACGTTACAATCGCGAAGAACACAATGAGAAACAAGAAATACCGATACCGTAGAATAAGATCCAATATAGCAAAAATTCAGTCGGTAGCAAAAGGAACGCCTTCAAAGAGATATGGAGAGAGTTGGTCTATAAGTCTAACAAAGCCTTGATGTCGATATTGTTTTTGTAGCGGCCCAGAGAATTCACAATGGAATTCGTAAAGGAATCAATAACGGTTGAAATATAATACAGCGTTTCCGAGCCAAAAGACAAGAAATGTTGCGAGGCGAGGGTAGGGGTAGGTCGTGCCCCCAGGCACCGGCGAGAGACCCGGACCGTCCCGCAAACCTTCCCAACACTCCCGACTCGCTTGTATCCTCAATATATATTAAAATTTCATTTTTATTTGACGGGAACGTAACGTATTGCGCCTATACTTTCCTGGGGTCCAAGCGATTGCCATGTAAATTGTATCGAGGATCCGTCATTGCCCTTCAAAGCGGTGCTTTTATTATAAAGAGATCGTTTACTTTCTGTGCTTGGATGTACTACAGAGGGTTGCATACTTGAAGCTGCACGTTGAGGATGATTAATATTTATAGTTGGCAATAATTTAATTGAAATGAGAACTGGTGGTTTTATGGGCTATCGTAGTACTTTTTAAGTCTAGAAAGCTTTTGATTTCCGAATCATAATTTGCAATAAAATTATTTAATAGCTGAATTAAATGTGGTTTTAAACTTAAATAGCAATAAGTAGAATGACTATTATTATAATCTCACATGAATTTTTAGAAAAAAGGAAAAGGATTTGTAAATATAGAGATGCATTACACTACCACTAACCCATTAAATATTATAGAATCCATGTCGTAATGGTCAGAGAGGGTGGTTAATCTACGACATAGTCTTCTCGTAAACAGAAATCATTCGATCGAAAGAACCATTTTTGATGCCCGGATATTTTTATTACCGTCTTGATTCAAAGGTTATGTAGGATGTGGAAATATAAACCAGTAAGCTATCACTAAATACTTTGAAAGAGTTCTAAGGAAGACGTTTTTGGAATTTATAAACATTTGGATACTTTGCAGCTTGAAAAGACCGTCGTGAAGATCAGAATGGTTCAAATTCCCGTCACACACCCCACAGTCATATGTAAAGTCTGCCAAAATCATGTGTTAGAGGTTCAGCGTGAAACACTGATACAATATGAGTTGTTCAGAATGTGACAGCTCTACATGGATGTATTCCGGTAATTCGCCATTCTAATTCAATAATCGTAGCGAACCAGTTATGATTTTAAGATATTTAGTATTAAAGATTTGATTAGGCACATACACAGACTCAGAAATAAACATAGAAAACTAAAAACTAATTTGAAGAGCGAAAATAAAGTCACTCCATATTCCAGCTATATAGAGGAGTGTTTTGTTTACTATGCACTCAAATAATTCATGTCCTGTTTGGAGAACGTTAAACAGATGGCCAAAAAAACCAAATCATGTGGCCCTTTTTACGACCAGTTTTTAACAGCCGAACACAAAACAGAGTTCATATGTAACAGAGGTGGGCATCAATCTTCCAACTCACAATGCGGGATAAAAAACTAAACCAATAACTGTATTGAATGATATCCGGCAGTGTACGCCTCAATTGGCCCAAACAATACGAATCTGGGATAAAAGATTCTTCGGCGGGGGTCCCGCAAGGTTCGTGTTTGGGCCCGGTGTGTTCCGCTACCGGCTCGGCGGCCCACGCCCACTGCCATTTATATATCAAATCCAAACTAATGTTCCACTCTGATAAAAACGGGATAGGCTGACATAATTTGTTGATTCATGTAGGGGGCAATATAAACATGAAATTGTATCCCAAAGTTATTTTTATTTTCAAATTATACCCACATTACAAGTTATAATTTAATATTTGTTTGATAAAAGTGACGTTTTTGACGTATTAATATACTTTAATCTATTTTCTGTGATAATAAAAATCCTTCAAAAAGATCCAGTTCCCACTCACACCTTAAAAGAGGACAGGGGTTTGAACGAAGGTTTGACTGAGTTATTTGCATCAAGCCCGAGCAGAAACACGGATATACGAGCAATTTGGAGGAGTAAATCAGGGATGGGACTCGATCATAAAGTACTACTCCTGCGGACAGGGAATAAGACAGTCGGACGGACAACCGGTTGGTTCCCACTCGCACTTTCTGGCGGCCGATATCGGCGGATCTCAGATCGGCCTTGCGAGACCAGTTCTCGGCCGATTACTGACAACCATTTTGTATGTGAATGTCTTCAGACGTTTTATTATCGATTGAAAGCCGAGCAGGATTTGCTACAAGCTTACAAGACCTCGGCCCTTCTCTAACGGAGTTTGTCAGGTAGACGTGGTAGTCCTGAAACATCGCGAAATTATCGTGTTATCAGTCACATTAAGTTGAAATAAACAGCCTGTTGATAAGTAGTTTTTTTATACTGACTTGCAATCAGTGAAAGTTGTAAGCGACAACAACGTGGAACCGGTTACTTTTAGGAACCATCCCTGTTCGTAAAGTTCATGAACGTCTCAGAAAAGCAGTACACACGTTTACCTAGCTCCTACAACCACAATCGCTTGTAAGGGAGATGTTTTGCAAGGGTTGCGGCATTTAAAGGGCATTACGGTGGGGGTGACACGGGACAATACACCCTTAGTAAATCACGTGCTAAGACTAAGGAGTTGCTAGTGTTATTAATTTCATGGCTCGGTGGCAGGGGCAAGCTCCAACTCTAACCACAGACGTAGTAATTACGTCTCATTTTAATTACGCCCGATTTATGGGCCTCCTTTTGTAATGCTTTTTACAGATGTAAGTCTAAGCTTCTTAGGGGAATATTATTTATTTGCGATCTTCCTTGACGTCTCTTTCTTGTTTCAAGGGCTGTTAAATATGCAAGCAATAATTCCCGGACTTCTCTTAGTTTCTCTTTACTTTTTAGGTCTCCTTTAATAGGATTCAATAATGGAATCTCGGGCAGGAGACTTCTATAAGTGATTTCCATAGTACCTCCTTGATACTTTTATAAGCATCAAATTAACTCTTTCTTTGAAATCTGAAACATAATAATGTACGAAACGTTAATATTAATTCAAAAAAGTGAAATTTTCTTTATCCTCAATTGAAAAGTATGTAATCATGTTTTATTGAGATTCATATGTAGAGGCAGTGTCTGTAATGAATATATAGAGAAAACGATTTTCCAAAATTTCTTACAGAATCAGTGGTTTTAAATGAGCGGATTTTTGAAGTTCGTTCTCTTTTGAAACAACTGTGTGCCTTTCAAGATAGATAGATCCTAGTTACTCAGGTTCAACGATATTCAAGAAGTAACCTTTGGTATTGTGAGCATTAAATATAAACCGAAGGAATGGCCAGAGACCAGAGAGACTTGGCACAGTCGATGACTGATCGGAGAGGCCCAGCAGCGAGGGTCTCGCCAGTAAAACATATTCTGTCCAGACGTGATCAGAGTTCAATATTAATTAGGCGCCATTAATGTCGGTCTGCTCGGCTCACAAGACGCCATTAGGGCCGCGATTTGTTCCCCACCAGGGTGCCAACAGCTCATTTTTAATTGTTCACATATCGTTTTCGTGATTGACTCGCCTTAAATCAGACAATCAGTAAAATTTATTTACTTTGTCAAGTTTTACAAATTTACAAGTTTAGACAATTGAAGCGTCACACATTATTAATAGATAATTAGCATACCATAGAGCTTGGGAAACTGAATAAGTTGTTTTGCAGAATTTTTTTGTAGATTGTCTCGTAACTATTCGTTATGGAGAACATTCTTTCCCCAAAATAGAAGCGTTTCACGTTGTCCGGGCACTTCTTTTATTACGTCCGAATAAAAATTGCAAATGTAATTTTACTGTTACGCAAATCTTACGTAACTTGACTTGTAAAAGATCAGTTCCTAAAATGTAATACATGTACAGTTTTTAATATTTAAATGACCTTTGAGTTTTATTTAAAGCTTGCTTTTGGAAACATGAAACATCCACCATTGACTACCATTCTGAAACGAGTAAAAATGTTATTTAAATTTTTTGATGTACAGTAAGTGCCAATAAGACAAGTAAGTACCTTTTCGAAATAAAAATCTTGTAGTTTAGAAATTCTATGAAATAGAATTATCCTAACAATATACTAGAAAAATATCAAGACAGTGGTTGGAAACATAAGTTTGTTATGTATTCAACATTATGAAGATAACAAAATTGTCTTTATTGGCGTTACTTTATCATGATTAAGTGGAGAATTTTGATCGGAAATAAAACTGGTCCTAAACTCGAGCCTTGAGGGAGTCAGTAGTACATTACATTCCCACTCTAATATGGTATGTAAATGTTCCGATTTAGCAGCTGTGTGTTTTTACACTGTGTCAGTTGACGGCGTGTCAAAGGCGGACGGAAACAAAAGGCGTCAGATTGACAAGCTGTCCGGTCCATGCAGGTTTTCTCCGCGTGCCAGCTCGTCGTGTATTGAATATTTGTCGCACAGTGGTAGTGGCGCGGGTCAACGCTTCACATTTGGTCATGCTCAGCTTTCTGCTCTGCCAGTCTTCTTGTTTGCTAGGCAATTAAACCGTGCAACTCCGGTGCCGCCATTCTCTGCCCGATTGTCTATGGCAAACTGATATTCATCCTCTATTGTGAACGGCTCGCAAGCATCAACCTAAAATGTGCGCTGAGTGAAAACCTCCTGAACGACGGATAGTCCTTCGAAAACGTAAGCCAGGTTGAAATTTTGTTAGCAGCATATCTTATACCCGATCATTATTTAAGGAAATTTTAGTCGAAGAGAAGAATGAACGTAATATCATCGGTTTCAGTATACAATTTCTCCATTGTGACTAGTTTAAAGTGTTCAATGCTGTTGATTTTTTATGTGTAATACTGCAGAACTTGACAATGGGTCAATTAGTCATCAACTAGTTCAGTATTTAAAAAAATAGTTCAATTTACAGATCCATTACAATTACACAATTCCAACTATTCGAAAATCATGTGAAACTGTTCATAATCAAATGTCAATAGTACAGAGGCTATCCATCATTCAAAACAAAATAAAAAAGTCGGACATCTGTGAGAGGGAAGTTTTCGGAGGTCAGCCTGCGGAGGGAACACAGAGAGGGGAGGCAGATGCAGAATACAATAAGCAAGTGGTATTTCGCAGACTCAAAACAGAAGTTCGGAACAAAGAACTCTCAAGCGCCCCAGTTCAGACTGAACTGTTTACTGCGAATACAGAATTATACGGTCATTGTAGTTTTAATAAGTATAAAATACGTAGGAAATAAATAGTAAAGATGTATAGTTTCAATGTTCAGAATGTAGTAACTTATATTTCATAACGGAAGTGTGTATCTGTAACATTACTTTATATTGCGCTGCGCTTGTATGAATCCATAATTTTACGTTTTTTAACACAAAACGTTTACAATAATTTTAATAGTAATATATGTAGTTTCATTATTCAAAACTATTTTTATAAGTTTTTGATATAAAGCACATAAAATATAATTGCCAATTTAAAGGTACGCCAAACAAAGTGGCTACTATATGCTGTTTCAAATGTACAAACAAATACGAATATATACATCTGCAGCAATACGTATGTGGTTGTTTCATAAATGTTAGAGTATTAATACATTACGTGTATTAAATACTTGTTAATTATTTTATGGTTTGTGGAACAACATAAACTATTTGTTTGCAGATTCCGACCTGTTACGCAATTCGCTTACGATACGGGGTAAGTTATACTTCTTCTTATCTGTAGTCCATCAAATCATCTTTAAGTTTTATCTCCTCCAAAACTGTTTCAAAATAAATAAAATAGAGAAGCATTACAGTACAAGCACCTGCAAATTAAAATTTTGAAATACGGATAATTATTGTTTCCTTGATTAGTAAAAGAATAAAATTTCGCTATTTCGATTTAATAAGTTACAATAAAACTTTTTTGCAATATGTAGACTGGTAAACCCCAGTGGAACATTTCTTACTCTCTGTTTGTGGACGGTGAGCCCCAGCTGATATTTTCGTTTGTTCGCAGGTGTCTCATGTCCCACAAAGCTTCTGACAGGTAGGCGCCAATTTTGAAAAACGCTCATTTCGGTCGTAGAAAAGAAGGGCCTAGCATGTGGCACGGTATGTTCCTTTATGAATAATTTTCTTATTAAATTTGTTGATGTTAGCGTTAGTTTGTGATTCAGCTCAAATTTTTTTACTTTAATTTTTCAAATTAAATAAACAACTCGTAATGGTATGCAATTATTCCGAAAATTGAGTATGTTTGTATTAACGTACAAAACTGTTCATTGGAGAATTTCGTTGGTGCGCTGTACTTTATAAAATAATTGTAAAACACATTTCCGTTAGATAAAATGAAAAAGATTTATAATGCTATTATAAAAACTAAATGATCAGTCAAATACTGACAATAACATTTTTCTGATTGAAACTACAGTAAAATATCGTATTGTAAAGTTCTTTCCCTTAATTTTGATGTATATCTTTATGTAGCTTTTAAACGTGAAGCTTTTGTTGTTAGTTGTTTTATGTTTAGTGATTTCTTGCTTCTGCTATGGCATGCCTATTTTCTACGATCATTGGTCCACACAAATTCGGTCACTATAAATGTATTGATATTAAAGCTTAAAATTTATTAATGCTTCTCTATTTGAAATCGGTCCACCCTGTTTAAATTTGTTAAATTCTGTCGCATTCAACTTGTGTTGTTAATTCTAAATTCTGGCATTTTCACATTTTTAAATATGCTCCACTATTTATTCGTATTTGTTGTCATGAATGTCTAACATTTTAGCATGAGACTTCCGTATTTTTTAAATATCAGTTCTGTTACTTTTTATATTCATGTTAATATACAAAGGCATCTTTCTGTAGACATTTAGTTCCTCCACCTTGGGATAAACAGACCCTTAAGTTATTCAATATAATCAAGTGTAGTATGCAAATGGTCCGCGTCAGTTTGTAAGTATTTACTTTATAACAAACCTGGCATAGATTTTAATGTCTTATTTTAGTTATGGTAAAAAGTCTGATTAATATCAAATGTTGCTATGAATAATCTAATATCAACAATACTCCAAAGACAGTCCGCTCTAAAGTTTAACAAGATCAGTATTACAGAACGCAATCTATTACAATAATAACATTTCTATGTAGTTACTGAGTGTTGTTAGTTACTAGACTAATTATAAGTTTCAAATAATGCATTAAAATGTTTATAAGTATTCATACAATAGCAATATAAACTGAATTGATATTAAATGGAGAAATAGCAAAATAAATACAAATATTAAATTTGACGGAGTTTATTAAAAACTCGTTATACAATTTTATCGTTACAATTCAATTCTAATGTTAAGCAAAGTTTTATTTATCTAACATGCAATGAATATATAACACGTTACAAACATGTACACAAATATTATTATTTTTATATATTTTATTAGTTTAAATTATTCTTCATAAGGAAGATAACATTCGCAAACCGTAAACATTAATAATTGATATTAATGTAATATGTTTTTAATTTCATATTAATATTTTTGAAAAACTCTTGCTGACAGTTCTGTACATTACGTCCAGCCCCAAACACAAATTGATCATTCAATTGATTAAATTATGTAGTACAATAGCTTACTAAAAATTGAGTATATTATTTATCTGAAAAGTGTTAGAAAAATAAAAATGTTTTCTTGTAAAAATGTTGTATTAAAAGGAATGCACGTTTTTCTTAATTTTAAATTAAGATAAGGTATAAACAGGTGTAATACACAATTGATTAGGGGATAACTCTGGAATATGTAAGGATTTTTTAAATATAGTACTGAAAAGGACTTTAGTAAACACAGATCTCTTAATTGAGCCTAAAATGTTACAACATTGTTCTTATAATGATTTGTATAAACAGTGGCAAAATTTGAAAATTCAGTTTGATCGGAAAATAGTTCAGAGATTAAAACACAATTTGTATTATAGGCTAGTAGAATGGAAAGGTAGAACCCTCCCTCATCACATTACGAAATGAAGCCGAGAGCGATAGAAGCTGTAACAGAGAAAAATGCCAGTAAACTCAGACAGACCCTTCGGAGCGAGTACTTTTAATAATGCACACAGACAGACAGACGGGCGATACATCATGCTCGACACGAGTGTTCTCTGTGTATTTTTTAAGTTGATTGTGACCGATCAATCATAGGGGCCGCGGCACTGCTGACACGCCGCACTGGACTATGGGAGACTACAACGCGCGGTATTACTGAAGTTTTGCTGCATTGTCTGCACCACAAATCGTCATTCGTACATGAAGCGAACTCGTTCCAAACAAATTAAATTAAATTTTCTTAATTGCAATCAGTAATTATCGCAAATAAATAGTTAACTGACATATAGCACACTTCGTAGCTATTCAAACACCTTTTTCTATTTTAGATGAACAAATAAAGACGCCAAATGACGATTACTAAACTGTTTGTCACTAAACTGAAGTACAGTAGTTTCAAATTACAAGTCTAAACAAACTTTAGGTAACAAAATGACAGCCGTGAACAATGTTGAAAACCATTATTTCGTAATGGTTGCGTGTATACAAAACCTCTCATAATCAGAAAATAAGAATTACAATGAAATGAATTGAATAAAATGAATTAATTCAGTAAAGTGAATTAAGATAAAACGTATACAGCTATAAAAATGAGGAACTACGACTATATGGTAATGTCAATTACAAGACAGAAACTAAAACAAAGAGTGAGAAAAGGAGAAAACAAACAGTTGTTGCACATTCCCAGAAAGTTTCGTGAAGGCGGACGGCAACTTTAATAGCCGGTGTAGATAATAATCTGGCTAATTATAGTGATTACCCGACATGGCGTATTCGCCAACTGTAATCGAACAGTTCTCACTTCCTTCGCCGAATGAAACCGAGGCATGAATAAACATCTCGTGGAAATGCACGTAAAAACTCGTAACTACTCATTATTTCCGTAGTTGTTCCAAACTTGTTGCTGGTGGTCTTTCATTGGCAATTAGTAATTTATGCTTTTATGATGCTGCTGCTCTTACGTGAGTTAATACTGACGGTTTTGATAATATATGGCCACATGGTCTTAAGCGTCAAATTAATGAGATAACATATCTACCTATCCTGTTTTCTAACTTTTTATAATGACATTTCCCCTTTATTTGTTTATTAATTTTCCTAATATTTCTATTCCGAATACGCTATGTAAAGGATCGAAGATTCATTTACTGTTATTTTCGGCTAAATAAGCAATTTTTTAAATTTTTTTAAAGATAGAAAAGTTTAAAACCGTTTTTTTGTCGAGTAAGTGAAATACTTCAAACTTGACAAGGTAAAACATAAGAATCCATAGAATAAGATATGTAGAGGAGATTTAGCGATTTAATATGTGTTTAAATCTTTTTATCCATGCAAAGACAATAGAGTGTACGTAGCGATATTATCAGGATGTACAATGTGCAACAAGGTTGTCGGTACACTGACATGCACATTACTGACAGAAATTGACAACAACATGCGAGAAATGGCTCTATTAACTCAGAATCCATAATTAAAATTAGCTAAATAAAAGGTGATAAGCCATGTCAAAAATCAGCAATTTTGGTTCTGATCAAGAATGTACAGAGGAAGAAGGGATCACCCACTAGCTCTATACTGTCACAATTTTGTTATGATACGAAGAATATGAATGATATGTATAAATACAGGTTTGCCTTGCATAATGAAAAAGAGATGAGTTATAATTCTGATAAATCAATAATAATAATAAATTCACATAATCTTTTGTGCGTAAAAAATATAAAAATTATATTTTCTTACATACACAAATTTAGTAAACAAAAAAAACTATTAACAAAGTGTATAAAGTAATAATTGTATACGGTGATATTTTAAGAATACCTCGCAAACTAGAGATTATTTCTTTTAAATTTCTGATTACCAGTTTTAAAGTACAATACGCAAACTAACGCCATCGAACGTACGTGTGGTGAGGAAGTACTGGCGGGAGTTTGTAGCGTGCTAGCCACTCGCAATTGTGACCGTGCACCGTCTGCTTAATTCAATTGACTAAAACGATTAATTCCAACAATCTTTAGGTGGATAACAATGGGCTGTTAACAATTTGAACTTTATGTGCTCGAAATGATGAGCGTCCGACTGCCTTTGGGCGCGGCTGAATTGGATAAATGCTCAGGAAATAAAAATTAGTCACGGCTTGTGCAAGGTCTCAAACCCACAACGGATACATTTTCAAAGCCTTTATCACTTCTACTGACTTTATCTCAATCTAATACTATTTCATGTTACAGCATCTTACAGTTTTTAGTTGGGATTTAAAAATAAGATACTTGTAACCTATGTAACTTGAACCAATGTAGACGTTTCTTGTAAACAAGATTTCAATTTGCAAAAGTAGAGCCATGGGTTATTTTTGGTTAGAGTCCGCTCGTATAATACATACATTTAATATTTACTTACATTATTCTATATTGCAAATGTCAGAACATTGGTTGGATTTCTAAAATTCTATTTATACATTAAAGTTCTCAATGTTTATCTAGATGCCAAGAAAACAGGCAAGGGAGAAATTTCTTAAAAATTGAATAGTATTCACAAAACTCATGAGGAGAAAGGAGACTTGAGCTAGTTTACTATTACAATAAGTCATCTGGAATGCGGTTTTTGAGCTTGAACATTCAAGTCTATCAAAAAATTTATCAAAAATTCAATAGCCAATCAATTGCTGTTGTGTGAATCCTTATTTATTATTCCAGTCATGTAATAATCGAATCATACTTTATACAACCACTTAGTTAGGAACGTATTGCAATTTTAAAATCAACTTGCATATTAAGGTGATAAATAACATGTAATAATAAAGCTTGTTATATAATGGAGCTACACATGTTTAATACATGCACGTTAGAACACATAGCTTTTGACCATTTTAAATAAAATTCTCACGAAAAAAGTAGTTTAACAATTAATATATATATATATATATATATATATATATATATATATATATGCTATTTACCTTGCGTTTAAATATAATACAGCAAAAAATATTGTTTTATTTAAAATAATATAATATATTATTCTACATTTGTTTTATTTATTTCTAGTGTAACTACACTGATTAGCATTTTGGAAAATGAGCGTTTAATATAACTCTTGGCTTTCCAATATTGTGGCTTTAGTTATAAATGGGGACGAAGGTTTCACTATTGGCATAGTTACCCGCCAACATGGATTTACACGACATCCCCAGGGCATCCCGCGGCGCGCCACAGCCTTCCTGGCTGTACATAATATATGCGGCAAATTGTCACTTCACGCTCACTGACTCCTTTGGTCGCTAAGTGGGATGGGATGGATGGCAGAGGGATAAGCCGTCCATTGTCCCCCAGTCCTCGATCTCGAGTCCTTTTTGAGTTTGGTGCACATTTTCACACAATGAGAGTACATCTTATTTAGGCTTAATATTTGTAACAGCATGTAATGCCTGCCCATTAGTAGAACACGCGTTAAAATCTTTACAATGTTATTTCCAATCCTAATAATCCACTGATTTTAAATATAGCTGTGGATGACTCCTTTAATATGCTTTTGGCTCAAAATAAACTGGTTCTTCAACACCTTGCCGACGCAATAAGTGTTAACACACATGAGGTCACCTTACACAGAGGCATAAAGGATTAAACGCACGTCCTGTCCGGGAGTATATCAATATAGATTGTTCATGGTTCATGGCTGGTACACAATGTTCAGTGTTAACGTACAAAGCGTGGCCCACTTTGACCATGCAGGTGCAACGCCGGCGATAATTCGGCAAAGGATCGACCGATCTCACTCCTGTCGGAAAACTCGAGGCCTTTGAAAAATGCGAAAAATGCATCCGGCGACTGCATCCGCGGGCGGAGCCGCTGCGCTCTCGCCCATTGGAGCGAGGAGGCCCGCCCCGCGTGCGCTTAAAGCCGCGCCAATTTCCCACTTCCCGAGTACCACTTAGTGCAATGCATTTGCATCATTACTTCGCCAGACTGATTCTGAAAGTGACGCCATTTTGGATCCGCTCAAACGAGCGGTCGCGTAATGCCCACATTGTCTACCTGCGCTACTGTATTCTAAATCGGTCATTTTGTATTTCCCCCCTACGGATTGTCACCCTTGTCCCAATTTTAAGTCTTTTTGAAGCGCAGCGCTGCCCCAGCGTAATCCCGTTTATTCACTTCTCCCCCTTCTCCATCTTTTCTCTTAACAACAGCTGTCCGCTTTAGAAAATGGGTGCTTCAAAAATAATAGGGTTTTGGAATAGTAATTTCTGTATTAAAGATCTAAAAGTGTATGTTAAAGCAATTGTAAAAGTAGTGAGTGTAAGTTATCCGCTGCGCCTCTCCGGTACCGCACTAATGCAGATGTCTGGAGGCACGACCGTCTCAGCACGCGGGTAGACAATGGCCCGCACTCATTACACTCTATTGTATGTAAATACTCCGTACATGCCGCGTGAAATTGGCCTGGCCCGCGCTCTATAACATATATTCAATTAATGTCCATTGTAGGACTGGTCACGGATGGCACGGGTCCAGCAGCTTGGCGCCCCTTTGATGCGGCTACAATGGTTGCTGCTTCCGGGTCCGATTGGTGTCATAGCGAGGAGAAATTTTATAGAGATTGAAAGTATTGAGATTTTGTACTCAAAGAAAATTTATAAATTAAGATACCCTTCAATGTGTAACTAAATGAACCAGTGACTAATACACAATAAACATACTTAAATAGAATAATATGCATTTCTTCAATTATTACGAAGACCATTTAAATATTTTAACGGATATGAGATTATTATTGTTGGTGAGGTATATAAGAGGGAAATTATACGCTTTCGAATAGGTAATACATATCTCATTGTTAATAGTGTCTAATACTGAAAGAAGATAAAAAAATACAAATATATATATATTTAATATTATATATTGATATATTTTAATGGGCTTCAGCTCAGTTAGGAAACTAATAAGAATTCCTAGCTTCCAATTGTATGAATATGTACTATTCAAATCAAATCAAATAAGATATTTTTACGCTGTAGAAAATTCCCTTTCTTTTAGTGCAAGTCATGTCACTAAAATAATATATATACAGTAAATTCCATAAAACTATAATTATTATTTAAGTGATCAATTTCAACTTTGCTATCATGACAGATCTTCAAGGCTGCTGAAGGCTTATTCAAAGAGATAGGGTCTTAATCGGCAATCGAAAATTGATGGTCTTTAGCCAGTTTTAATATTTCACGGTAGATGTTTCAATAAATAGGACCAAGATAAAAGTAAAAGTTTTCTGTGTCCATGCAATATTTATTTCTGGTATATTAGTATGATTAAGACTTTTAGCGATTTTTGAACTTTGAAAGATAAAATTTAACTTGTGATAAATTATTAAAGATGGAAAATGAAGACACCACATGTTCGAAAGTACTCTCTATAACCATCTCTATGTCCCAGTCCTTAGGTAATTGTAAGGGCCCTCTTCTGGAGTACAACATTAATTTGGTGTATCATCCATTATTATAGCTCTCAAGATCTACAATAATTGTTTAGATGAATGTTAAATCCGGGCCGAGATAAATCAAAAGCCAAAATAACCGATCACGAACAACAAATTAAAGTCAGTCGGGGCGGATGGCAAGGTTTGGCTATGGGGAGGGGGCATCTTAAACGTTTTGCCTATTCCCTTGGCTAAGAGATTGGAAAACTGAAGACGGTCGCCTTATTAAGGGAATTCCTCCCTTTTTGTCGGGGGAAAGGAGGTCTTTAATCCAATTACAATAAAGTAATATCCTCACATCCCCGCCCGGGTCGGATGTCCCTCCCCCTCCTCCTCCCCGCGCGCGGAAGCTAGTAATGAAAACAAATAGTCGGTTTGATTTGACCGGAGGAATGCCGGATCAAAATTAGCCCTGTTGGCTGTCATCGTCTGGAATTAGTTCATCTGATTGAAAAGGGAGGGGTAACAGTCTTCATTTTCCTTTGAATTATGTTCTCTAACCGTATTGAAAATACGATCTTATTTTATGTATTTATTTCTGAAACTCTCTGAGAAATTCGATGTCCCGATTAAATAAACCATCGCAAGCATACCGATTTGGCATGTAAAACGTATTAATGTTAGGACACAATAAAACACTGGTTGCTGATGATGATATCGTGTATACATGGCGCACAAACAGAAAACCAACAATTTCCCCTAAAAGCCAAACATAAACTCGATTGCGACAGAGCTACACACAGACCAAAGCATAAGTAATATAAACGAATCAGTGGGCGTAAAGGAGTATTTTTACAACAAAGCGAGTTCCAGCTGGTTAGCCCTCTCCGTCGGAAATTGGACAGCAACATTTTTCCGGATTCATTGAGCGCGCTTTTTGAAAGGGACACTCAAATTGACTCAATTAAAGTGGACAAAAGCAATTACACGCAATCATTTGGTGTGATTCTTTCATCTGGCTTAATGGAAGTTCACACGAGCTTTTAGGGTTTGCGGCGGGCAGGAATCGAACCCGGTAATGCATTTTGGTGGGTAACTCTGTTGACGTAATGGAATCAGCTGTTCTGACTGTCTCCGGAGCAAGACGCTGATTGGCTTCTGATTCGGTTTCCTCTGTGGCTAAGTTGATTGTTGTGCCACCGCCGAGAGGTGGGGGTGAACTCTCCCATCGAGCAGGCACCTAATGGAAGGCTAATAAGGGAGTTTCGTGGAGCCCAGTGCCTAAAACCATCGAATCCTCTCTGAATATAGGCTATATAGATGGTCTTTGTAAAAAATATATAAGTTTATTTGATTCGTGTTCATAAACATAGGATGTGAACCGAGTCGATAAAATTTAGCACACGGGGGATGAAAACGTTACGCGACCGCCCTACCTTAGCGAAACGCAACACAAAACTCTGTTCAGTTGAAAGTAATGAGACAGCCAACGCGTCATTAAGTCGAAACAAATTCTTTGTCAGTTTATTAAGAGACGCCAATTTCCTGCCGGTATGCTGAAATGACGCCCCGCCCTCCTCACCCCCGAAAGCTCCCCCAGGAAAAAATCTTGTCTGTGTTCGTTTCGATTCGCAAACGGAACCTGAGAATTAATTTAGAGGCGCCCTGTAATAAAGAGCCTCCAGAACGACTTCTTTCATAATGAGACGGAAAAGAAAATACTTTGTAATTTTCCGAGGGCTAATTAATCATGTAAACAGAGTGTCTTAGCGCGGGTTGGCCAATTAATTGCAATGTTTCTCCAAATTACGTTGTTGCTTTGTTTCCGACGGATTAAAGCGTTTCGTCGCTGTTTTGATTCCGCGTTTGATTGTTCGCGTTGTTTGACGTTCGATTGTTGTTTTGCTTGCCAATACCATTATTAGTCTATTTGGCTCTGCTGTGTTGGTATTGACTGGGTAAATATTGATAATACACGATCGAACCTTGTTTGAGATTTGATTACTTTGTCTGTTGATTTTGCACCGCAATTGGTAATTTACATACTTTTGTCTTAAGAGGTTATACTATTTCAAATACAATTTTTTCAAACATATTGTCACCACCTCTACCGTAACACAGGGACGTAATGATGCAGAAGTAACGTCAACATACACACACATATGATTGGATGGCTGACACATCCCCTGAGTTTTATAGCCGGAAAGTGAGCAATAACCAGTAAAAGGTAGCACAATAAAAGGGCGATAAGGTGATATGAGTTTGAGACAGACACATGTGGCAGCTCACGGCCGGATTACAAGATACGAAGGTACGCGACAATCATTGATACAATAACAATTAGGTCTAGTGTCGATAAGATAGTAGGGAGTGAACACAGCAATAACAGGGTGATCCGTCAGTGTCAGGTGGAGTGTCCAACTGTCCCTGATAACAGAGATAACGCCAGTGATAACGGCCCAAAGTGGAAAATACTGAGAGATAATGCAAGGGAAAACCGGTGTTTTATAAAGCTTGTTTCGGGGATTAAGAAAATAATTGGAACGTTGCGAAATGGATGAATGATTTTTACTGATTGCAATAAAACACGGTGAAGAGAAGATGTTGTGGTTCAGACGAATAAATATATTAAAATAACATTAATTATAAAATGAGACAGATAAACAATGCATGAAATATAAAACAACGATCAATAAGAAAGTATTTCAATTCGAAACCTCAAGAAAAACTTTTTGAAACAGCAGTTTAAGAGGTATGGTGGAAATCTTCAAATGAAAAGAAGACAGTAAAGAGAAATACTTTTTAATGTTTGGGGGATCCTTCCAGAACCTTAGGGAAGGCTTTACTACGCGAGTGAGAGCCTTCTATGACGCAACAGGCAAGTAAGGTAATGCTAAGGGCGTACTTGTGATACCCTCGGGATCTTCTGATAATAATTCAAGAGTAAAAGTTATTTTTAATTTATCTGAACACATCTTGTGGAAAATGCTTTGAAATTTCGTGGCTACACTTTTAAATTAAAACTGATGAACTTATATTTGTACGCGAGGAATTAAAGTATGCTTACAAAACAAGTTTATTTCAGTCTTAGCTATTTCGCTGATTGTTCATCTGCTTGCTTTCGGCCTCTACGGAGACAAAAGCCCCTCCTGAATTCCCATCTCCCATCCCGTAAGTTTGAAAAAGAGATAATAAATCATTTAAGGTTTGAAGTAAACTTGAAGGACTGTAGACATGTTTTTAAATTAAGTATATCTCGTCAACATATTAAGTCGTAACTAAATCTTAGAGAAACCTCGTAAGTGGAAGAAAAATAAATGAAAACTAAAAAAACTATTTAACATATCAGTATTTGAAGAAGGTTTCTTTGTTGCAAACAATGTTATGCCCTTTTTTCTGTTGCTTCACTGAAAAAATTATGTATAATAATTTAATGTTGTTAAAGTGGAGGGTAAATGCAATTAGGATGATTACTAACGAGCAACAAATACTCTTGTTTGCAGTTTAATGGATCACGACTATTTTGTTTTCTGAATTGTAAAGCTTTTATAGAATACAAAACCGTATTTATCTCCATCCCACGCTAAACGTCTTGTCATCTTTATTGAAGGGTTTATCAGACAGACAAACAAGTGTTTGTAGGTCAGAGAAAGACAGGAGAGCCGCAGGATCAGGAGGAGGTGACGGAGTGGAAGCTTACTCAGCCACTGACGCGGACGCTCCTTTGATCCTGGGGGAGATGTTGTCCAAGCGGGCGAGCAAAGCGTTGTGACAATTATGGAGGCTTATTGCACTCATTATTGAACATAGTCCGTCGCCTCCCAATCGCTTCCCTCCCGGACTGTTGGCGCGTCCTGAAGGGTTCCGAGAGAGCCTGGATATCGTTTTATTTGGTAACGAGTATCCTTGGAAACGTATAACTTATATTGCTTGCTCATACATTTGAAGACAAGGGACAATTAGACCAGTACCAGTTTCCACTGTAGATAAAATTATAATACTACAATTACTAACTTTTTATTTTCATAGAGTACAGGTCCCATTCGTCTGAGCAGACTTCTCAGTCGTTTACACTGATAGAACAATACAATGTATACATAACGTAGCTATGATGAGAAGGGTTGATTCTAAGTAAATGTTGACCTTAGCTCCAATTCGCCTTCCTTTTATAGCAGCGTTTGCAATCTCTGAATCTAGATGGAATTCTTTAGAGCAGTTCTAATGTCGAATCGATGCAAAGAGTTCATTTGAGCTTCTTCATCAGCGAATTTTGTTTGGATCTCTTCAGACGGAAATGACTCCAGATTCCAGGAGTTAAGTCTGTGACAGCGTCAGATTCCAGACGCTGCATTAAGAGGAAGTCAACATTTATACAAGTGTATAAATATGAAAAAAATATTTATCATAACATTTAAAGAACTTCGTTTGGTTCTACCGAGATTAAGATGAGGAGTCTCAGCACTCTAAACGATCGTTACACGGTCCCTTCATGAGAGCGGTTCCAGAACCGAACGTTCTGCCCCTCACACACGCCGCGCCGCGCCGCTTCCGATAACAGATACCCATAGCCGATCAACAGTAACCATTCCTTGTGCAAACAATTAACAAATAATAAGAGAAACTATTGTTGTCGAGTGTCGGATACCCTCAGCTGAGACAAAGAACGAGAAACAATAATCCACTAGCGTCTTTGTCCCCGATAAACAAAAGCGATAGAGGCGCCCCTATCGTCGGATCGGGAACAATGCCACGCAGGAAACATCCACTTACCGAGGCCGGACTTGAGGTTTCATCGATGTAATTAAACATAGCCTGCTCGATAAGACGTGTATCGTATGATACGCTTTGTTCTTTGTATTTGTAGGGCGCTTCACTGTGAGCGAGCTCTTGAGGGTACGTTGGCTGGTGCGCTTCGTGTCATCGAGTCCCTGTGACAAAAGCTCGCTGGAACAGCGCTTCTGCGGCATAGCTCAATGAAGTTGGTTCGTTGAGTAACCGAGCGTTGCATAGAGTGGCACGAGTACAAATGTATCTAGAGAAGATATGTTTTACAAATAAAACTCATTACTTTCCATGACATTTTAATACTTACTCAACCCTTGAAATATTTGACTATAGAAAGGACTAAGGCGAACAATACAGAACAGGAACTTCTTAGAACATAAATTGAAAATACAACCTATACATTTTACCCTGTATTGGTGTAATTGGATGTCATTTGATATCGTCAGACCTAATATGGTTCAATGACACAGAGTACGTTAAATCTGTTTAGGAATATTGCAGGAGACTACCGCTTATGCGAATCTTTTAGATCAGCTCTTTGTCAAAAAGATGCAAACAATTCGTTTTGAACTCATTCGTCGCTGTTTGCATTTCTTCAGACGGATATGGACTCCAGATTCCAGGAGTCGAGCCTGTAACAGCGTCAGAATTCAAACGCTGAACTAAGCGGAAGGTGAAATGGAGTTGAACTCAACATTCGCATTGAATAACCCTTCCCACCATAGCTAAGTTATGTGTATCCCTTAAGCTATTTTTACTCTAACGAATAATGTGTGTCATCTGAATTTAATGTGGAATTCAAATCTCATGTTTGGGAATCATGAATGAATCATGAGGGTTACTTACATACCCTTTCCTGGTCTACTACCACCGCACCTCCCCGTACTATTTACGTTCTTGGAGATACATGCTGGAAAATGTAATTAATATTTTTTACAAATAGAAAGCTTTGTCTGCATAAATATTGTACCTTCTAAAGATGTATTATTTTTGGATCCTGGTTCTTTCTCTCCTTAATACAAACGGAGCGTTTGTGGTTACCGATTTTCAGGCATACAATAGTCTAAACAATCATCGATGAAAAGTAATTATCGACGGATTGGTAGTGAAAAAAAAGAAATCTAAGTAAGCCGGGGCTACGTCCCACATGGACCCCGATGGCAGCTCCCGTTTCGTCCCCCAGACTGCGCCCCATTGCCCCCATCGTGTTCCCGCATCTCCCGCCCCCCCCAGATTTAATTACCGAAAAATCAGCTGGCGGGAAAACAATCAAAGCGGCGGTGAATCATTGTCAGGAGGACAAATCGCGCGGCATTCTTCCGCTGATTCCCGCCTAATTGTGGCGCTCTGTCAGGATCAGCTCAGGGCAGGGAGTAAATCAAAACACGCGCCTGTGAATGCCGTTTACACGCCTAATTGCAGAACAGTAACTCAAATCCAACAGGAAATTACAAGTAAGAGTTTACTTTGTACTCTCATCAAGTGTGCAATTTTCAACAGTATTCGCTCATTACGTTCAGAAACTTGTGTAGGGCAACAAAGAAACTTTCCCTTCCTCAGATGATTTATGTAACAAAAAGTACACAATGATAAGATAAGATAATGCAAAATATTTATTCAGGAAAAGATCATGAAGCTAAATGTAAGTTTTCATCGTGTAATGTTAGTTATCATATAAAAGTACGTAGAAATTGCGTATTCAATAAGTAGGAAAAGAACGGTTATTTGCAACTGCAATATTTTAAAAATTATTTGAAATGATAAAATATTAATTTTACTATTGCTAAAACTTCTTAATAACTTAAACTTAAATTGTCATTGAGAAAGTTGAAATAAAATTTTCTTCAATGAACTTACAATTAAAAAAATATTAGATGAGAATGTCAATTTGCTCGAAAAGTTTTGCTCAATGTGTTTGTGAAAATGTACTCAGAGTAACATTATTTTTCATAACTACAGTAGAATTATTATTGCTAATGTAATTATTATATTATTTCCTAATTAAAATAAGTCAGATTTTAGATGAACAGTATTTTATGGTATTGTTTTGAAATCATATGGTTTTTTTATAATTAAAAAGTACTGTATGAAAATCGCCAATTACAAATATTTGCTGTTTAAAGCAACAGACAGCTTAAGGGAATTAAAAATATACTAGGTTTATTCAATAGGTTTCATTAATCTTTCATTAATTTGAACTACAAAAACAAATGACATAAAATGTTTCATCATTCGATTTAGAGCTTTTGCACGTTTTGGTCTTTAGAGATGGACACTGCTGAAATTTACTAAAATATATATGAAATGCTGCATAGACTTTTACACTTCCTCAGAAAACAACTGATATGTGTTAAATTGTGAGAGTAAATTATTTATTGCATTAATAACCACAAAACGTGTATGCATCTTCACAGAGGACTAAAGTGAGAAGATATAATTAAAACATACGAGAGCAAATCATTAATTAAAAAAAATGTTGCATATAAGTATAAATTTGTACGATGAGCGTCTTGTAAAGATATCCCGCCCTCCTCTCTCACACAAGTACAGCTGTTGTGGAACCTAAGAACATCCGAGGAACCACAAATTGCAGGGTGAAAGCCATGATTTAGGGGCGTGCGGGCAAAAATAGCCAAACTGGGGCGAGGTATGCGATATTAAGACAACCCCATTATTCGCAGGGGAGAAAAACCCGTCTGAAATTTCATTAACGTCATTTTAAGGTAAATTTATACATTGTAATTTCCACGGCATGTGCTTAAGAGCTTCAACTCGAGTACAGTCGGTACCAAAACTCCGATCTGGCTGCGGAACTACTTGTCTGTGTGAAGAGTAAAACTTTTGTTTGTTGTTAAGATGACTTTCGTTCTATCGGAGGGTAAATTGACATAATTTATTTTTGTACATACGGGATTTAGATTTGTCGTATTACTCATCAAAACAAAAATTGAATTAATCGTTCGTTCAAATAAATATTAAAATCTTCTTAAGTATTAATTTTGGTTTTAAAATAATAAATATTTAATATTCTAGCTCAATCTGAATAGAATAGCTTTTGGAATATTGTAATATTACAAGCCTTTACTGCAAAACAAACTACTGAATATCTTTGTATTAATATTTTTAATATTTTAAAATTTCAGTCTTTTAAATTAACCTTACGGATGAAACGTATTCTGCTTATTAATGATTTTACTAGGAATATTTCACTTACGAGCATCTCATAATCAAATATCTGTCATATTATTTTATCTGTCATATTATTTAACAAATAATCAAGAACATATTTCCATCGTAATATGCATTAATAAAAATAAATTTTCACATTTCACATGTTATTGATATTATAGTCAATAATACTGGACATATTATTGATTATTATTTACTATAATGACTAACGATTACAATTATTACATTAAAATAATGAGATTTTATAAAATAAATGTTTGTTATATACGTTCTTATATACATTGTTACGTGAAAACATTATGTGTAGTATTATTTAGTAAAGAATACGATTATGAGAAGAGTACGAAGCGTTTGATAGTCAACACAAGAGAACAACAAAAGCAATATGTTTTAGGGCGGTTTGTCGGCAAACTTTCCTTCAAGAAATTCCCCTCTTAGCGCGTTTTAAGTAACTCCCCCTACCCCCTTCTCAGTCGGCGTCTTAGAGTTGGATGTACATACGGTTAGGGGGTGAGACATATATCACATCTTGCAAATACAGAGCCACCTACAATGTTACGGCAAAACATTTTAATAACCCTTTCACCCTCGAATATAGCGGCGACACTGCCACAAACCCACCTAGGCACATGTAATTGTTAATTAATGAATGTAAATTTATGTGGGTTTCATTCCGCTTCCCCTTACTGTTTAATAAGAGGCTTAGTAGTTCAGAAGTATGTGTCACTGGAATTTGTGGTTATTCTACTGCGAAGCACAACAGGGCAGGATTGTTCAGCCTTTATCTGCTGTGATGCTTCAGAGACCTATCCGAAACTAGCGCCGCTTTCGCATACAATTTTCATACTTAATTTTAATAATAATTGTAACAAACTCACAACTACAGACAAGTTAAATTACCCAGTTTTCTTGTAGCAAATAATTTACAACGGATATTATGTGCTGTAATAGCAGTATCAAGCGCTTTGTACAATCTTAAATCATTACTATTGTAGAACCTGTTATGTAGATTGGCCTCTGTAACAATAATTATGGCATTTGCCATACAATGATTAAACGATGCAATTTAAATGCTAACTATATCTTTGAATGAGTGCGGTAGATATTACTGTTGATGATTGCATTAATAGTGATGTTGCGCGCATTGCAAATTGTCTTTCGATTGTATACTGATTGTAGTGAAAACAAAATCAATGGAATTAAACAATTTTGCTGGTTGAAGCTTTGGAAGTGTCTATTAACAGAAAACAGAGTACTTTATTAATGGCTCAGATTCAGGAGGTACTCTTGAAACTGTTTTTATGAGTCTTACGAGGGCAGTAAAACAAAATTAAAACGATCGCCTTTCCTCAAATAGTTCGCTTTACATAATATATTATTTGTAGTTGATACAACATATAAGTCAGTTAGTTGTTTTTAAATAAACAATGTAATTGTGGTATAAGAAGATATGTCATACTCGTTACTTTAGCAGGGAAGGGGTGAGAGATATTATGATACTTCAGATAGTATTAAAGAGGTTTCAACAAAACCTCTTTCAGGCTGATGCCCAAATTTAAAGTACTCCAACGTATAACGACAGAATGTGTTCGAAAGATAGTACATCTTCTCAGTAAGTCTCGGGGATGCATTACAAATGGATCTCCTGCGGGGCAATCTAAAGGCAGGAAAGCTGCCCTGGACAATGTTGATGGTATGCCCGGCTCGTGTGGACAATACCCGCAATCCGGGGTGAAATGGATACCGGGGACACAACAGTGGTCGGCGCGAGCGCGGCGGGAGGCGAGGTATCGGCCAAGTGCTAATCCTGGGCAGATCTAGGGCGGTCACTCGGGGGACAAACACGTGCTACAATAAGGGCGGCCTCACAGAAACTGATAGGAATGTAAGCTGGAGGTGCGATTGTTGGCGGAAATGTCCTTTCAGCACTACAAGAGGCTACAATACCAGCTGTTTGGATCCCAAATGCAACCTAAAGCCTCTATCAAGTGGGGACTGTTGAACATTTTTAAACACATACTTCACTGTAATGAGACCTTTCGCAAGGAAGGTATTATAGGTGCCAAAACCCACGAAGTGATGCTTCTATCCCATAACTTATATAATGTTGATGATTGTTGACATTTGAAGCAGGTAATACTGGATAGATTATTATAGTACCAAATATTTCAACTAACTGAGTTTCATTTTTTATACGATCATTGTTAAATAACCGAATTATACAGCGTATTACGATTTATAAAATTGTTTCATATAATAAAGCCAACCGAGCATTGCTCTTAGCGAAAAGCAATTTCACAAAATGCATTTAATATTGATAAACAAATTAGAAACGTTCGGAGTTCGGCGAAAATGAAGTCAGTTGATAAATAAGAGAGAAATTAAAATTGGAAACGCTCAACAACTTCTTCTGAGGATTCAAGAAGGGAAATTAAAAACGTAAACGAACATTTCTTAGTAATTAAAAACTTATTAATTTAGGGAAACAAGGGAAGTTTGTCATAACTGATTTTGTTTCGGTTGAACCCTTTTTAGAGGCGTCAATTAAATCCTTTGAATAAAACAGGTGTATTTCTCGGCGTCGAGCGTTAAGGAGGGGTAATATCTCGGGATGAAGAAACTTTGTCTTTCATTAAATCCCGTAAGCGGCGACATGGAGGTTGTTAATTCGGCCCAAGTACAGTCGGTACTGTCCTCCCCCACTATTGTCACTCGAGGGCTTTGATATCCCTTGATACTACATCAAACCGTAGTCCTGTATTAAGTGCATAGTCAGTATGTTTATTATGGAATTTTGAACTCGTAGTACTATAAAAGTTTCACCCAGGGGCGTGCAGCTGCAATGTTAAATAAGCCAAGCCCCGTAAAAGCACAATATAAACAATTACGATTCGCGTACGCTCACGTTTGGAGCGGCGGCAGACATAAGCGCTGAAAGCACACAACGGAGGTAATGAACGCGGCTGTACGGGATCGTCAGAAGAGACATTAAATAAAACTCGCACAAATTGAAAGCAATTAACGCTGAATCGTAAAAAAACCGGGAAAAATCTGATGAGTCGCGACAACAGACTGAATGCAATGAGTGTTTTCTGGCGTCGAGGGAACGACTGCCAGTTGAAAAAATGGAAATGGAAAATATTAGAATTAACAGAGCTCTGACACCTCTCAAACAAACAAAGCGCCCTCCACACACCACTGTGGCGCGGCACGATTCGCATTCGGTCAGTCTGTCTAATTTGTTCACGGCCTTTACAAATTTGCTCGTCGAATCACTTTTCCTTTTGTATCTTGTGAAGTTTACTAGCATAATCGTCATTAAACTGCCATTTTATTAATACCTTCGGTCTGCTGTACATTACTCAATTTGTTTACACGCTAGATGTTTTATTCGAAGAGTTTTGCAAGATTGTAAGAGACTTAATGATGTAGTGTAGACTCCTTATTTAGTTCAAGAAATTTGTGATTTCTCATGAACCTTTGAGAATGAGAAATATAACTGAAGGGTTGTATCCAACTTCAAGAGATTGAAAGATTTAGTTGTTCTCTCCACAATTCAACGTTTATGTATGTTGTAAGAGTACCTACAGTCTTAACCTCAAACTTCGTGAGCCGACTTATATATGTTGTTGTTGACCTTTTGCTGCATTACCATCCCCAGATTCACCTCTGGTCGTATAGAAACCAAAACCTTCTCGCCCTATGTGACAGCCTGTCTATTATTGCACTGTGTCCAATGTTTACCCCTGACTTCCTGCAGCCGCAGCTAGAATGTTTACGGGCCACCCTTGCCATGTCTGGCCCACGGTCTGCTCGGTCTGCTCTATAACACTCCCCCATCTGCGTCTAGACACTCGAGAGCGCGATGATGGACACATTGCTCACCGCCCACCCCCACCCCTAACCCCGTCCCAGTATCTTGACGTGCTTTTAGAAACTACTCAGTGCTTGAAATATTCCTGGATTTATGAGGAATAGTCTGCTAGATAATGTGGGTGCCTGCCCTGCCTGGCCCAACGTTACCATTAGTGTCCTAGGTTAAAATTAGCGCTCTCTACCTTCCACTTCTAGGATCTCACATTTCAAACATCTTATTTATCATACGGCCTGCTTGTAAATGCTACAATATTAGTTTTAGATCACCATTCCACAAAAAAATAAACATGTTAGTAATATGTAACCAAAATTTCTGTTACCTTCACAATCGTTTCATATTTACAACGAATGTAAACAAAGAAAATATGGTAAATTGGTAGAGAACGGTCAATAATAATTTGCGTGATTTTATACTATCTCCTTACCTTGTTAGCACTGAAAGCGGTGTGTTTAATAACACACACAAAATAACAACTTATTTTAAAACACCCTAAATCGTCAGAGAAAGAAGTGAAAATATCCACAAGGTATATAACAAATTTATCTTTCTTATTGAAAAACGCAGAAAAGATCAACCCCACAGAAAACAACCCTCTTTGCAAAATCACGCCTTTTATTTCCCACCTTGACAGATCGGAAGCGAAGAAAAATGTATCCGAAGCTGAAATATGAGACGGGAATATATTAGAACATGTGTTGAAGAGAGATAGGGCATCCATCATGGCTTCCACATAAATCAGGCCAGACGTCAAAATCAGGTGCATTTTTCGCGGGATCCCTCCCCTGACGGTGGATCTTGGAGCCCTCGGGGCAACTTCCTAATTAACACTTACGATTACTTATTCAAAATTTAATTACTGTATTTCTTGTTGTGAGAGGTTTTGCCGCGGGTTCCGCTGCGAACTTAGATCCAAAGTCGGAGGTATCGTTTTAATTAAACTCCAAATTCTATTTATCTTTCACTTTATAATCTGACTCTAAAGTTTTAATAAGTTAAATGCAACTCTTATTGTTTCTCAAAGCAATCTTTCTCTGAATTGTAAGTTTGTACGTGCAGACAGTCATATATCAAGTTCGGATATTGTTATAAGTAACAATTTAATTGTTATATCTAATAATGTTGCCCTCCAATATAATCTTGCTCTGAATTGTAAGTTTGTACGTGCAGACAGTCATATCAAGTTCGGATATTGTTATAAGTAACAATTTAATTGTTATATCTAATAATGTTGCCCTCCAGTATATTTCGTGTATGTTTCAGTTTTACCACAAAACTAGAAGAAAAAGGAAGTCCTTTAAATATATTTATTGAAATAAAATATGTTACTATAATATTCAATATGCTCTCTAGACAGACATATATGGGGTTTTCAGTATGTATAAATTTACTCTGTATTAAATTATACTTGTTACTCAATGGTAAGAGAGCAAATGGTATTAGGCAAGAGGGTAGCCTAACAGCCAACAAGAAATTCATATCTGTGCGCCAAACTTTAGAATGCGGATAATTTAAATATTACCACATGAAAAGAATGTGAATAATATATTCTTCCAGCTGAAGTAAATTAAACCTCATGGATTACACTCTATGTGTCAAGAAGTTGCAGTGTAGTCTAACACTTAGTACTAGTTGCAGATGGTTTCGGAAAGTCGTAGAAAAAGGGTTTATTGTAGAGACAGTGAAGAACGACCGGAGGCGTCAAACAAATGAATGGTCAATACTTGAAGAGAAAACAAAGTATACAGTTCAATAGATACTCCCCGTACCGGATAGGGTGTCGACCCGGACTCGGGGTTCGAGGGGTGGGGGTGGGGTAGTTTTTAATCACTTTAATAAGTATCGGTTGCCTGGCAACCAAGTGAGTCAGGAAATCGATCGCTCGACATGACACACATACAGGCTTGTTGTACTATTGTTATTGTTGTTGTTGATTGGCGGCTGTGGACTACAGTACTGTTGACTCGTTCCAAGTGCGGCCCATCAACAATCAACTGTTGATTCAGTCAGACTGCGGCTGTTTGAGTTCCCCCGCGTTGACAGTTGACAGCTACTTCTCGTGTTGGTTCGTCAAATTATTACGTTTGTCCGAACGTACGAGTAGGCGGTATTCAAGAGGTCAAATTGGTTCGCTAAACTTTGCGGCGTATAAATGTCTTTTGTTATAGTTGCATTAAATATTACAATTAATCCTATTATATTTAATTATTGTTTAAAAATTAAATAGCGACGTATCCTTTAAGTGCCGAACTTAACATATCTTCTATTATGTTATTGAAATGTATTTACAATTTTACACAAGAACAAATATGAATGTCCAAACAATAGTATGTTAGGATTAATTATCCAAAAAAAAGAACTTACTGAAAAGAATAGGTTTGTCCTATAAGAAAACCCTTATAAATAAGGTAACTGGAAGAACAAACTGATAACGTGCAGCACCAGTAGTTCCGATTATCATATTCTACCACTAAGTTATGTACGTTCATATATATGATTCTAGTCGTGATTCCCCTAAGCAACAAGAATGTAATCAAACCTATTAACAAATCCGATAGGACCATATTCCACAAGTAATTATATAAAAGATAGATTGATAAAAGACATTCAAGTTGACAGGCATGGTGTAGATTATGTTACTGTGCACAAAAGAAGAGCTTAGTAATTTACACTTCCTATTACTGGTTCGGTGGAATTGTGCATCATGAACTCTTTAAGATTAGAGAGAGGCAGGTGAACGTTCCGTGTAAAATATTGAAGGCTGGTTAAGGAGTCCCTTTGAAGTGGTAAAATGAAAGAAAGGTTTTAACCGGCAGCGGGTGGAACAACAGACAATAAGTTGAGGGAGGAAAGGCAATATCCAGAAACAAAGATGCAAGAGCTCGCCTGTAAATCAAAACTAATAATATCCGGAAACTTTGGCCCTTTTATGAAATGCAATAATTAATCTGGCCGGTAGTAACTACCTCTCTATGTGTGCTGCTCTCCTTTTAATTTTACGACTACAGACATTTTCATTATTCGAAACCGCGCATAAAAAACAGCAGCGTCTTCCGCGGATAAGTTTTTAATAAAAGTGGCCGTTAAGGCGAGGTGCATTCCGGCCAAAAATGCCCCCCTCAGCCCCAACCTCGGCCGCCCGCCGCCTTTTATGTAAATGGCCCACTTAGTGTGGGTGTAATTTGTGAAAAACTTGGTTACCTCCGACTTGCTGCGGGGGAGTAACATTCGAAGATGATTGCCGTTTCTAATCTTACCAGCGATGTAGAAGTAGACTCAGATTTGGCGTCATTCAGTCGAAGATTCCATTTTTAGGGAAATCGAGATTATGTAAATAGCGTTATTTCTTTACTATAATGATAATGAGTCCTTTAAAACGGTTTTAAGGGGGCGCATACCTGTAGTCTATACAAGTAACTTACAATTTGTCATCATCTTGAAAATAGACGTCGACGAATCTCTTGGAATCCTTACGGTTCTCAGTAATGAGTCAAAGATAGCGAATAACGACGAAATATTAAACAAAGAATACGATATTGTATAACTTCCATTGTTGAAGAACAGAAATTGAATCGTGCCAGTCGAAAGGAAGGATTACACCTTTGTTACCTCAAAAGAAAAGTTGAATCCAAACAGGGAGGTAGCAATATGAGGGACTTAGATGTCGGACTGATGTTTGACAAGGGGGAGGCTACAATGAGAAATAAGAATGGAAATTAATACGGAATCGTTTTGTTTGTTTAAGGGATGAGCGAGCAGCGTGGATCGGGAAGGGATAGACACAGGAGCGGACTCGCATTATTTTTCTATCCCATTGGATTAATGTCAGGAAGCGAAACGCCCTGTGTGACAGTCCATTCGACACCCCTCGGAGGGGTAGTAAATCGAAAAAAAACGCTTTCAAATTCGATTTCTGTAAATATATGAAAAATGAATGGAAGCTTTTAATAGCGAGCGAATGTGCGGTGTTTGGTGACGACCTAGAAGGGTTGGACCCCTGTCACCCGATACGACAAGACACACTATACAAGGTCTATGTTTGTGTATGGGGCAACATAATAGTCACTAGTACAGTCGATTATCGGTCCTGACGTAGTCCACGCCTTGTTCTTCTCTGGTCTCTGAGTGCATGACTGTTCATAGTTTTACATCCGGATAAAACTTGAGCACTTAAATTAAGTTTATGCTTCATAGAGGTCCAGGTTTCTACATAATGTCAAGACAGCCATTTTCCTTGTGTTTCACGTAGTTTCCTTAATAAGCGATAAGTCCAGGATATGTTTCTAATACATGGATCAAAAAGTCCAAAAATTCAATTTTGCTACTAAAAGCACCTCGGTAGTTGCTGAATACTTTGCATAGCTCTGCAAAACTGAACCTTGATGATGAGGTCAAACGGACACTTAATGAATAGATCTTTTTTTACACGATTTACGCTCCGAAAAGAAACAAGTCTTTGAATTTTTCGTGTGCCATAGAGAACTCTTTTTATTACAAATTCGTCAATTTGAGTACATCAATCAGAAAAGCACCTCGGTAGTTGCTGAATACTTTGCATAGCTCTGCAAAACTGAACCTTGATGATGAGGTCAAACGGACACTTAATGAATACATATTTTTTTACACGATTTACGCTCCGAAAAGAAACAAGTCTTTCAATTTTTCGTGTGCCATAGAGAACTCTTTTTATTACAAATTCGTCAATTTGAGTACATCAGTCAGAAACCATTCTTTGGGGTAATCTTCATTTCACTAAATATTTAAAAAAAAATGATAATATATTATGGTATGGATTTAATATTGTTATTAAACAAGCAAGTATTGTTTCAAACTCAAATTTGTATTGCAATGGTATATGCAATAAAAATGTTAAGGGAGTATGGATAAACTAGGTCAGAACTAAATTTTATTAATTTGTTCTTATTTTATTAACAGCGTCGTCCTGTCACATCTATGACTGCTTAGTTCATTTATACAATAGAGTACGCTAGTTTAATAATACGTTATGGCAATGAAATATCGACTAAGGAATAACTGATATTCATTAACAACTTCAACTGCTACAATGGAAGTAAAACTGAAAAAAACCATATACATTTCAGTTGACAAACCCTTCCCAGTAACTGGAGATCGTTACATCATCGGGACGCTATTAACGTAACATGACCTCAGCCAAAAAGAGTCCCTTGGCCCTAAAGCGTCAATGAGCCTGAAAACCCCGATATGCAGTTACCCCTGAACATAAAAAACACAATCATTTTTTCAATCGGTCGGGTGATATGTTGTTTTTATTTAGAGGGTCAGGATGACATCTGGCTTTTAGTGGGGCTGACGGCAGTGGCGAGCGGGGATCTGGATGTTTTCACCCCAGAACTGCGTCTACCCCGTCTGTGTAGATAAGACAACATGCGTCGCCGTGCCGTGCCGTGTGCACTTCACATTTATCATAGTCAGACCTATTTTTGGGCCTCTTTCTTAAAAGCTTCGAGTTTGAAAAGTAAAAATAATGATTCATTAATAATGAGATACGACAAAAATCATTTTTATACTTCAACTATTATACTGATCTGACTAAATTAGTCAAAGAAATTAGAAACGATCTTTCTCAATTTAATAACCGTACTTTTTAAAACACAATAAAAAGGCTTTTTTTAAAGTTTAACTAAACTTTATATTTTGATGACCAGTTTAATATAATCCTAATATAAATTTACAATGGGTAGAGTTTGATAAATGCATACTACTGCTATACTTAGCGTTGCTGTTTAAAAATCAGAAGTCGTTGCCGTTTATTGTTTATCGTGACGGAATGTTCCCATAATAATTAAAATTGTTATATATGTTTATGCATTTTTAAGTACACATTATTCAGATTGCAGATATGTATTATAAGTACTACTACAAATTGCTTGAAAAGTTCCAAAATAACTTCCTTTATGTATAACTTTTTTAACTCGACCGTTTTCTTAATTTTAAGTAGGGCCTATGGCTTGAGAAAACTGGGTTTTAACTAATAGATAATTGTTTGACTAAATACACAAGGAATTTTAACTTGGATTTGGTATGGCATATTGAATTTATTACACATTTTGGACGAAGGTTGATAATTATATCTGCAAATGTAATTGCGTCAAATTTATAAAAAATCTGGGACTTTTTTACTAAATAAGAAATTTGAAACAATAACCTGAAAACATAGTAGTTTCCCAACAAAATGCCACATCTATCGCATGGATATTCTTGAATTGCAATTTAATGTGTATAACGAATCCAAACAATTCTTTATCTCCTTGGAAGGAACTGTGAAAACTAATGTTCTTTTTAGCATTTCCAGGAAACACTGTCAGGTCGAGCGAAATAGTACAGCGGGGAGAGGAAGGGCAAGTCCGCGGTATTGGAAGCGGAGAAGACATAAGTCACTAAGCCTAAATGAGTCAACCTGTTCAATCTGGAGCGCTATATTTTAGTGTAGACGGAGATAGCGTGGTGTAGGGTCAAGATATTGGACTGGCCAGGAGCTCGTAAAATATAATCCCGCTGGTGGTTCTCTCAGAGAGGGGGGAGGGGGTGGCTGTCCGTCTGTCTAGTTTGACTTATAGTCTCCAAGATTGGTCCGTCAAACCTTCCGAGGGAGATGTGGTCACCGACAAATAGAGTAGCAACATTTTTCTATCAATTGACGTATTGCTGTAGACTATTCTTTAGTATATACACCATATAGGTCCCTAATTACATAAACATATTAGAAGTCTCAATTAAAGGTTGTCACGACTTGAAAAGTCTTACAGATTAACTCAAAATTATCGGATTTTTTAAAGGGATTAGTAATGTATACATTTCCGTCTTACGTAACTGTTTTTTTACCGTCTAGACGAATAACATAACCTAAAACTGTGAGTAATTTTTTCAATAAAACTCATAAAGTGTTGACCTGCTTTAACGCGCATCATTGCAATCATTATCGTATAGTGTTTATGATATGAATTTGTTAACTATTATGATTTTTAATCTCTCTGAACGATAGCTACATAAACAGGTGAAAATGTGTTGAAGGTAAAACGTAATTAGTAACTGCGATAAAATCTTAGAGCAATTCCCCGATTTTGAGTTTATTTTTATAAAACAGATATATCCGAATTCTGTTCGTGAATCATGTATAAATTATTTTAGGTACTAAATCATAAATTATAGATGGCCCCTGAATCTATGCAAATCCTGTGAATAAAACTGGATTGCACTCTCGGGTAAGTACCAGTAAATTATTTGAAAGATTTCAAGCAACATTAGTATATTTTTTCGGTTGAAATTTCTTTTGATTGATATAGCCTATATTCACTCGTGTAGTTTACAACACAAACAGGCATTTTCAGACATGTGTACCGCATTCTTACTTCAGCCAGTGTAACAATTACGACATGGTTTGTTTAATTAGTCAATATACTCACTACATAAAACAAACATCAATAATACTTCTGGTCAGTGACTAATAACTGTCTCATAAACGTCCGGAGTCTTAATAAACAAAACGAAATGTTGTACCGTATTATGTTACAACATAAACAACTATACGTGAACGTATCTTAAAATGAGGACGTGGAGTTGTCTTTGCCATTTATAACTTTTCCATGATCCAAGCAGAGCCTTGGAATAATTTACTATTGATTTGCGAGACGAGCAAGCGACGTGTGTGTGCCGGCTTGAGTACTGTCTGAAGGTGTGTATCTTCAATCACCAAAGCACACATGGTAATCTAACCAATCATCTTCCTTTCACGTTCCAATTTGGTATCACTTCACCACGTGGGGCTCCAACCCTTCCTTTCTCTGCCGCACAACACACACTGTTTAGTAACATCAGGTTACGTCTCTCTCAGAGGTGTGCACAGTTTTTAACCTCGTCGTTGAGGACAATAAAACGAAGATTTGAATCAGTTCTCTACGTAACCAAAGATTGCCATGATGAAACTTTAAGGAGATTCGGCACTGTAGTAGGTAATTTCTTTATCCTTTCCTTTGTGTGTTTGTAAACATTTAATTGACAGAATAGTTTAGGGGTTTATTAAGTAAATGGTTTTTATTTATAGATTTTGAAATTTGATTAAATGAAAAATCACTCCTTTGTAATATTTTAGGAGTCAAATGAAAGAAATACTATCAATATTTAAAAATTCACGTTTTCCATAATCATAGCTTTAATGCAAGCATGTTAAACATGTAACCTTTATTTTTGTTTAGCAATTAAAATTTCGGTATATACAAAAAATTTAACAGTGATGTAATAGGCAAAATGGGTTCAAATACAAGTACATTTACCTTCTTTACTTAATATCTGATATATTAATATGCAAGCAAGTTCCCACAGTGTTTAAATAAATAATTTATCATTATTATTATCCGCTACATACTAAAATAAATCATAAACGGTGTTAAATCAAAGCTTGTAGCCCATCATAAAGTGCCGAAATATGTATACAAACGGCTTCTTTTACATTATTCCTTCTGAGAACTTAGTACAGGAGAACAATATAACAACACAAATTGTAATAAAACTTTTTTGGGCCTTTTCGTGTTTAGAATCCAAACAAATGAGAAAATTAATCTTGATTAAATCATAAATTATCGGTGTAAAACGTATCTCTTATTATAAACCTTCTAAAAGAGAAAAGATGAAACTCTCCGAATGGAATTTCATGAAAGAGTGGAGTAATTGAAGTCCTTTTCAGTTTACCGAGTAATAACAACGGAGCGCACGGATTCGATTATGCGCTGAATTATAATGAAAAATAAGCAATTATCAGACGAACGGAAAGATTGTTTTTATTGGAAATGAGGTTCGTTCTGAGGAATTCGTCTGATTAAAACCATTTGTTGTTTCGTCCGGTTCTTATATCGCATGAATACGACCCGCGGCTGTCATAACCGGACTGAAAATACATCTGTTACTGGAGCTACTGATTATGCAAACATCGATAAATTTCTGGATAGTGTCGATTTCATAAAATTTAATATATTTATGTTGTACTAACCTAACTATTTACGCTATTGACTGCGCAAGATAAGCATAGAAATAGTAGTAAAAATAACACATAACCTCTAAACAGCTCGTATATATTCATTTAAGAGCTGTTTTGACGAACTTTTTCTGCTTTGCGTGGAAACCTTTTCTGGGAAGAAAATTGAAACCAAATGCATAGTAAGGGAAATATGGAACTGGAGTCTGTAGGTAGAGGCGACAACCAAGGCGGGCGGGGGGGATAAATTACCGTCATAGGGTTTTCAGGATTGGAGGGTGCACTATACTTTAATATGCACGGTATACTCTAAAGAATTTTTTTCTTAATGCAGCATATTCTTTGCTCTTGTGCAGTGTCTCTTTCCGGCTAGCTAGCTGCTGTTATATCCACACACAAGATATACGACGATGTTGTTTATAATGAGCCACCGTTGCGCGATGGTGCAATCTTTAGTAGATGCTCTGTGACAACGATTGTTATGTGCAGATTGTTATTGTAGACCGGCTGTTATTGGACCGAGTAATAACACATAACACAGGTTGATACTGAACAGGACAATCGGTGATCACTGCAGGCGGCTGAAAGACGAGTGTTTATTGGTCCCTACAAACAAACATCTCGCTATTAACCAATAACACCATCTGTTTAAACAGTCCACTACTTTTACTACTCACTTTTATTACTAACTGTTCTCTGTTATCATGCTTCTTGTTTCCTTCTACTTTGGTGCTGGTGCTGTCGTTAGTTTGATTATTTCCTCTGACTTTTAATGCGCTGCTGGGGTCGATATTTTTGTCTTTTCCTGGCGCGCATGGTAGTTCACATTTTCATGCTGTTGGTGGTTTGAAAAGGACATTAAATCGTCGGCTGCTGTTTTGACAATACTTGTTTTACCATTCGGTTCTCCTGTTCTTTTCTTATATATTTTTACTGTGATGTAGAGATTGCAGTAACAATTTGTTTATTCCTTTGTGGTTCCAGACAGTTGAATGCATCTTTTTTAAGGTTTTTTAAGGATTTCCTTCCAACGCCAAGAATGATATTTTTTATTCGGTGTACCAAATATTTAAAAAATATGAAAAAAGGCCCAAACTATTTGCAAACTTGTATTGTGTCCTTGGGAATCGATCCGTGACCTCTCGGTTAGAAAGGAAAGGTCATTATGGTTTTAAAAATAATCACGTGCAATTTCAGTAATATTTGTCATCTTTATAAGCAATAAAAAGCTACAATAAAATAAATTCGGTTTAGAAGCCATAACGTAGAAAGCCATTCTAATGTCCGTGAAATGAAAAAGCTGGAAGCATATAAAAAAAGCACATCCAAACCCGTTTCTGCCGACAGATTCCAGCATTCTGGACGTCCTGACAGATAATAAAACCCAATTACATGTTTATTACCGACAAACCTTCACTGAAAATTTTATTTTAATCGCCTGTTACAAGAGGAATTCCTTGTAAATTAACTTTGGCGAATACAAAACAAAACACGAGAGTTCTTCTGGACTTATAACGAAGCAAACTTCAGAACTTAACTCATTCTAAGTATTTCTTTAAAACCACAGACTTCTACTTTAAATGCCACTATTAACAAGCCAAAAGCACGAATCAGGATTCGTAAGTCCATTACATCGGTGAGGTGGGGGGGGGGGGTTTGATGGAGGGTCCCCGCACCTAGAACCGTTCAGCTCATATCAGGCGAGACCAGCTACTACTCGGATTTATTTTATTGCCCGAAAATCGTTTTATACCGACTATTACACAACCCTAAATGGCCTGTTCCATCTGAGCCTATTGTTCGAGGATCATCTTCGCCTTTCCGTTGTTAAAATTCGATACTTAGCTTCATTAGGACTAGAAAATAAGTGAGTGAATGTAAGTTTGTCTAGAGGTAAAATTAATTAAGCCCCACAATATTTACGCTTGAATTGATATGAGTATTAGATTTGTACGATAAGATTCTTATGGTTCATTCATATTTCTTTGTTGATAAAAAATATGGTGTACTGGTTATAATAGGCTAGGTTAGAAACGCTTCGAGTTAGACAGGTCCCGTTTATTGTTGGTTTTTACTTCGATGTGTCCAACAGACTTGTCCGGTCATGGCGTACAATACTGATGAAACGCAATAGCTCAATTTTCTTTCCAGAATATTTTTTGGATCTGTTTTGAAATCTGCTATACTTGCAAGATAAAGTATATGTAGTTTTAAAAAAATCCTGTAAAATAAGTCTCAATAGCTTAGGTTTTGTTGGGGTAATGTCAAGTTCTTCGTAATGAAACAAACTGCTTTTAGAAACATCCATTTGTGACTTATTTGGATGAACTACTATGTCTAAGTTCCATACTAAGAAATACACGCAAGATTTGATTCCCTGTCGCCTGGTTTGCCAAAATGAAGACAACGATTTTAAATCGTCCATAACAATCCGGCTCGCAAATTTCTGCCATCGTGTCTGGTTATCCACTAAAGAGATTCAACGAGTATGCCATTAAGTAAATAAAACTTATAATTCATCTCGCAGTAAATAAATACTACGACTATACAGAATTTCATATTTGAAATAAGATGGGAATAATTATTAATTATGAAAATTGAACAGTTGATTTTAATTCAACACTTGAGATTGTAATGTGTACGTTAAATTATTAACACAAATAATATTTTGTACTTTTGAGACTGTTACACCAGGTGTCAGCAGGCTCATTATCTTAAATGACAGTCTGTCGATGGACCTGTTAGCACAAAACATTCTTGGTATGACTCGTTTACAGCGGTCTAAACAAAAAGAGACAAAGTGAAGTGGATCTAATCGAAGTTATTACACAAGGGAAGGCGCAGCGCAGGTGGCTGGCAAACAAAAATTGTGTCGACTCACCGCTAATATTGTCACCCAGTGTTAATTGGGCACAGTGATGTGGATGTGCGGGAGACAATGTGGCGGATGTAACGGATCCACGGCAACAATCGCCAACAGTCGGGCAAGAACGATCGCTTCCTCTCAACGCCATATCTACGGTCAACGTGATCATAAAGTGATTTGCGCGCCTTCTCCACACTCAGTCATTGACCGCACATTGTTTAATCGGCTTCTGAAAAAATTCTGGATTCCTGTTGTGATGTGAAATTATCGACCTATAAGTTTGTTACGGCTGTTTTTGAAAAATGCATAAAATAACGCATTCGACTCATATAAATGAGCATTTTACACAATATTATCACTTATTTAACCATCAATTGTATTTTTAATACGGATGAAATGTATACAGTGTTGCATATATAAAATAAAGAAGCGTAGAATTTAGAAATTTAATTTAATTTACAGTTTTACCTCGATTTTTGTTTCACGCTTGAGACATATTCTGATATTAATTGCTCCTTTTCTTTTGAACTAGTGTCCTTTTCCGATCCCCCATTTCCATGCAGCCCACACCATCATCTCAGAATTTTGAATATTCCTAAGTAAATCTCGTATTGTGACCTGTTTAACCTGTTTTCTATTATTTAACTTGGTCCCGGGTTTTACGTCAGTAACTCTCTACCATTGCTCAGTTCCAGGCCGGGACGACCCCCCAAGCGAGCCTCCATCGGTCTAAGTCTGGCGGCCTCCCACCTCTCACATCAGCTCAAGAAGCACCGGTTGGAGAACGGAGACTATCCGGGCTACGAGAACGGACATCTGTCTGGTGAGTCAGTCTTTATATATTTCATATAGTTTATATAGAAATGGTTTGATTTCATGAAATAATTATATTTTTGAATAGTGGTTAGGTTGAGTGAAATAAGACATGTCTACCTCGACCACTACTCGCGCCCTTTTTTTTTTTTTTTTTTTTTTTTTTTTTTTGTTCTCTTAGGACAAGAAGCTTATAAATTGCACTTAGTCCTGTAAGAACCTTTGCGCTGCTTCCGGAGTGATAGGATATTCAGGATGGGTAAGGTTATGGAGTAGGGGGCCGCCTCCTATCGAGATCCATGAGGAAGAATTAAGGCACTACATCTCAAAGTCATCCTGGAAGAAGGGGAGGCCAGCTCTGAACGAGCCTCTACAGTCAAAGTAGGCAGGGGGTGGCACACCCTTGTTGAGGTTAACAAGAACCTCTGAGGTAAGGGAACAAATCCCACCAACTCCAACAGTCATCTTCCACAGTAGATTAGACCTATTGAATTGCCCATGAACCCCAGAACCTCAACATTTGCGGTTAGTGATGTGCCGCTACTGGACATCCATAAGGTGGCCCAGATTGAAGTGGCACATCGGTTTTTGCTGTGCCCAGTGGTGGGTTCAACTGGTAGGTATAAACCAGCCAGAAGTGATCCCTACTGGGTATACTCGCGCCCTTAGCGCATCCTCTTTGTATTCGATGAATACTTGACTAATAATTTTAACTGATTTTTCAAAAGTTTAAAAATTTAGTTTGTATTTCCTTCCTCTTTGTGATATTTCACTCGGTCTTAAAGATGTATGTTTCCCCCACCAAACGTATATTGCTCCTCCTTCCAAGAGCAATAGTCTATTCTGTTGCTTATTACGAGCGATAAATGTAAGTAAAAGCAACCAGGAGATTTGAAAAAGGAATCTTATACTTTGTATAAAAATGAACTACTCTATAAAGAGATTTCGGATAAGCGAGGTACGGATACCGCAGTACAGATGTCAAGTAAGTGGCCGGTGGGAGATGTTTTCTATGCAGATGAGGCCGCGGTCCGGGTCCCACGCCGAGGTTGTCACCACATCGTTTGTCACGGGCGCGTGTACGGAATACCCCACCCCCACCCACTACACCCCTCGCCGTCTCAGCCGCGAGGCATTCTTATCGGAAAGTCAGCAAGTTTTCAAAATACCTGCTGCACCCTTTGTAGCTATAAACTGGCTTCCGCGATCCAACGACTTCTTGACATTCCCCATCGCGACACGTGGCGGTCGTTTTACAACGAGCGATAATAGTCTTAGGGATAGTTTATCGATAAACGAACGCTTAACCTATTTTCCCGGAACTTATAATCACTTATAATATTTTAAACTGCTGCCCATAGTTTAACTTAGCCTGGTCCTTCATGGAAAAGAAGGAAAAGACAAACATCGTAAACTTAAATAATAAAAAATGTAACAGACAGTAAGGTAGATTTGAAAACATTTCAATGCTTAATAATGTTGATTAACTCAAAATTAATTTAACTTAAGTACCTTCCAGTTAAATAATTTTTATTTTTTATTTTAACTAGAGCCCATGTTACCTTCTATCGAAGGGAAGGCTATTCATTTTATTTCACATTTAACTTAAAAGGTTATCATTAAGTTGAATTACCTACTCTGTTACATTTTCTGCAAATGTGTATTTTGAAATCCGTCAGCAACAATACGATGTGTTAGCATTAAAAAATTTACTACTACAAGGTTTGCATGTGTTAACAGTTTGTCTCATGAAGGTATATTTTAGCCCAATTTTATTTAGTAAACGTAAAATAAAAGGAAATTCAGTCTTAAAAAAGTTTGGTTCAGTTACACAGTGTAGTGATATGAATAAATCAATCTCTTACGTGCAAATTTTCACCCCATTATATTCGCGCTGTAATATACTGGAACATATTCTAAACGAGGAGTTCAGAAGAAAGCAAAAACAACATACTGAAACTTCACCACCACTGTTTCCATTTCTTGGTGGAAGTCAAACATTGACAGTGTTGTCCTATCCGGTGGAGAAAGGATTTCACGTGGCGTTGTTTAGCTTTACTTGAACACAAATATGGGCTGTAAACAAACGGCGGTGGGCACAAATACGCAATGTCGCCCCTATGTTGATAGTTGGAGCAATCAAGCTCCCTATAATTACATCACGGCTCATACACACTATTGATAATATTGTTACTGTGCCGGGTCGGTTTGTATTTGCCGTAGCTTAGCCATTGTTCGACACACAAACACTGTACGTTTGTGGGGTCTTGGCATAAAACCCGATAGTGGGAACCGCGCGCGCACGCACGCACACTGACCACACTGCGCGGCGTGTCACGGCGATCGACCACTTGCAAGTTTATGTTTCATCAAGGGACAGTTCATATCGCCTTTATGCCGTAATCGATGGTGCGCTGCCACCGCTCATCTCAAAGCCGTATTTGCACCGCGCTGAAATTTGACCACAAAGCGTCCCGGTCCGATATCGAAGCTACTCTTTGGTTGTGGATTGTCCTCAGTCGATAATACTAATATTGCTATCAGGCGGTTATCCACTTGGAATTCCAGTTCTCCATGGAGGTCTCTTCCTTGCAGAATTCAATTTTTTTCTCAGAGGCACGAAGGCAAAATATCATTCCTCCCCCTCCCCTCGGTTTTAACAGTTATTACAATCTAACATATTCTTTCATCAATTAATGTTCTCTCCTAAAACCCTTACAGTACGTCTTGTCGGCTCGTTGAGGAGGAGTTATACTCGAAGAAGTCATTAGACCGATGATTGATATGGTGACATGCCCCGCCCACAGTCAACACAAGACCCTCTAATTGTTTACCTCTCCCATTCAACTCTGTTTGCCAGCTTGTCTTTCAACTCCAGAATTAACAATGTTCCACCGGTGTGCCGCTGCCGTCCTGTGTGTTTAGCTGTCTCTACGAGTACACTGGGCCAGTCAATACACCGGGTCGACTCTATTGATTGGGTTCGCACACTCATTAATGCCATTAACAACCAATTCGATGTGGTGGCAGGTATAACACCGAGTAGGAATTTATCTTGATCTTCACGCTAACAAATTAGTTGATTGCTGTTTCTCACACAAATTAGAATAATTTTCTTACTTCTCAGTAGTTTAAAGCATGACATTTAACAATGTTTAAGCAAATTACGTATTTCTTAGAAGTGGTAGTGGAAAAACAATTTAATATTTTTTTCAAATTTGAATATTGTGCAAAATTGTATTTCTACGAAAGCCTAAAAAATACATTACTATTCTCAGCAGAAAACTCTATAGAAAATCGCCATCTTTGAGTAGATTTAGTTGTTTTATCATTCCTCCCCTCCACTCCCACATTAACCTGCACTCTTCTTCATTTTCGCTGACCAAAATGAGTGGCTAGGAGGAATGTAACCACGTTTAGGACCGCAGCACGTGGACGTCGGGCTAGCCGCTGACTCTGCGGTCAGCCACACGCCACCGGTTCCTATTATGGTTATTATTGATTAACTTGAACTGTAATTCACTCCTGGCTATGAGTCACGCATCCATTCCGAGACGCGGTTTGGCGTGTCACACTGTAGGTTTTCATTTGTTGGATGTACAAACAGCTGTTTATACGTTATATCCCATCATCTTTGGAATGTTTTGATGAAATTTTGATATCATTCTAAAACACGATAATCAAAGACAACGTTTCATATTCTCTCTAATTGTGACTGAAGCGTCATAGGATTTATCCCTTGGCTTGTCATAAATCTTAAACAAAAAAGAAAAAAATTAATAAATTTTAAAACATTCCAAATGGAGGAAAGGGCATAATGTTTGTATTTACCACTCTTGACAATAATCTTACGCTCTGCCTTGTTTTGATTCAAGCAAAGATTTTTTTATTTGAGAAGGGAGAGTAGTTTTAGCTTATTAGATTTAAAAAAATAATAATTTAAGATATTTACCATTGTGATATAAAACCTGAAACACCTCGTTTCAGAACGTTTATCTACCCCTCCTTCATGTCCCAATAAAATACTTAATTAAGACTTTTATTTTTTTATAACTGAGGGGAGGAAAACACTATTTTTAATTATGAGGTTAAAAAAGTTACAAAAGTAACATTATAACGAATTGAGTTCGCTTGCCTCCATCAAATCAAAACATAACCGATGGTGTGTTTGTGGATTACATATTTTAAACGTGACACAGTTTAAAATTCGCGCGCCGGATGGTTGTAACATTAGTTTAACGCTTTCGTGTGAATAGTGTAAATGTTTTTGTTGTATTTCGTGACTTGTATACTAATTTCTTTTATACTATAACTAAATAATGGAGAGACATCCCCGAAATATGTACCGTAACTAAGAAGTGAATTCATTACTTTTTTTAAAAATTGAATGACGAAGGAAACTCTAATTGATTGAAATTTCAACATGAAAGGAATATTCAAATGACTTTTTTGATGTTATATTGCGTGTATAAAATTGAGGAAAATGCACAAGTAATGCACAGTGTGCACAGAGCACTGAGACAGTTGTAGTTCTCAACCGGACATGTGAATCGTATATAATTGATGGCATTATATAGACGGCCATCGTCTCTCCCCCAGTCAATAGTCTGTAGTCTCCCCACATTAATCTGGAGGGCACATAATCTCAAGACGTCACCTTCTCGGTTTATAGACTTGGACAAACTCAATCAGCTGTTTATAGCCTATCACACCTGTTTATGATTGTTTATGATATTGGATTCACGGGACGCACTCTGCTCGGTGTACACTGGGTGTGAGCAAACATGTACAGTCCTGGCCGAGGGCTGAGTACTAAACTTGCGGCTGTCTTGAGTTGTTCACTTGATGAGGTAAACTCACCTGAACGTTGCGTTTATGTTTTCTGCAGATAAAGCCTACTAGTTTAATTTTGTAACGAGATCAGTGTTGCGCAAAGCTGTAATAATAAATAATTAGAGTATAAAACACAATTAATTGTAATATTAACAATCTCATAATACAAAATAATCTAGTATCATAAATATCCCATTGACATATTTTAGATACAATAATACTACAGTAAGTTTAACGTTTTTCAGATATTGTTCGACATTGGGTAACGTGTATCACAGTTATGGCGTACACTTTCTCATTCTTTACTTTATTTATTACCTTTTCACATTTATCTTATTTTAAATATATCTTGTAATTTCAAAAATTATATGTTTTTTTACAAATTTATGATTAATTTAAATTGCAAATGTTTTTTTGGAATCAATTTTTTGGCCCTTCCATACTTGCCAACAAGGGTACTTTTCTTGTGTCCTACAGCTCTCTCTGACCAACCTTTGAACAAATAAAAACTCCTAGAATCTCGCGTAATATGTCAAAATTGCAAAAGGCAAGGTAGGGTTGGATGAATAAATAAATAAATAAATAAATATACATATATATATACATCCGGAACAAAAATTATACAAAAATAATTTTACGAATTTGACAGTAAATTGTTATGTTGGTGAGTGATGTGAGGTCCCACATTTAATAGACAATAGACACAGAATACACTGGTAGATCAGTCCATGCCGATTATAATGGATTGTTGCATTAGATAAAGATGAAGGAAAGTGATTGTGCTGTTGAATTTCCTGAAAGGAAATCTTGTTAGCGTCGAAAAGTGTCCGCAGAGATAACCGGCGGGTATTAAATTGCCATTACAGACGCGATGTAGCGTTCGTCGATGAACGCTTCGCTACGGCAGCGGCAGCGGCATTGAGACACACAAGTAGACAGGGCCGCGTATCAAAGTAAGATTCAATAATGGCGTGCCTCAACAAAGACTTAAACAAAGGCATTGCCCCTCCTTACCGAGTAATTAAGCATAATTATCGCAAGTTGATTGTGAAAAACACCCCCTCCCCACGTAACAGCCCTTAGTTGAAAAACAACGCCAGATATGGTCGTTTCTCATATTATGCGATACGGTGGCAACCCCTTTTGTTTTAAATATCCCTTAGTCATGCGTCCCTTAAAAGGGTGAAAATGGAATCCGACCATATAGCCTCGCTTGGACGCTTCCTTAATGTACCGCCCGCCGACTTTCCGTTTAGTCTGTCTGTCTGTCCGTCGGTTTGATGCTCTTTTATGTGTTATAAACACGCCATTGTTCCGAGGTTATCTGTGTGGGGATACATCAGCGTTGTGTGGTAATGTTCTCACTTAGATCTCTCTCTCCTATTGTCATTTGTGAAACGTCTTTTATGTGACATAATGTGTGTTTTGTAGTTGTTTCATTGATTGAAAAAACAGTGCAATAAAAATGATATGGTAAGAAATCAAGTTAAAAGTAAGTGCGTAGCTATTTTGTTAAGTACAATTTAATAATTGTAAAAATAATCTTTATTTACAGCAAAACGTGATCATATCTTTTTTTTAAATAATGTGAATACTAAGGTTTCCTAATAAAATAGGATGATGATCATTTTAATAATATTTCAACACATAACATCTTTACGAACAGATTAGTAAGAGTTTAAAATATGCCTTTTTTGAAGATTATAATTCAAGAAAGAATGGTTATATTTTATATTCTATTTTGCATAGGTTTTCATTAAAACGGTGTTTATCTGTCGAGGAATTGAAAATTAGTCTTTCAGTTTGACCTTTGAACTGAACAAATGTACCTGGCGCAGAAGAACAGCCAGAAATAAATCGCAAAGGAGTGGGTGCAGGGACAGAACAGCAGGCGGATGTGTAAGCGGGTTAACAAACATTAGCTGTACAATTTGGGCGGGGGAGGTTGGTAAAACTGCGGGCGCGGACAGCAGTGGCGGTCCACTGCAAACAGACGTGGGCTATCTAAATCAGGCCGCCACCTTAGTGCAAATTAATCGCAGTCCTAATGGAAACTGAGGTTAATTGTCGTGGCTTCTCGCCCGCGCGCCATTTCATGTATTGCACATCTTGTCATTTCACAGCTGGCAATGCTTTTCGAGATATATAATACGGATTATGTTTTTTGTAAATAAGAACAGAAATTATCAGCAAAATACATATTAAAAATGTTATTTGTTACCAATTAAGAATTATAAGTTAAATATTTAATTTCTTGGTGATTTAATTTTAAAGTGAGATAACAACACGAATCCCCACTGTAATTTAGATATTCTTTTTCGTACCTTTATGTACTATTACGTTACAATTATTAACACAAATAATATATGATTGTGTTAACGTTAGTTATATAGTTAATCGACATCTTTTTATAGTAATTCTAAAAAAACGAAAAAGGTCCTTGCAGAAAAATACGAGTCATCTTAAAAGTCTTAGATGTGGTTTATATTGTTTGTTGCAAAGTGAATCGAACAGTACCAACAAAACAAATATAAAAATGCACAAAACTTTAGGAGAAATCAGGAAATAAAAAGTGAAAACTCGTTATACCACGTAAGCATAGGGTTCTCCATAATGACGAGGTTATTTTTTGCCGGGTTATGCAGTACGTGTTATTATTTATTATTGGCTGAGCATAAGCGAAGCCTATCACTTGAATAAGGGGCTGGAAAATTACATTTCTATCAGTTTGTCTATTTATCTTTAAGTATGCTCGTACGGCATCTCGGAAACAAACTGACTTATAGACTAGACATTTTACATGAAGCTTCGTTTCTATATAGGCAACACGATAACGTTTCATTTAACCCCCATAATACGGATAAGATCTGAACCATGATGGCAACGAGATAAGAGGAGATTAAATAAATGTGAAAACAAATAGAGTTCAATAATGGAGTGGAAAGTCAATGTTAAAGATTCATGACAACTTTTTTGAGGGCACTGTTGCGTAGTAAGAAAAAAATTAATGAATCCTGAAGCAACAATATTTTGAGAAGAATTCCATCACCAGACTTGAAGTTTTCTACATAAAAAGAACGTGTTCTATGAGGTGGATGTCCAACCTTGGAAAATTCTCTTTTGTCTGCCGGGGATGTAACATTTTTTCTCTATCCTTTCCTGTCCGTAAGACATTTCAAAAATGAAATGAGCTATATCCTTGAAACGCTGCATCGAAGCCTGTTTACGCGATACGTGGTTCTACTTTGTTATTCTAAGATTTCGAGGTGTAATGGAGGAAATCAAGTGAGCTGTGCTGGAGGCTCAGTCGCACCGTATCAGGTACTAGGGAAAGGATAACACCCGCTCTCTCACGCGGGCTTATCTCGGAGCTAATTTAATCATTACGCAAGCGCACAAACAACCCAGTTGGCTTGGCGTGTGTATACAGCGAGTTTATTTAGTTTATTCTAGTAAGCACAAATAACACCATAACTCAAAAGCTGTTTTGCAGCATAAATTACCAGCCGGGTAATTTACAAGTGTACAATCTAAATAAAAGCACAATTAAACCCTAGATTAGCGTGTTGGGAGGAGGTACTACTGTTTGCTTACGGTGCTTGCACGCGCGTGCTGCTCTTGATTCTTTGTTAGTGGACTAGCTATGTGATTTTCTGTTAGATAAACAACTATACCGCAAAAAATATCGAGATTTTATGCTGGTAAAGGTAGCAAATCGAGTGGAATAGGACGAGGTTCAGTCTAAGCATTAACGTAGTGCTAAATGTATTCAACTTTGTTTTAAAATAATTCAATTTGGCAACAATATGTAGAGCACGTATACTCAGCGTTAACTAGGAACCTAATAGATATGCTATGAAGTTGAGCATTGATTAACTTATATGTAGAAATGGTTCACATATTTAAAAAATACACATTTATTTGTACGACAGTCTAGGTAAATATCGATATCCGAATAGAAAACTTACTTTTTCGTAATTCAAATTTTTATTATTTCAATGGCCAGTCGTTACACTCACGTTTTACGTTATGGAATGAATTTAGGAAAGTTCAGACCTTGGTGAACTAAATCTAGTGATCTGGATTTCCACCCAATGAGTAAAACCACTGATCCATACACCACTCCTCTTGTGGGCAATAAAACAGTTCACAACTGGAATTAAATTAAAGCCACCAATTAATTAAACGCCTCCAATTAATTAAGCAATGAAAGTCAATGTTCCTTGTATAATGTTTGGAATGGCGCAGGTGTCTACCTTACGCCTCTTTTCCTCGGGTGTTTTTCCCAGCAGCGTCGTTCACAAGGTGAAGTTTTATTGTTTCTTTCTCTTCAATTTACTCTAATTGTGCTGATTTCCACACATGGTACTCTGCAATAGGCATAATTAATGGGCGTCTGTCTATCCGGAGGTTAATTAATTAACAGAGTAATGGTCGGGAGCATGCAACAGTGAAGTGTGTCTGGCGCTAGCACGGAGCGGCCGTGGCGGCCACAGACAGCTCGGATGCAGTGTATAAATATGGATGGAGCCGTAGTAGTCTGTTTGATTCCTGCTGACAATAAACAACAGAGTGGAGGAGTGGAACTCCTGGTGCCCTTTCGGCGCGGGCGGCAGGACCCTTCCTAGCCAGCTCACTGGGTCAATAGGGCGTGCGTCACGTATCGACTCTTCTACTGGTCACACTGTCACAGTTCATAGTACTACAGTTCTACTACTTTTTGTTGGCTACTTAGTATTTCATCCAAAACACCCATATAAGTACATTAATCTTTGATTAATGTATGAACCATTTTAACGTCACATTCTGTACTATTAGTCCGCTGTGAAAACGTACCGGTTAGACAAAACGATGATCAGCGTGTTGTACTTATAAGTATTTGAATTATATCTGAGGTTTTGCCAGCCCTAAATGTTTTATTTAGACAAACGCTGTGGTGGTGGTGTTCGTTTCAATAATCGTTACTTATTCAACAACTAACACTCTTTTATATAATTTGTTTATATGCCATAATAACATAGATAATTACTTTAAAAAAATGTATACATGTAGCATTAAAAGGTGTGTTTAAAAACATACATTTTTTACCCTTCTCTATTACTTTATACAAATTCACTATTAAATCAGTTCATTTATTTTTATTCATTCAATCGATTACAAATATTAAGTGAGGTTTCTGAGGCTATAATAAAATTTTAAAATTCTATATGTGTATTAAAACACATTTTTGTATTAAATTGTGTGGAGTATTATCATAGTGTAATCAAGAGCTAGTCGTTCTGCCTGCCAAAGGTATCATTATATCATAACACGTCACTTACTTAATTGCCATATTCCTTGCCATAATACATGCCTTTAACATTGTCATTGGCAAATTTCATTTATTAGTCAATTACAATTTGTATTACTTCGTTGATTCTTAACACTTACAACGGATCAAATAATAATTATTTATATTTTACCTTTAAAAGAAAATTGCACGTTTAAGTTAGTTGGAAAACAAGCTTAAGGAGCATCAGAATGATTTGACGTTAACATTGAAAGTTACAAGGTCACTTATAGTTAAACCGATTATGATAGTTTAAACGGGTTGCCATTCACTGACCCGCAGCAGTGGGCACAATATTTGCGGATCAGCTGATGCTGCAAAGTCCAACACAACAGGTGAGGGGTCTCTGATTGTAGGCGTATCCTGGGGGGAGGAAGTCCGCAGTTAACTCTAATCGTCCTGATTCTGCGTCCCTGTTTCCTCTGCGAGCGCTGCCGACGTTATGGTTGTCATCCCACACTGCGACTAGTGGTAGACTACTAGCATCACTGTCGACTGCACCGGGTCCGATACTAATTGGATAGGAACGAACCGATTAATTTACTCCTATCCTGTTTGTTAGCCGGTGTTTGCCCCGATAATTGCGCGGACGCTGTAGGAAATGATCAGAACTGGTAGAAAGTCTCCTGAATCGCCGTGGGAAGTCGGAGATGAGAATTGTTCTTGTTAGCGTTAGCTCAGTGTTAAACTATAATAATAGGTGATACTGATACATGTATTATAACGGGATGTGAGGGGTCAGCATCTTCTAAATACAGTTATTTGGTTACTCCTGAAATGTTTAGTTTCATTTCGTTGTGGAATAACTTATGCTTCAGACAAGCATCGTACAGTATCGACATAACCGAATCTTGACTTGATTAAAACGCTGCACAAGCTCTTTGAAATTACATAAGAAATCGAAGAAAAATATATCTGTCATAAAAATATTGAAACTCTTAATCGCTCAGCGTCTTTGTAACAGCAAGTTGGAACAACCATAACATGCTCCTTTGCTACAGACCTTGCGTAACTTATCAGGAAATCCTGTTGAGACGTATTATTGGTTCGTATCTCAATAATATTTGTTTATGTAAAAGTGTAACAATCTATAATTATTATGACAGATTAGTCTCAGGTAACATAGTAGTTAGCTTTAAAGCCCCCCCCCCATCACCGGTCTAGAAACTTGGAGTTCAAAAGATTTCCAAGGACTAGCAAAGTCGGTTTTGGTTATTGTGAGAAGGATACTTGTAGATCCATATCGTCTCAAAGTATTTGACTTCGTGCGTCGGAAGATGAAGTATTTCTAAACATCCTTGAGGTATGTGTTGCCTAATTGAGGAAATCACCGTCATTCATCCTAATCCTTCTCGTCTCACTATTAAAGCCCTGAAATCTCGAAAAATCCAGTAAAGGCGAAGCCGGGCATTCTTACATAGAGGCTGCAATGTCTCCAAAGGTCTTTGAAAGGAAGAAAACCGTCCCTGTTGGGAATCATCCTAAAACACTGTTGGGAATCATCCTGTTGGGTTTAGGATCCCTAAAACACTATCTACAACTAGAATCCTTACAACATTGCAGCAGCGCTTCAGATCTTATATCTTTAGATGCACGAATTAAATTGTGTAGTTCGATACGGATAAAGTGTTACACAGACTAACAAAAACTATACATACAAAAACGTAAATCTCAAACCGAGACAATTGGGCAATTACATAATCTTAGGATGGACTTTTAGCAACATAAATAGTCATTCCCTCTTCATTTTCCGTATCTTTTACCAATCGCCAAAAAAAAACTGACACGCTTTTACAAAGAAAACATAATGCATCGTCACATGTTTGAATCACAAAGTCGTGCTCTGGCCAGGTAAGGTATACACGGAGATATCGGTCGCGATACTGTACCCAGATGGTGGAAAGATCGAGCTAACTAAGTGGAACGGCCAATCCCAGAAACTCCACAAAAAGTGACGTCGTGTAACTCAATACCAATATGTGCCAGAGAAGGGTTTTGCTCGAAACTCAAGAGACTTTCACAGGTCGATAGGTCGTTCACCTACAAATGTAAATTTTGGTATTGTGTGTTTTCTTAACTCGACGTTTCTTAGTATTTAACTTAAATAATTTAATACAAATGGCAAAGAAAAAATCTCAGAATAAATAATATGAGGTTTTAACATGTGACTTAGTCATGTTAAACACATTCAGATATAGACTTAAAATGTTTAATACAACCTCATCGAGGCTTATTACGCAATAAGGGGTGTGGATACTCTCCTACATTGTAATAAAAATAAAGAAAGGCGAAGAATGAAATATATGAGTCTGAATTAACATTGCTTTAATACTGTCTCCAACTAGAATGACATGATGCTCATTAAACTCAATTATCTTAGGCTTTCCTCCGAACCAGGTTGGGTAAAAATCATCAATTTAGAAGAAAATGGTGATATTTGAATATGTTAATTTTTGTATCTGAAAATATATCATATTACGTATTTTATTTATTTCTGGACAAATATTACATAAAACAAATAAACAAAACAATTTCCTGAATCTCATGGAAGTAGGTAGTGATGATTTTATAGCATAAAAATTCATTTTGCATATTTAATAAATTTACTATTGCACATTAATTACATTGAACAATAATAAATATATATTTCAGTATTCAGTATTTTGTTTCACTGTATCCAGAGATTTCATAAACATTTGTCTAGCCCAAGCAAATATACGTGATCGCTTAATTTGATACTAAAGTGACCACGATATAAGTAATTAATTATATTGATCGATAGTATACAATGGCGGTAGCTGTGCGTCACAGTACAGTTTGTCTAGCCCGTGCTCATTGCGACATATCGAACAGATCATTAGTAATAACACAAATGTTGACACAGAGCAGCGTGATCAGTTTAGGTGGATAGTTTGCTTTCCATTAGTACATCACTGGTTGGCCAGTCAGGGTAGTTTCTCTGTAAACTGCGATCTCTTGTGAACTGTCACTAGCAACGCATAGCAAATCCTGTCTTTATAGTAGCAAATCCTCGTACTTTGCTAGCTTTGGCACTTATTGAAATAATGAGCTATTATCAGAAAGGTATATACAATTCGGTTTTGGTTACATATTTGTCTGAATCGATTAAATTATCATCGCTTGGAACAAAACATTTTGCAATGGTGGAGAACATCACACAAATAAATGATGTGGTTATAACTTTTGTAATTTCAAACCAATGAGATCCGGTCAAAATATACGCAATTTAGTTTTTAGGGTACGTCTATGACATTTATGAGTAAAAAGACAAAACTCGGAAAAGACTGAAATTCACTAAGTTAAAATGCTATGGTTACAGCATTTATTTTCTTTACAGAGTAAAATCCCCTTTTAGGCCGTTCTCATAGAAAATTGGCCTAAGCGAGGATCTTATCCTCACAGAAAAAGGGGGAGAGCTGGCAAAGTATAAGGTCGACAGACTGATAAATTGTGAATCTCCGACAATTTCTAACTGAGACCCAATGTCCGACGCCCTAGCGTGCTCGACAACCAGTTCTCCTGAAATGGTCACGTTGGTGATCAAGATATACGGTTTTTATGAGCCTTGCAGATAGATGCTACAAGTAAGTTGGTAGTCTTGCAAAGAAACTATCAACAAAAGTTATTTGCCAAAGTACTGTATGTCTTTCCTAGAGGTTGATATACAGTCTCGGATATGATAAGCACTCGCGGTGTTTAGACTGGACAGAACCGTCTCATGTGGGCGACAGTTTGGTCCTCTCTAATTATACAGTCATCCTCTCCAATTGTCCGGCGACACCGTTTGGGTGTGGTTTGTTATCGCACTGACATCTCTTCCGCGTGGCTGCAGCGAAATCCGAGTCTCCAGATCGGGTGTCTTCGGCGCTTGTGAGGTCTGTCCGAGTGAAAACTGCCGTTTGATTCCCCAACTGTCCGGCCAGTCCGATTGTGGCGCTCTCTTCTGTGTAATGCGTAGTGTCAGTTTCGACAGCTCCGAAGAACGGGCAAGAGAATTATGGGTCGATAATTTGTTTTTCCATGTTACGATCCTTTCAGATAACTGCCGAAACCCGTCCGATTGTGAGACCAAGGTCGGAGATCCGGCCGTCTGTGTGAGACAGGTGATTTGGTTTTTAGAAGAGATAAAAATCTATTGCCCTTTTTGTGGATTGGAAATAAAACTAATATATCAATGTTTCGCAAAGTGCAATAGTCGATGCGAATTTATTAACATGTACCTTAGAACAAGGGAAGAATACATTATCCTATTTAAATAATCCAAAACAGATAGATAGGTTAACTGTTATTTCAGAAAAGGATGTAGTGAGTTCTGTGGTAGATGAATTACTAGTGCAATATTTTAAACAAAGTGAATTTATAATTTTATTTTTAGAATTACTCTAACGCTTATCCCAACACAGTCTAATCATAACAACACTGGCTACGAATGCAATCTCGCTTTGATTAAGCTAAAGTGGCTTTCCTGAATTATTCATTAGAATTAAAATATTTAGTTGGCCTTAATGGGTAATATTTTATTTATTTAGTTCTCAGATTACATTTTTATACCTGTCGAATAAATTCTGAAAACGTATAAGAAAGTAGTGCCACAAAGATGAAAGTTATGTCTTGATTTCCATATTTTTTAACATTACTATTCTGTGAGTTTTAAATTGTTGGTATCAGTGGGGCGTCTCTAATATATTTAGACTTTCCCAAACACTCATGGTTGAGATTTAGGTAAATAAGTATCGATAGAATGACGAGTGTATAGAGCGCACACCTACAGAGGACAGGGGTCACGTGGCTAGGGAGAGACGAGGTCAGTAGAGCCCATAAATACTCATCACTCGCCCATTACGCTATTAGACTATCAGGCTTCTTGAGTAGGGCTTGGCTTGTGCTACGTGCCGCAATGTCTTATAATGCCAGTGGCATCCCTGCAGTGCCCTGACTTGCTTGCAATGCAACTGTAGCGAATATATCAAAGGAACAGAAATAAATTGCCAGCAATTTCATGTACAGGTCTACACACGATGTTGGAAACACGCAGTGGTTTATGTAAAGTTCAGATTTTAGAGTTAAAACCCAAGGTTATAGATTGCAAAACTGAGGGTACTCAATACCCTGTACTGAGGGTACTGGGGGGTAATTTTTCTCCGCTTTGAGTTTGAACGCGTATTGAAATGACTGTGTTTGCATTGGGGCTATCAGACCCCTAAGAATTTTCATTACAAAAGGAACGCAGACCACAATGCCAAAGACGGTCTTTTATGAATTTTGTGACGGTGGGAAAATGAAAGATAGCATCTTGAGATTACCACAGGCCAACTCTCATCTGACAACGTTGTTTGGAAAGTGATCTCTGACAGGCAAACTTAGGACAGCATCTCTGGATATGCTGAAAAAAGGGAAAAAGGAAGCCTCAGTGATGCTTAATCGAATATTATACGAGCCCTCTGTCGGACTTAATAGGCACCCTCTTGAAGTAGTGCAGAAGCAGTCTCGAGAGGGAGTGATGCCTGGGTTGGTAAGGGTTTAGTGGGTGCGAATCACACTCAGCAGCGGAATGCTCGTACACTGACTGAGCATTAGCCTTTTCTCCATGGTCGTAAAATACGTTTTTTGACGAAGTGTGCTATGTTTAACCGTTCGGAATTCTGTTCGATTCATATTTTGGCATTCTGCATATTTGACCACCGCCATAGAAACTGGAACAACTGTTCATAGCGCGATCCGACGTCCTGGCCTAGTACTAACATTGACAGAACCTATTAAGACAATAACACATTCTGTTGACAGGGTATAGATGAACACTCAGTGATAGATACTGCAGTGAAATCACCTAAATTTGAAGGCCGAGTTTCGAGAAGACTCAGAGAAAACTATCCTCCAGACTAATGCCAATTGTGGCTATGAGGTTTTAGTTGTGAAAAAACACTAAGAAACGCTCGTTTCTTATTATGCTGGCTGAAAAATGGTGTCAGCCTGCAGTTTCTTAATATTTACGATTAAGTTATAAAAATTGTGTAAAAATAAAACTTGATGAGTGTTTAATACCGCCTTATTTTATATAACGGCTCAATAAACCCGCGATACAGAGGGGCCCTACAAGATGTAATTTATGATTGGCCGTATAAGAGAAATGAATCCAGAATAACCTTATCTAGAAATGAAGTAATATAGGGAATAAAGGCGTTTTATGATGATAATAATTTAGACAAATTAGCGACCGAGTGATTGTAATAAGGAACGTACAGCTAGCGATGAATAAGTCCAGCAAATTTACAGGTACGGCGTCCTCACGTGCTAATTTACCCGAGACTCCTGCCATTGGTCCGGCACAGAATCGTCCGGACTTACGACCAATTACAGCGCGTAATTTATTAATACGACTCGTATACTGTGACAATTAAAGCTCGCCGATGAAAATAGTACGTTATTTTATGTGAGAGCGTTCTAATAAAACTGGTCTCTCCTCTATCATTTCGACGGGTGGCGCGACGGGGTCTCAGAGTGGCTTGTGTCTTCGGGTCGCTTCTTTCTGTAGTTAGTGCGTTTAGTTGCAACAGTTTGTATTTGTACGTGGTTACACTAAAATGTTTATTTTAAAACTATTTGTGTATTACTACACCAATAATGCAATCAGAAACACTCAGATTTATTTTAATTTTTAAATCTTCGAAGTACACCAATTAGACCTTTTTGTAGGATATACGGTAACATATTATTTAGTTTCAATGGGTAGTTTGGATACTCGTCGATTATATGCATCTAGAGATAAAAAGGCGCAGAAATAGAACAATTCTAAGTAATTGTTACATATTTTTAGTTTTAAATGTCTGCTATTAATTTGGTGGATCGAAATAATAACAGTTTATTAATTAAAGATTTACCAATTGAAACGTCAAACGCCACAATTGAGAATTAGGAATGAATGAGGAACATATTGAGTGAGTGTGTACTGAGTAGTCGTGTCATTAGTTGGTAGTCCAGTGACAAGGAGAACTAAGGAACCTACTCCTTAACGTGGATCCGAACCATATAAGTTTGGATTGCCAAAGTCAACTCTCAATTTCTACATTGGCTGAAGAGTCCTCTTGTTAATCCGACCTACATGGTCTGTAATTAAAATGTTATAAAACTCCGTCGACTCAAACCTACCAAACACTGTTTTCAACTACTGTACTGGATTACATCACTGTATCAATTGGGCAGACCTGAGAGCAAATCTATTTCGGCGACACCTGCAATTTAGAATTAAAATAGCCGAATTTTAAAACGGTGCAAGTTACACGGAAGGGATGTATAAACTAAAACTTCCAAGATTATAGATCTAAAGCTAAGTCAAACATAAAAATGAAATAATTAATAACTACAGACATTGAAAATTTAAACGATATTGTTATAAGGCATTGTTACGATCTGTGGGGGGCCGCGCTAAACGCCGAACAGGTGAGAACTCCAGGGCCAAATTACAGTGTTCAAGCTGCAATGCCACAAACCTGGCACAATTATATCCAACCCTCCTCGCCGCATCCTCGACAATATTTTCACTTCAATTTATCGGCCACAAACACAGTTGTACTGTCAGAGCTCGGGCCAAGCTAATTGTTCATAATTCGAGCAGACCTGGCCGCTTCTCGGGCAGCGGTAACCATATGCTGTCTCTATTAATCGCTTATTACCCCTACATCAATTACTGCTTACTTGCGCCAAAGCAGGCTGCTTAAACTGGGACTGGACTTATTTACATTTTCACCCCAATTGAATGGTGACTATTGTGGCATCAACATATGTGTATCCTTAAATACCTCGACGTAGTAAAGAAAATATTCACATCTGTGACTATATCAAGTTACCCAATGTGAAATAGTTGCAATAGTTCTCCGTAATTCCAAAGAAGTTAGTAAAACGACGGGTTGCATAGTACTGAGTAAGGGCTCATTCTTCCCATAATAGCTGAGCGTTCAATGTTAGATGGCCGGATCTCCTTAGGAGAGACGTCGAAATTTGAAAAGAAATTAAATAATTTTTTTTATCATAGTAAACTACTGTTTTATTTAAATATGTTTATCACAAACTGCTTAAAATTCTATTGCCCTTATTCAAAATAATGCTATTGTTTTGGGCATAAATAAGCCGGTCGCTGGGCCAACATCTCTAAATTCTAAACGACATGTCTAGCGTAGAAATATTGAAATGGCTGCTTGTTTATTAGGATTATATTTTTCAGACTGTACTTCAGTTCTCTCCTGTTTACGTTTGAAAAAAATACAATAAAGGACATCTACTAATAAAAAAAGAATATGACGAGTGTATTATTTTAATACCGTTGGACCATTTTTCTATGAGAGCATTTATAAATTATAAAGACTCTAAAGGAAGCTTAGACGTTTGCAACTTTATACAGAATACTCATTTGCATATGAATACAACAGTTTCCAAATATACATACATAAATAAAGACGGGTTGCCATATACACTTTGAGAATCAGTGTGCGATATACATGGTGACATTTTTGGAAGGAAACAGATGCGTGCGTAGTCCTGAGTACACTGCAGGAGACCGTATAACAAGGTTTCCAGCTGCGATTGTACCTTTTACGCTTTTTTTGATGCTATACTTCTTCGATGATTCGGCTCATTCTGGGAAGAGTAGTAATCAATCAAGAATTCAATTGGAAGGCGAACTATCCTCGAGTGTCAGTTTTATTCTGTCACAATAACTCCGTAGAGGTTAACTGTATTCTATCAGTTGGGTAATAAGTAGTAGTAGTAGTATGTATGCACTTTAGCCATATTGATACTTTTTATCGCCGTGGGCGGCAAATAAGCTTCAAGTGCTATTGTTGGTGCTGATCTTGCAGCCCACGTGCAGGAAGAATTACAATGAATCATAATATGGGAATAAATGGTCTTTCTGTCATACCTTCACTTAGCTAATCTTCCCCCCAATAAAATGGAAGAATATAACATTAAATCAATTTTGTACTAAAAGAGGATAAAAAATTCGTGTTAATTTTTTAAAATAGTGTTAAAAATAACCACTTAATTCGTAGTTATTGCTTAAAAAATAAACGTTTATACGGAAAAAAGTATTAAACCGTGAACACCGTATCTTTTGACACTTCAACTTTTACTTTGTTTCAGTTGTTTCCAGAACATTCGTCATTCTTACATCAAAATGGGTATATTAGGATTTAAAACCAGATTTAGTACCTTATACGTTTGCAATATACGTAGTTAACAATGAAATGCCAACTACCAAAACTGGCACTAAATAATGCTCGCAATAGCAAAACAACGAAAACACACACATACATACACGTACACACTCAGGGAGATTGTTTTACGGTCTCTGTACAGAAAGGCTGTGGCATTGTGTAGGAGCACGTAGTGAAGATGAAGCCGGCGGCTGTCTCATATGAAAGTTTATCATTCAAATGAAACAATAATCAAATGACTATTGTTGCCGGGACAAACAAACAATCGGACCATTGCGAAAGACAGTGAGATCATCTCTGAACAAGCAATCAATACTCGTTCATTATAGCTTTGTTCATTGTTCTGTCATCTCTTTATGATGACTATTACAGAGGACCACGACTCAACTTGTCCTTGAAGAGGATTCCGAGACCTCTCATAGAGGCGGGTACAAAACCACGTGGGAAATAATTTTTCAGAACATGTTCCGGATCATTTCAAATTTAATTTAATTCTAGTATTTTGTCATTGACAATGTGTATGTTTAAAGACGTGAGAATTAAAAAGGTAGGTAAAAATTACCAATTAAACTAATAATTTGGGATTAATTACTTAACTAATAACATAAGGTTTTTTTATTGAATTTATTCGGATTTGTGCGGATATCGCTTGTATTGTAACCAAACACGGATATGGGCTTAAACAGATTGTAGTGATTAATAAAATAGCTCTGGAAATCCGATTATGCAACTCATCTGAAACACAAAAACTCGTATAAGCGGTTGAAGAATTCAAAGTTCTACAATTACTGTAATGACATCTTCCAGTGAAGGCAGTACATTAAGCGAACACGCGATTTCTGTGATAATACGCAATTCTAGCCGCTTAATCCTCGCAATGTGACATGGTCTAATGGGCGCGGCCAATATTATTTTCACCGGAGTACTTTGCATTTTCGTGATTTGCTGACAGACACGCTAGCTCCAGACGTTTACCACTCCACCTGCTAGTGCTCGTGTGTTGCCAATTTATTTGTTAATTAGTTTTGTTAGCAGCGTGCTCCTCACTGGCTCATGCAAATAAAACACTTCACTCGACGTGAGGATGCGTGTTGGGACTCTTATCTCACCTGATAGCGTTGATGTCCTGTAACCCTGGCCGCATCACGATGATGTCTTCGACTATCATGTAACCCCACTTACGATTCATTCAAGGTGGGGTTTCACGTTGGATGTCGTTCCACACCATGTCAATTTAGGATCTTTTGCTGAAAAACCATCCTATTGTACATCCATTTTCCCAGCATTGAATGCATGAATTTGTTTTTAATTTGTTCCCATTGTGTCAAGCTCGTAGTTAATTCTTTAGATCATATTTAGCACTTTTGTTTGCGAACGTTGAGATCTGCTCCAGTTCACCTTTCTCTTAGCACAGCGTCTGGAATTCGATGCTGTCATTTTTTTGGAATATTTTGCCATGTTCTTCTGAAAAAGTCGACGATGAAGAAACTCTTGTTCCTTCATCAGACACACATAGACTACAAAATATAAATGTACAGAATAGTGTAGGTAAAGAATTTATATTATTTAAACTAGTTATCTCTGATGCTGAAAAGATGTAAAGAGTTCGTTTTGAGCTTCGTCACCGACGTTTTTTCTATCTCTTCAGACGATAATGACTCCAAATTCCAGTATTCAAGTCTGTGACAGCGTCGGATCCTAGACGCTGTGCTAAGAGGAAGGTGAACTGGAGCTGAACTCAACATTCGCATTGAATGAACCCTTCCAACCATAACTACAGTTTTGTTTACTGTAACTTTCTAAATAAATAATTAAACCCAACAATATGTCTTATTGCGTATAGAGCAAGATTTTCTTCAACTGCAACTGGTTTAAGACAGTAAAATTCATTTACGACCCAGTACGGTTAGGTTACCGATTAGCTTAGGATAAAACATTGTAAACAAATACGTCAATATCCTGCATTGTGTGATATGTGGGTGAGTAGAACAAGAATGCTGCACGATTCATTATGCCAAGATCATACTAAAGTCAGGTGTGACAAGTTCTCAAGCCAAAAGTGTCAAAAATTAGCAATCGTCAAGCGTTCCTGCAGTTGAGGCGAGAAGGACCCTCGAAATACCCTCGTGGGCGGCTGGGGGGGGGGGGATTAGCAGAACCTCATCAATCAGGCCGTGTCTGTGCATACTCACGTCGTCTCCTGTTATCACGGGCCCGACTCTCGCCGCTGCGTCGCATCGCATTACGCGACCCTTCGTTAGTTTGATTGTGCTCGACTCTGCCAGCGAGCGAGCTCAGGTCTTGTCACTTGGGGCTCTGGATGATCGATCTGGGCCACCTCGGTAACCGCGTGGGAATGTTTCAAGATTTGCAACTTTGTGGATCACGTATCAAGATCATTTCTTGCCAATATGTCCCTCCCTCTGAAACCAGAACCTTACTTGTTGAGATGAAGTTCTCTCACAACAACTTGTGCAGTTTACTATTCTTTCTTCCCACATTACTCTATTATTTAGACTATCAATACATATAAATAGTGTATTAAAAGGTGTTATTCAGACCTAAAATGAGACATCTATGCATCTGAACGATAACCACTAACTATATACGGTTAGGATATAATTAATGCTTGTTTTTCTTACTATTCCATAAACTTTTTAAATCTTATCAATATCTATTAAAGAAGGTGTCAATTGAGATTTTAAGCTCATCCCCCGGCCAAAGAAATGAACTGAGAAATGTGTCTTCCTTGTCCGTCAAACAGCTTTGAAGAATTTAAAGAATGACCTTTCTGCTTCCAGATGGCCCTAGGATGGAGAAGTCGCCACTTCTCGCCAACGGGTACAACCATCCTCCTACCCACTTGAACCACATGCAGTTTATGCAGTTGGGGCAGCATCCTCACACCGCCATCCTCAACCCTGGGCTTGGCCATCATCCTGGTCTCTCGCGCCCCGACGGCTCGATCATCAAGAGTCAGCCCCTGCCCGCCATGGACGCTATTGCCAGGTATATCATTTTTGCTATCCTGAGAGCATGGCTTTACAGTTCCTTAAGACATCGTGGTAATTATGAAATGTAGGATAACACAAATCCTCATTCTTCGACAGGTAAGAGAATAAATCAATTTTTTTAGCCTTGTACGATAGGTTACAAGCTGTTTAAACTGCTTGTCAGAGAAGAAAATAATTATTAACGCCTTCTTGCGCTTTATTGGACTTTATTGGCCTTATTGCACTTTATTTAAGTGTGGCCTAAAACGTAATAGGTTCGTTCAAAAGAACTTTTTTAATGTTTCAAAAGTTTTTATTTGAAAATCTTGAGTTTTGTAATTTTAATCGAGTGCTAAATGAAATGAAAACCTTTTATTAGAACACTATTGTAAGTAATATAAATTTGAAAATAATAATAATTGTACTGTATATACCATCGAAGTAAGGAACATTGTCACCCACCTGATATCTTTAATTAGTAGCCCTATTGTAAATTTTAAACTATCGTAAACAATTTTTATGCTTTAGTAATTTAAATGCATAAATTAATAATTGTGATCATATTGTAATTGTAACAGATTATTAGCGCTCAATGAAAATAATACTCTTGCACGCTTAATAGACATGACAATTTATAGCTTAAACCCTAATGATACATCTTTGATTTCAAGCTTTCTTTGATTTCACTAATTGCATTTCATTTTTATTTATAGAATTTCATATTCAAAACTTATAAACTATTTTATGTGGAAGTTACGTGCAGGAATCTTTGCTTTCGCTACACGTGACGTAAAGGTGCGGTGAAAAGAGTCGATTCAGCAGGTCGGCCAAGACGTATGTTGTCTTAACCTCGTGCGGGGCTTCACCAGAACTTTTGTCTAATCCTGTTAGACAATCCAATTGGTCTCCTTACGAGGCTGCTTCCATTACCATTGGGACGTCTTTTGTAAGTCTTCCTCTCCTTGTTGACGCTTTTGACCGGCAAATTGTGATCTGCTTACAAGTAACCCCTTCGACCGTATTTTTACAAGGCGTGATGGTGGGGCTGACGAATTTGATTTAACAGAACTTCATAGTAGATTCCACAAGAATACAAATTTCTGTTAATAAAGTGTAGTTCTAAATGTTTGAATAATTTTCCATAGTTTGGATTGAAACTTTCAAAATAATACTTTTTCTCGGAACAATGACACAAAGCAATAGTGAGCAGCGAATACCCTCATAGGAGAAATTGAATTTGTTATCCAACAATGTTAGATGTTGCTTTCACTTTTATTCTAATATCCCTCGACAGTAAAGGTGAGTTTGATCTTTCCGAACACAGGATCGCTTCCCTTCAACTCTTTCCTCGCGATGGAATAATCCATCTATTCGCAATCAGAGGGCGTTCTCAGCTCGACTCAGATCAAAGGCTTATTGTAATTAAAATGCAAATCATTTGAACAACCGAGGCTTTGCTGTAATACGAAATGCCTGCTGCACCTCTGTATTGAATTAAACATCAGTGTAAACAGTGTAACGCCGTTTTGCTGTAGGTGTTACTGGACTGTAATCCCGAGAAAGTTATTCTTGTGTGGGCATCTAAACGTTTATGACAATTGTGACCAACGGCTGTGTGCTCGGACACGGGCAATGGGCAGTTTTGAGAGAAATGCCCATTCTAGGCTCGGCACGACGTACGCCTGTGTCAGCAATACGGCTAGCTGCGTCACGCCATTACCTCCAATTGGCGCGGCTGCTGCTCGACGTCCAAATTGCTTCCTCCGTTGACTAGGTCACTAACGAAGACCATCCTTCACACCTCGTGCTGGTCGTTATGCTTCCATTTCCCCGCAGTTATCTTCCATCCAGCGTGGCTGACCGACAGCTAACTGTCCCGGCTCGAGCAGTAACTGCCCACTTAGCCAACTATTTCCTCGGGTACCACCATCGCTTTCTGTCAAACCCAGAAGGTAAGGAGCTCCAACGACTTCATTCAGACAATTCCTTCCCAAAGCTGTTATGGTTAGTCACAGAAAATTTGGTGATTTTAGTTTAGCACCGTATTAGCCAAAGACATTTTCTAAAACATTTTCAGCACCATAGTCGTCAACTTACAGAAATTTTTAATTTTCAACATTATCCTTTTATTACACACAGCACACAAAGAAGGCCCACTCCTTTGATAACCCACCATTACGCAGGAGATAAGCGTCGGTCATTTCAATCACGATGTTTGCGCTGGAATTAGCCTTTAATCAGACTCAGCGTCTTTGAAAAATCCGGCGGTAAATTATTTCACAAATAGCGTTCAAAGACAGTCGCTGATTGAAAATGAAGCAGCTTTTGATTATTACCTAAACGGCAAAACGAGAGGAGGGTTGTAAAAGAAACTCGGAAAAACACAGTTAATACTGTCTCAGGGTTCTGATTAGCTTCGGTCCTTTCAAGGCGTTCTCCCGCCTTGTTTAGCGTTACTAGAAGCCTTTGTATTTATCGATGCATCCAATGTCCTGATTAATTTCCTGGGTGACATAATACACTGAAAATGGTAAATAACGTCAGACACAAGTGACTTTTTGTGAACGAATAGCTCCCTCAAAAGAATAATAATAATTATTTCCAAATTTACGATCAGTTTAAGTTAATTTATTTGATTTTTTTTAATATAACTTTACCCTTGTGTACAGGTATATCGTTATTCCAATACTGAAGCTACGTTTAATAGACTGTGTTATGTAATGTTCTTGGTTTAAAAAACGGAATTGATATTAATTTACAATTAATTCTAATTATTTGTTATCATTAAGTATTGTTATGCCTGTTACAATCTTCGTGTTTATTTATTGATTGTAAAACTTTTGTTGCTTTTTTAAGACAATTATATTATAATACTATACCAAATACAAAAAAACGGTTTAAAATTTCAATTACCAACTTGCTTAAAATATTTAGCTAAATCGTATCTGTCCATAGTACAAGCGACAACACTATTAAATGTTGAAGTATAGTTTATAGTAACACAAATACTGCACAAGCGACAGCAGGGATTAAAAATAAAATTATATAAGTGCATAAAAAGGGCAGGTCACTGCTATTATATAATATATGGGAAGTAGCAGTGATAGCGATAGTACAAGGAGTAAAAATAGTCGAGGAATAATAGTTACAAGGTAGAAAAAGGCTAATCAGCTTTAAAATTCACGGAAGCAAACATAGCCAATAACAGAAACATGCAATAACATTAACAATAAAATAAAATCAGTGGATATGGTGGATTATGTGTAAGATGGAAAACATGTAATTATAAAACCAATGTGTAAAATATATTTATAAATGAAGGTAATTATAAAACGCAATATAAGAAACAAAGATAAAGCCATTATTTTTAATATTTCTGTATAAACAAAGGATTTTGCTGGTAGAAATGTAGGAATTTGTGTACGATATGTGAAATATTTTCGTATTCCGTAAACCTATGTCATTGTCTATGTACACTGTATGTGTGTATAATGAGTATTTAAATAGTAAAAATTTATTAGTGTGTACAACATATTGTCGCTTGATCAGTTTAATGTTAGTGTCCTATATTTTACATTTTTCAAGAGTAATTTCCTTGGTAAGTTATGTGTCTGTTTCATTTATATTAGCTTTTAATTTATTATTATTTCTTTTTAAAGATTTCGTATGTTTAAGAAATTACACCACTTTTGTCGTATATCTACATATAAAGCGGTCATCTCTCAGAAAAATCAAATATGACTCTAAAATTTGTTCTTCCTTTGAAATTCAACTCTGCAGAAATTTCAAAGGATCTATTGTTAATTGCTGGAATAAATTTACTTTGAAATTGCCAATCTGTGCATAAAACTGTTTGTTTTTGCGCAGATCTGGAATTTGGGAGAACTGCCGTGCTGCCTATGAGGACATCGTCAAGCACTTGGAAAGGTAGGCTGACATTTACAACTCTAGTCATGTAGCAACGTCACAGATAAAAGCAAATTTAGGAGGTTAAAAGATATAAATATGATATATACTATTCCTAGATAATGCTGTTTATATACGTTTCACCGTAAAACAATAATTTTAGTTTTCCGCCAATAAAGAAATACAAACCTATAAACCAATGAGAGATGGCCGTTTCAATAAAATATAGTTCTTTTTTACTAGCAGACATGTTTACAATTTTGGGTTATTTATAATGGTTGTTGTCTAGATGAACCTTACATATTTTAAGGACGACTGTGCGCTCATGCATTCACTTTACAGAATGATTGAGCGCATTAATCAAATTTATTTTTGAACTGTGAATTGTGCAACGCACTCTGAGTGTTGTGTTACATGTCGTGTACATATGTGTGTAAGAAGAGTTCTCGGTACTTCAAGATTCCCATGTTGTTGGACATTCAGGTTACTGTATGTTCAAATGGTTACATCTTCAAACTTGATGGTCTCAATGGCACTGGATCTCCAGGTTGCTAGACGTCCATTTGTTGAATTTTAGCCTATATAATTAAACTTAAGTCTCAGGTTAGTAAATTATGGCTCAATTACCCTCAAAACTATTTAAAAGGATTTACAAGAAAACTATTTTGAAACTTTTCGTTTTTTATTTGGATCGGTTTGAAATTTGAAATCCTCAACTGGTTTGTAGGGTTTTATTGGTATTTTATATTTAAAAAGTATCCTATCAAGATAATTACTTACACGTTAGAAAAATTCCCTCTCCCTAACCAATATGGAAAGAATCTGTTTTTACCAGGAATCCGATAAAACAATCATTATGGCAGTATTAATATTGAATAAATAATTTATTTTCCTTAACTTACTTTAGTGGCCACTTTGGTACATATGAAAATCTTTATGGAAATGTTATGAAATAAACTCAAGTGTATAACTTCCTAACTACTCAGCTCAATGAAGTCGTTAATTACTTTAATACCCACAACAAATCGTTAGCCTAAGTTAACTACTCGTCGCTGACTGATGGGAACGTAGCATGAAAGAGCGGCAGTTTGGTTGACTTCAGATCACCTTGTAGGACTGCACAGCCACGGTTCCATCAAGCGTTATGTCCCAATAAACGACTGGACATAGCCATCAACTTTTTGCAGCCAGGCGTAAGAATTTTATTTACAATCCCCTAACTGACTTTCGCCGATCTGACGGACGTTATTTCGTCGACATAAGTCAATTTTAAATTGTCAATCTAAATCCAAATTACTGACTTCAAACGTCTGGGTCAATCAAGACGTGCTCACGGAGAAACTCATGCATTTAAAGTGAAATATTTTAAAAGGGGGGGGGGGAGGTTGCAGTTGCTAGGATACCGCTGAGGCAGTTTTGATCGCTATTAATTATGATTTATTTGCTCCATTCTATCGGAACATGGACTTTGCTCAATTTTTGTCTCACCTTCAAGTGTTTGGTTTTGGTATTAAAATCATGATCATTATACTTAATAAATACTGTTAGTGAAATTACTTTTTAAGTCTGGCCTATTTAAATTGGACTAACATAAGATATTTCATATAGAACGTTCTTAAAATTTAGCCCCTCCACCTACTGGGCCAATATTTCTCTGAAAAATCGTTTAAAGCGACGCGGCCTCGGTGTACCGAAGCGGAACAATTTTTCCATCCGGTCCATCCGGTGGGCTTCTACCCGATCCGAGCAAAATTTGAAGTCGTAAAACCCAAGTAATTCCGAGCCACTCACACTGACTCCCCTCCTTAGCATTTCGAAATTGTATTAGAACCGTTTCACAACACAAATTTGAGACGTCGCTGCCCAAGCACCCCAATAAACTCTGATTTACAATGATTCCAGTTGAGCTTGGGAGCGCCAATAAAAAGTTCCCACACAATAATGTTCGTTTCTGTAAAAAGTTGAGTTACCTTTATGGGAGGAGAGCTGGATTACCAAAAATATTTCAGAGCAATGCGACAGATGATGGACCACGGATGAGCCATTCCTATGCGACCCGGGGCATAAAGTTTTTATTACTTTCCAAGTGTTAAAATGATGCAGCCGCCGGACATCGGGCCAAACTTTATTACTCGCTCGCCGAGTTGCACTTTTTGATTACTTTCAATCTACAAGCGTTTATGGTCATTGGCTTCCACTGCGGGGAATCTTCCGTCACATTTACACTACAGTTTACTTCTCCGAGTGGGCGTCACCTGTTCACTACCGCACTTTGTGTTTATATTTGTTTGTCGAGGTCACCTCTGCCGGTCTATCTCGCTGCGTGCCACGGCTCATACCTATATAAGTTTTCCGCACTTTTCATTAAATTAAATCCCTTTATAATTTTAGAAACTGTAATAAAACAGGTTAAGTGTTAGAGAGGGCTTCTTAGCCCTAACTTCGCCTGGTAAAATAAGACATTCTTTACTTTTTTTTTTTTTTTAAACTTATAAGTTTTCATTCAGTATCCAAAACTACCCAAAATCTTATTGTTTTATAAATGTTTTTCAGTACATTATTGTTATCTAACGTCATATAAGTGACGTAGATGAGCCAAAATGAAAAGTTATCGATATTGCACACTATACTGCTGAGTGCGTCACGGCGGCAGCGCGGTCTCTGTCGCTGAGTGGCACGGCTCATACCTATAAAAGTCACGGACAGATCGAAGCTCCAGAAATATGAATAGAAGAGTGTCAAGGCCTCGGCGGGGGCCTTTAGAAAATACGTCGAGGGAGGGAAATCGTTCTATCCTTAGCTTTTGTCGCGCCTTGATTGTGGGATCTTCTCGCTGTCAGGGAATCACTCCAATAGCATATTTAAGGGGAATTTAAACCTGAATAGAGATTTAAATTTTGGTTAAGAAATTCAATAAAGTTGGTGACAGTTACAAAGTATACTTATAGTAGTGCCTGAGATTTCGAAAACAGGCGGGGTTGAAATTTTGAGAAATTTTGATGTATGAAAGTATTTTAGTTTTGCTGATCGTAACAGTTATGCTAATCGTATAAACGGTGCAGCAATGTTTTTTTCACAAAAACTTGTCACTGTTTGGAGTCTATATTTGTAGCCTATCTAAGCTTATAGTCTTTTCATTAAGTGGATCATCTTGAAAACTTACACGGTAAGTTAAAATTCGTGGGATAAAATTTCGCAGCACGTTACAAAAATTCCCAATAGCGTTTTTTTCAAACTCCATACTGTTTTGGTATATCATATGCTACTAACAACTATGAGAATGTCATACTGAAAGCTGTATTATTTTTGTCATAAGATCCTTCAAGGACTTCCTTTAAGATCCTTTTCGATTTTAAAAACCACCATGTCGACAGTATTTTTTACAAGAACTTAATAACATTACAACTATTATGAATGAAGTTGGTAAGGTTTCTTCTAATACTATCCCACTATGTTGGACTTCACGACTTCGTCCGATTCATACTAGACAACCATGATCCCGGAAATTTAGTTGAGATCTCTTTATAGTATTGGTAAAGTGTAGCGTATAAGTTTTATTTTAAAAGAAATCTAACCTAAGAGGATTTATGAATCAAGAATAAGCAAGAAGAAAGTGAAAAGAGAATTTAAAACAAAAGTGTTAAAACTGACAAAAGCAAAGACCATATTTCACGAGCAGTGGGGCTATCCGTAACATTATTTCCGAACAGCACTTCACATTTTGCAAGTAAAGCAGACTGAAGAAGTCACATGTCCGCGCCAGTGGGGAAGGGAGGGAATTATGGGGTGGCTCGTTTTAAAGTCTAAATACTTGATCTGCCATCATTTACCGAGGGACGTGGGGTGTCATAAGAAATGTCATGTAAAGACCCGGCGATGGTGTGTTTTTAAAACTCCCTACTCGGCGAAATGCAGTGTCTAAGATGGTTAATGCGGTAGGCGGGAGGGGGCAAAGTGGATTTAAAGAACAAGTTACAACAGCTGTGGCCCCCATTATTATTAACCCCCCTCCCCCGCTCGACAAACCCGCCCTTGTGACAAATGACAATTCAAGTTTGATGTCCTCAACGCGCGCGGCTCTTTCCTTTTTAACTTCCATTTTTCAATATAACGGAATTGCTTTGGACAGGTGGGGGGGGAGGGACCACACGGCGCCAGGAGCTTTTCAAATTTGGATTATTAATTGTTCCCGTTATTGAAGATCCGAAAATGTGTCGCGGAAGCACGTCCGGTCGACACCTCAATTAATTCAAGAGTCTAACTGATCGCTCGGGCTTCTTGAGAGATAATTAAACTCCTTTTAATACCCACTTACTGCGGTGTGCTTCTGAAAAGACGCAGGAATTTGTATTCTGTTTCAATGTGACACAACACAAGAAGGTTATATTGTAACAACACAGAAATAAATTGGATCGTTGAGACAAATAAAACTACCATATGAAGTGACGCAATATTTTTTTTGTTAAGACACGTTTGTAATAAAAATTATATATATAGCAAGCCCTTATTCAATTTTGTGTCAAGTTGAATCCATCATATTAAAAAAAGTAGATACGAACCTCCATTTTAATACCTTTACACGTCTTTGCATGAAAGAAACTACAATAATAGGAAAATGTATAATTAGTAGACCACAAAACTAGTATGTATGATGAACATTAATTAATTTTACCAACATTGGCGCTCCAGAGCGAGAACTGGGACCATGTTATTATTAACCCAGTTCAATTTACACTATATTAGCTCATATTATATAAGTATAAAATGTGTTTTGGAACCTTTTTTAGAGGACCCTACGTAAGACTACAAAATAGTAGAATGCGTAAATTAAAAAAATATATTTGTATTTCTGATTAGATAAATTGTATTGCTTTTACATAAAATGACTTCAGCTAACTATGTCTAATTTAATGGCCAGTATGAAGTTCCGCACTCAGTAACAATTTTGGAGGTAGGCGTCTTGTCAGGAAGTTCCAGCACCAGTAGCAAGTGTGCGTTCTTTGTCAGAAAATTCCAGACTTAGCAGCAAATTGGAAGTGGATGTCTTGTCAGGAATTTCCGGAATCAGTAGCAAATTTGGAAGTGGATGTCTCCAATCAGGAAATTCCAAACTTAGTAGCAAGTTTGGAAGTGGATGTCTCTAATCAGGAAATTCCAGACTTAGTAGCAAGTTAGGAAGTGGATGTCTCTAATCAGGAAATTCCAGACTTAGTAGCAAGTTTGGAATTGGATGTCTCCAATCAGGAAATTCCAGACTTAGTAGCAAGTTTGGAATTGGATGTCTCCAATCAGGAAATTCCAAACTCAGTAGCAAGTTTGGAAGTAGATGTCTCCAATCAGGAAATTCCAGACTCAGTAGCAAGTTTGGAGGTGTGGAAAAGGAGACAATCAGAGACGGGATAAGGAGAAAGAAGGCAAATGAGGTAGGACGAAGAGCGAGAAGCGGCTTGGGGCGTCGCGGTGCTCGGATGATTAATGAGTAGTTTTATGAAGGCGTCAAGACGCCGTGATTGATCTACTACGGTCGGAATTAACTGAAACCCTCGCAGTGATCGCAGTTAGCGACTCTGCCATATCCGGGACTTCAAATTGGCGGTAAAACGACACTGTCAGTTACAAATCGAGGGAGAGTTGTAACAGCTCCCCTAACCACTAATTTTAACTATATAAATATCTTCTTTTTGGAAAAAAAAATTAAGGACAACTTCAACAATCTGAAGAATAAAAAAGTATCAATAAAGGTCAAACACCGTTCCGTACCCTCTAAGATTTTACTTTTATGGCTTAGCTTAGATGATTTATTCTACCTAATGCAGGAATAATAAGTCATTTTTATCAACTGTTACAAAGGAAGGTAATGTAGTTTTTAAATATTCACTCCATATCGTGGTATACTCGTCTGTTGAAGAGATTTTTCTTACAGCGACTAATTATGCACATTGTGGAACTCCAATTAATTTTAAGTTCAGGCCGTTCAGTGGTATTCTGTTTTCCTATTACGGATCGTGAAAGTTTATAGATCACCACTTGATAGGGGCTTAGAGTTAGCTGAAGTCTATATCGGTAACAAAGTGAAATATAAGTTGAAACTATAGGGATCTGCCACTTAAAGTGAACACTATTAAATGTATGTTAATAGCAAACAGTTTGATCAATTGTTGCCAATTCCAATTTTCGTAGATCACAATAGGGAAACAACGAAGCGACAGATTTAATTGGGATGGAATAATCAAATAAAATTTCCACAGTAATTTAGAGATACTTGTGGAAACCATCCCGTCCACTACACGGGGAAGTTTAGATGGAACAATTAAGAATGCGGTTTTACCCGACAAGGTCTGTTTGATAATTTGGGTGATTCCTTCAGTAACTTTATACTTCGTAGATCACAAGAGGTTAACAACGAAGCGACAGATTTAGTTGGGATGGAATAATCAAACATTTAGAGATACTTGTGGAAACCATCCCGTCCACTACACGGGGAAGTTTAGATGGAACAATTAAGAATGCGGTTTTACCCGACAAGGTCTGTTTGATAATTTGGGTGATTCCTTCAGTAAGTTTATACTTCGTAGATCACAAGAGGGAAACAACGAAGCGACAGATTTAGTTGGGATGGAATAATCAAACATTTAGAGATACTTGTGGAAACCATCCCGTCCACTACACGGGGAAGTTTAGATGGAACAATTAAGAATGCGGTTTTACCCGACAAGGTCTGTTTGATAATTTGGGTGATTCCTTCAGTAACTTTATACTTCGTAGATCACAAGAGGTTAAACAACGAAGCGACAGATTTAGTTGGGATGGAATAATCAAACTTTTAGAGATACTTGTGGAAACCATCCCGTCCACTACACGGGGAAGTTTAGATGGAACAATTAAGAATGCGGTTTTACCCGACAAGGTCTGTTTGATAATTTGGGTGGTTCCTTCAGTAACTTTATACTTCGTAGATCACAAGAGGTTAACAACGAAGCGACAGATTTAGTTGGGATGGAATAATCAAACATTTAGAGATCCTTTTGGAAATCATCCCGTCCACTACACGGGGAAGTTTAGATGGAACAATTAAGAATGCGGTTTTACCCGACAAGGTCTGTTTGATAATTTGGGTGATCCCTTCAGTAGCTTTATACTTCGTAGATCACAAGAGGGAAACAACGAAGCGACAGATTTAGTTGGGATGGAATAATCAAACATTTAGAGATACTTGTGGAAACCATCCCGTCCACTACACGGGGAAGTTTAGATGGAACAATTAAGAATGCGGTTTTACCCGACAAGGTCTGTTTGATAATTCATACGCGAATGAGCTGAATACAACTGCGGGACTATCTCACTTGTACGTAGTGATTGCAGCCCTTTATGAGGCCCAACTCTATGCATTTTAAAGTCACACCTGCTCTCCATGCCGCTTTGATGTGGCCCTTGCTTCACTTTGCGCTTTGCTCGTCTGTTTACACCCTTCCCACTCAGGTCTTCGCGGAGCGGTGGCAAGCGTCCGTACTATCTATGCTAGGTGTAGACGGAGTGGCAAAGTGGGTTTTGAATACATACGACAGCCTGTCGTCAGAAGTTTAGTTTTATGTTTATTTTTAGGATAAAAGAGTGCCACATTTCAAAAGCCTTATAGGAAACCAGAATTATAGTGTAAATTTAGAGGTTACTAATGTAAGTTTTCATTATGTTTCTAGCTTTTAAATAACAATGAAAAATTATACAAAAATACATTATTTTTATAGCACCAAACAAATTATCTCTCCCTCCATTTATTTTATTTTATTTCATTCATAGAAGTGACTTGTAAATAAATAAAAACGCTTTTTATGTTTAGAAACAATTGAACGAAAGCCTAGTGTTATAAAAATCATTAATTGAGTTTGTTTATTAATTAATATTTTATATTTGTTTGTTCTGTACCAATTGAACAAACTTAAAATGTATTATAATTTTGAGGCTAATTATAAAATACTCTTATTATTCAGTATTAGTATAAAACAATATTGTCAATAAGGCTTAAGAGTTTTAATATAAATATATACATGCGTAATATCAGAGTTAACTAATTTTGTAAATTTTTACATAGTTTGGTAATTATAGTAGTTCTATTAAACCTAGGGACTTTTCCATACTAGAAATGTGTGGCCGTTGAAAAAAGTCGACAATGGAGTGGTAACCATGCAGTCAGTCCGGGTTGTCGGTGGATTACCAGTAAGCCAGCCGGGAGACAGACACAGAGCCCGTGTCACAGTGATTAACTGGCGGGGATGGTTTATGGCTGCGGAAGGCTGTGTCACATGCCTCCAACAAATCGGCGCCGTGCACGACCGTGACACGGGCTTAGCTCGGTGGCGTGGTCTAGCAGATGGGTTACATCGCGCCACATCAGTTTCGCGTTTTACACAAGCTCAGTTCCGCAGTACCAGTGGTTCTAGCCAGTGTTTCGTACATAAGTAGCTGACCGATACACAGTGTGACACTGAGAAACGATATTGCGCAAGTCGCACAGTAACTGTACTGGCATTTTGGTCCAACGAGTCAGTGAAGCGTTTTACACAAGCTCAGTTCCGCAGTACCAGTGGTTCTAGCCAGTGTTTTCGTACATAAGTAGCTGGACCGATACACAGTGTGAGAAACGATATTGCGCAAGAAACGATATTGCGCAACTGTACCGCAGTCGCACAGTAACTGTACTGGCATTTTGGTCCAACGAGTCAACGTTTTACACAAGCTCAGTTCCGCAGTACCAGTGGTTCTAGCCAGTGTTTCGTACATAAGTAGCTGACCGATACACAGTGTGACACTGAGAAACGATATTGCGCAAGTCGCACAGTAACTGTACTGGCATTTTGGTCCAACGAGTCAACGTTTTACAGAAGCTCAGTTCCGCAGTACCAGTGGTTCTAGCCAGTGTTTCGTACATAAGTAGCTGACCGATACACAGTGTGACAATGAGAAACGATATTGCGCAAGTCGCACAGTAACTGTACTGGCATTTTGGTCCAACGAGTCAACGTTTTACACAAGCTCAGTTCCGCAGTACCAGTGGTTCTAGCCAGTGTTTTGTACATAAGTAGCTGACCGATACACAGTGTGACACTGAGAAACGATATTGCGCAAGTCGCACAGTAACTGTACTGGCATTTTTGGTCCAACGAGTCAACGTTTTACACAAGCTACAAGCTCAGTTCCGCAGTACCAGTGGTTCTAGCCAGTGTTTCGTACATAAGTAGCTGACCGATACACAGTGTGACAATGAGAAACGATATTGCGCAAGTCGCACAGTAACTGTACTGGCATTTTGGTCCAACGAGTCAACGTTTTACACAAGCTCAGTTCCGCAGTACCAGTGGTTCTAGCCAGTAGCCAGTGTTTCGTACATAAGTAGCTGACCGATACACAGTGTGACAATGAGAAACGATATTGCGCAAGTCGCACAGTAACTGTACTGGCATTTTGGTCCAACGAGTCAACGTTTTACACAAGCTCAGTTCCGCAGTACCAGTGGTTCTAGCCAGTGTTTCGTACATAAGTAGCTGACCGATACACAGTGTGACACTGAGAAACGATATTGCGCAAGTCGCACAGTAACTGTACTGGCATTTTGGTCCAACGAGTCAACGTTTTACACAAGCTCAGTTCCGCAGTACCAGTGGTTCTAGCCAGTGTTTCGTACATAAGTAGCTGACCGATACACAGTGTGACACTGAGAAACGATATTGCGCACAAGTCGCACAGTAACTGTACTGGCATTTTGGTCCAACGAGTCAACGTTTTACACAAGCTCAGTTCCGCAGTACCAGTGGTTCTAGCCAGTGTTTCGTACATAAGTAGCTGACCGATACACAGTGTGACACTGAGAAACGATATTGCGCAAGTCGCACAGTAACTGTACTGGCATTTTGGTCCAACGAGTCAACGTTTTACACAAGCTCAGTTCCGCAGTACCAGTGGTTCTAGCCAGTGTTTCGTACATAAGTAGCTGACCGATACACAGTGTGACACTGAGAAACGATATTGCGCAAGTCGCACAGTAACTGTACTGGCATTTTGGTCCAACGAGTCAACGTTTTTACACACAAGCTCAGTTCCGCAGTACCAGTGGTTCTAGCCAGTGTTTCGTACATAAGTAGCTGACCGATACACAGTGTGACACTGAGAAACGATATTGCGCAAGTCGCACAGTAACTGTACTGGCATTTTGGTCCCAACGAGTCAACGTTTTACACAAGCTCAGTTCCGCAGTACCAGTGGTTCTAGCCAGTGTTTCGTACATAAGTAGCTGACCGATACACAGTGTGACACTGAGAAACGATATTGCGCAAGTCGCACAGTAACTGTACTGGCATTTTGGTCCAACGAGTCAACGTTTTACACAAGCTCAGTTCCGCAGTACCAGTGGTTCTAGCCAGTGTTTCGTACATAAGTAGCTGACCGATACACAGTGTGACACTGAGAAACGATATTGCGCAAGTCGCACAGTAACTGTACTGAAATTTTGGTCCAACGAGTCAGTGAAGCGTTAATGTCAACAATAATAGCGTTTAACTTAATCCTCTGTACGTAAGTGTTTCACTATTAAAATACGTTCTGTAAGTACTGATATCAAAATCCATTCTCTGTTCGAAACGATGCGTTATTACGTTTAACCTCTAAACTAGAACCCTAACTCGCCGATTGCTCGTTGGCTGAAGATCACACTGCATGCGGTGACATCGCCACTGTATCGATCCGGCGATATTAAAGACGAGGACGCCACGCCGCACAAGTGCTCGTGACAAATCGTCTTGTGACAATCAAAAAACCATCAACAAAAACAAAATGTGGCGACAGATCAATCATATCCCCTTTCAAATTTCACTTGAACTGCGCATCCGAGACCCTTCGCGGTTTAGGGGTTTCATTTCCTCGGCGAATCAAAAACGTCGATCCGGAAAAAAGTCTGCCAGACCGCTTGTTGCGATCCACAACTTATGAACGGTCTTTTGAGTGATGCTTTATCAGATGACTAAGTCGTCTACTCCTCACAAGTGTGGATTGCTTTCACATCTCAAGTTCTCCAACTCTGACGTACACGACTAAACCACGATCTGATCTGAAACCTTCGACCAGCTCATAAACTCGGAAAAAGACTCCGTGAGTTTCTTGTGGTCGGAACATTCGTAAATCAAGAGTAAATACACCCTCCACCCGGCCCGAGTGAGTGGGAATGCAATATCATAAAGGATGCGTCTTAACCGAGGCGGCATTGAAAACGTCATAGAACGCAAACAGAGCGCAATAAATGTTAGAGTGAAGCAAAAATTATAATGGTCGGTTAGTTTACAACTCGCCGTCACGTCAATACCCGGACGGGGGCTTTGTCCGGGGCTAAAATACGACCGTCTGGCGGGGCAAGTTTGTTTCTCGACTCAAATAAGAAACAATATCTGCGTTGCTGTTAGGAACAATTTAATTATTTGGCGAACGGTGGTGGGTGTAAATCTTGCGACTCGTAAAGGCTTTATGTCCCTGATTCATGGGACTACTTTGTCTCCTGTGGGATATGCCGATCAGGGGTGGTGGACGTGGGGCGCCGCGCCTAGCCGTCAACGGCCGGTAATGAAAATTGAAATTGGGAAGTTGTAAAGAAATGTAAAGTAAGATTGGTAAGTTGTAGGAACATTACTGTAACTTGCTCCTGGCAAAGCAACGGTCGATGTTCTGCTGCGTTTGGAATTTGGTTGGAATTAAGTTTTTCTAGTTCCTATGTTTTTTGAGTATCCGTAATTAAAATTCTGGTATGCAAACAACTCAAATTCAAGAGTTAATTTTTCACAATTGTTCGTTATTATATATAGCTATAGGGATAAAACTAGTTTCCATTACATAGGCTCAATGCGCCTTCTAAATGATGTCGGACTTTTTATATTAGATATTCCCAAATAATGCTCTTTGAGGCCACTTTATTAAATTTTCAAATTTAACACTGTCCTATACTTGTTGACTGATATCTCGGAGACTGTTGAAATGTTTAAGGTATGAAGACTATTCTTGTTGCGACAGACTGTAGCGTCTGTAGATACAGAGACAGAAGTATATCGTACTTCTCGTGTCATATATCTGCCTGCTCCACGTAAGCTCACATTATATTAAGCAGACATACTGCACCGTGCTGCATAACACTGCCCTGCTCGCGTCGCGTGTCTGGAGACAGTTGTATCGGTTATAGCATGGTGACCATTGTTGCTGCAATACAGAATGAAGCAACTGTGGGATCAGAGACAGAAGAATATCATACTTCTCGTGTTATATATCTGCCTGCTCCACGTAAGCTCACATTATATTGAACAGACATACTGCACCGTGCTGCATAACACTGCCCTGCTCGCGTCGCGTGCCTCCAGACAGTTCTGTCAACGGTAATTAATTTAGATCTCGTCTCAGCGGGTTGCTGGACCAACACACGCTACCGCGGACTGGCGCGGCCCCGGCCTTTGCCCAGCCACCCGCGGAATGGATAAAGGAATCTTAAGTGGGCGATATTACACACGCGAACGTGCATTTCAGGTACATCCACCCAACATCCTGATTCGCAACTTAGCATGTTCGTAAATCATATCAGGATTGATGAACTTGAGTTTGTTATATACCGGCTGTGGCAAAAGTCAGTTAATCGAAAGTGAAGGTTGGCTATATCACACCACCACCTCAAATGCCAACCTATACTGTAACTTATGGAACAATTAACTTGTGCGATAGCACGGGAAAAATCAAGACTATGCCTTAGGTCGGATAAGCAGCGGATGCAAGACAAAAACAATGCTCCTCACCAACCTGGTTAGATTATTTTAGATGAAAATTAAAACTACTTATTCCAAATATTTACCTCTATTATTTACTTTTTATCCTACTTTTTCGAATACTTATGCTTATTGTTAAGTGGTTTCCTCATTCTGCGTATGTGTTAAATTCGTAGAACATTATCGATTCTTATTTTAATGTCTACTCATTGCCTCAGATTATAACTAAACCAAGAATTTCACGGAAATTTAAAGGTGGAGACAGAGAGAAAAAAGTTGAATATTTATAAATAGGCTGGACAACAAAAAACTTCCAAAAATTAAGCTATTTCTCATTGTAGGCCTGTTTTGTTATTTATCTTCAAAAACTATCTTCAAATCGCTCTCGGTCGGTTCCAGCCAATGTGTACTTGTATGAGATCTTCCCACAAACCATAACCGAGGTTTTACTCTGGAAATAGTTATGTTTCCAGGGAGAGCAGCTGGCCGACTCCAGCCGCTCCAGAGATATCACTCGCTCGATCAAGTGTGGCCACTTTACAAAACATTTGTATCTATCATTACCTCTGGAAACCGAGTCCGGATCTAAACTGGCGGGTATAACACAATAACCCACATTACAGAGCGGGCATGGCGCTGCAGCTCTCCCTGTAATTATCAGACATCTGGCCGCGATAGATAAGAGGCCGATCTTTATACTACAAGTATCGATTGGCAAGGGGACTATTGACTTGTGCTTGTGCGAGGGAGGAGGACTTCCCACCCCTCCCCCCCGCACAGACGTGTGCCACTCATTCCATACTTTGTTTACACTTACTGTTTGTGTTCCCATTCTAGACGTGTGGTGTCATACGTGGGACGTTTCGAACAGTCGACTCATTTATGTACTTTGAGCATGGAACACGTGGAATACACATATATAGTTTGTTTAAAATTGTAACCAAGGTATAGGTATAGGTATTCTATGTGACAAATAGGAAAGATTCCAAGTCTTCAAGCCTTTTATACTGCATAAATTGGTCAAAAGAGTATCATGCATAATCACTCTATAAGTGGCAGACAGTAAAAACTATTATTGGTTAATGACAAAGCAAAATACGTTTCTTTAGCCACGATTTCCTTTTTGATTATTGTCTGTAGCACGCGTGTGCATATTTTATCTATGGTCTGGTCATCTATAATGAATATTATTTATAAACAGCTGGTACAGACTGTTTCTGATTAAGCAATGAGTCTATCTATCTTACAGCATCATTACGACTACCCGTGTGTGCATGATTCTATAAAACGTACGCATGTTTTGGTTTAAAGTGATTGAAATTATGAAGCATGAAAATGTTCTCGTACGTTAACGCTTGCGGTACGCGGATATGACAAATGCGCCAACGCCAATGCGGGGGTACACGTAGGCACAACAAAGCCTGTTAAAATGACAGGTTTTTAATATTCCCGTCAAAACTATGCCTCGCGGAGGATCGTTTGATCGCAGTTTTCAATCGTTTTGCACAACTGCAATAAAAGCAGGCGCTGCAACGTGATAAATTTTATTAATAAATCGTTATTAAATGCACTCGGTGAGGTTAGGATTTGCCAATTAATCGTCGAATTCCTGCCGGGGGCACAGACAGACAGATAGACAGACAGGCGGCAGATGTAATATGTCGCTCAAAGCTGGCACGCGCTCCTACTACTGCTGCTGATGCACTCTTTCAACCCCCCCCCCTCCCCCACAACCACTCCACAACTATCAAGCGATGAAAATTGAAAATATTTCAATAGTGTCACCTCAGCTGGTGCGGTTTTAGAGCGATTCAAAGTTAAAACGCGGCGCCACAGCGGAATTCCTGTATTCTCTATCTGGTTTTTGCGGGGTTACATTTTATTCCAGGAATTTAATAGTGTACCGCTATCCGACTGTTGTACTTTGGGTGGTATTTCGTGGTGGCAGTTCCGCCTATCAAAGTAGTTCCTCTGTAAAAATTTAGTTATTAAATTATACACATTTGATATGTAACACAATGTAAAATATATCAGCTTATTAAGTTGTATTATCGGATTGACGATTTTTTTCCATCTTAGGAAAGATTTAGAAGTGTTTTGATTTGTAAATGTCATCATTAACATATCCATAATTACTGATTATACTGTATGAGTACACAATTGCACACCACATTCCAGAGGCGGCCCCTCAATGTTTGATTTAAATTTTGCAAAAGATCGTTTAAACAAAATAAATCTCAAAATTCATAACGGATACAACTGATTTTACAAGAACCAAGTTCACTTCTAGAAAGATTTTACCAAATAAATTTTATGAGGCATGAACATATCGGCTCTCTTAATCAAGATTCGACCAAACCGTATTAGAAAATATATATTATACTACGTTAGAGCGAGATTTTTTGAAACAAAGAAACTGCGACAGTGATCTCAATAAATGTGAACATGAAACTAAATTCTAAAACACATTTTACAATCCATGATTGTCCCCAATTTAGTAAAACACTGATTGTACATTATTGACGTCAACACAACTAAATGTCTGGTTAATTGGAGTCAAGTTGTGATTGATAAGATACTGTAGGATGGCAACACTATGAGTTCGTGTTAGTTGATTATAACCAATAATGATAACATATCTACAATAACACATGTCCTGGTACTCTCGACTGTCTCACGGGCACATGAGAGTTGAAGGTACATCTGCCCGCCTTGCCATATAGTTATCCTTCTCTCTCGCTTGTACAACAGGGATCACATATCTACAATAACACATGTCCTGGTACTCTCGACTGTCTCACGGGCACATGAGAGTTGAAGGTACATCTGCCCGCCTTGCCATATAGTTATCCTTCTCTCTCGCTTGTACAACAGGGATCACATATCTACAATAACACATGTCCTGGTACTCTCGACTGTCTCACGGGCACATGAGAGTTGAAGGTACATCTGTCCGCCTTGTTATCCTTCTTTCTCGCTTGTACACCAGGGATCATGTCGCAAACTACGGGAAACAGCGCATACAAAACTCCGGAAGTTTTGCGGGATCTTATAGTTTGCCCATACATCCCAAAGTTTGGTATTAAATGAGTCAGTTTTGTAAATACCAACAACCCTCCATAGCACGTGTCCAATTCTATTACTAACCCGTTATTATTTTCCCGTTTCCAATAATTAACCTATAACCACTCTTAGGAACGGCATATTCCTTTTTAGTAAATTATTTTTGGTGATTCTGAATTATTCAATAGCATAAAAGTGTAGTAAGAAGTGATGTATAACCTTACTCTTTAAGGAAAGCTGACTATATAGAGATCCTGCCTCGCCTTCATTAACACAGCTAAAATTGAGTTTAACAGATACATTATTTATACAGAAATTATAAAAACTATGATCCTTGATGTGGGATATATTATAAATATGTGCATTACCTGAAATAAGTTTTCGATTGCCAACTTAACGGAACGAGTAAGCATCTTTGAGGGGCATTCCATATCTTGATTACCACCATAAAGCATTGGTCTGATGCTAATCTGAACTCCAATCCCAGCGAACAGGGCTGCCGACATTGTCCATGGATCTGAATTACTGGATAAAAGCCAAAGAAAGCGCATAAACCTTAGAGCACAAAGGACTCCCCCCACCCGCCCGAGGATTTCATAAAGAACGACTCTGGAATATAATAAAAGCTGACAAATTACCCGGTAAAAGCTATAAATATCAATGAAGAACGAATGCATATTCCGAATTTCATTCTGCCATTGTTGGGCCTGTTACCCCCGCTTCGCTTGCATGTGATTTAATTTTGCCTCTCGCGTATTAAGTAGTCTTACCCTTCCCCGGGGATTATTTCTTGAAGAAACCCCCTCCCCTCCCCTCTTATCGGCGGCTTGTTTGCTTTGTACTGTTTTCAACTCTAAATGGACTTTACGTCGTTTCGACCCATTACGTCTTAACGTTTATGTTCGCGCTTTCTGTTAAGTTATATTTATTCGTACAAAAACCAAATACGCTTTCTCGTTCCAGTACTTTCGGGATTTCACGTCCTTTTTAACAATTCTTCTGGGGTAACTTGTCTGTCTGGCACAATTTTAATTTTAAGATGTATCAAAGAATTAGAAGAGAAATTCTAAAAAAATAACAAACTCTTTTAAAATTCAAAATGTTAATAGTATTATGTTTTCTTGTTATTTCATAAAGTCTTGTGACATGATTTCTAGAAAATGTTCATACATTTACCTAATATCACAACCAGACCAAACTATCCCTTGCTCGAAAATTAAGACATATACAAACTTGAAAAATTTACAACAATTTTAATTTTAATTTCGGTATTTATCTTATCGAGTTATTAAGTTAAAAGTGACTAGTCAATGTGTCGAAATGGTACTATATCTCTCCTAGTAAGCATCGTGCAGCAAATAAGTATTTAGGAACTGTTTATATTTCAAAATAATTATTTGCTTATTGAAACATTTTAAATATAATTAATTCAATATAGTGGTATCACGACGTTATGGTAAACATAATATGCTCCTGTATGGTGACACAGAAGCTACACACCTACCGTAATTCTTTACTGGCTCTACATAAACACGGTGTTGATATAATGCCAGCCATCTTAAATACGTAATTGTTTAGCCAGTCAAGTGAAACCGTTTATTTTAAAGAATTTAATTTTTTTATTGTATGATAGCTGCCAGTAGGTTCTTGTAAAGACTACAGCAAATATACGTAACTAACTTTAACAACGCAGAATATACTATGCGTTCATTGATACATATTTTAGAATTCTTGAGTGATTCATGAACAATTTTTGTTCTTATAATCGGTATCTCTTAAGGTTTCAAGGCGATGCCTTCTATCAGGACCTAGTGTGAACGTTACAGGATAAGGACCAGATTTACAGCGGGGGTGATAAGCAAGGCCAAGGTGTGCGGGAGTTAAACAGGAAATGTACAGGAAGTACAACAGAGTAACTTTGTTAGATATCAGAGCACGTGCCTGATTGTGTGTGCACCACCTTTACCACACTCTACCGACCTATGGCACGTTTGTCCACCTTTCGGAAACAGATAATGTGGATTGTCTGTTGACTCAACTTGACTCCATTGTGCCACTTGGTTGCATAGTTTAACTCAAACAGAATTTCATTAATGAGTTTAATAGGTATTAAAATTGTCGAAGTTTAATTTGGTCCATCACTTGCGAATTGATTTTTGAGGCATCCTCTCTGAAGATTTTTAGGGCAAAATAAATACGTAGTATAATTAAATCAATTGTGGATTTAGGAGTGGAGGATGAGCCAGGAGAGTGACCTGAACGGTAGTAAATAGGCGAAGAAAGACCTGCGATGTACCATAAATTGTACAGATAACTGAAAGAACAGATCTAGAACAAGCTATTGTGTGTTACGAGTTTGTAGACTGAGAATGCTCTTACGTAGGCTACCCATTTCACATTGTACGAAGTGTAAAGAATAAAACCCAAAAATGATTAAAATGTAAGTGAACATAGGTACATTCCCTGTTCTTTTGTCAGTTTCGTAATTGGTTATATTTATAACATCAGTAATTAAACCATGAAACGTTCATAGGAACTCTAGATTATCGCTAATTCTAATTCTAATTCAACAATATATTTAGGGCCTACTCGACCATCGCATTTGATCAACTTTTTTTCCATCATAGCTGTTTTATGTGTGGACTCGGTTGCTTCTCAGTGCTTTGGGATGTTGTCTAAAACATCGTAGTTCACTCAGCTGTAAACCTTATGAGACATTGAGAACACTTTTCATCTGTATTATACCCAGTATAATTACATCGTACAACTAAACCCAACAACAAAGCTACCGATCTACGTTGTAGCGGCGAGGATCAATAAAACAAGTAATACGAATTTAATTAATTTTTGTAAAGGTCGAGGAGATATGCGAGTTATGTTTATACGAATAGGGGCCGATAAGATTCCCTTTAGTGGGTGAATGAGTGTGTGTGCGCTTGTGTATGTTAGTAGGGGGGAGGGAACCAGTACAAGGGTAGCAATGCATCCAATTATTGAATCTTATTGTTCTGTTGAATTCAACCACGACATCGGAATGGGCTGGGGTTGCTGCTCAATGCGAGACACGTATCTCTTAGGGGCATTGCTTGCCTACTCTTATTTATGCGGTTCATTTACTTGGAGTAATTTTTGTTAATATTTCCTCCAGTGGATCAATATAAACTGATATTTAATTTGGAAAGTGAATTGTAATTAGTAATTGTAAAATTGCAATGTGGTAATTTGTTGGCGATTCTTGTGTTACAAGATATATATTTTTCTATGTTAGGGTGCTCTTGATTTATATATATGTGTGTGTATATATATATATATATATATATATATATATATATATATATATATATATGTATAATCTAAAACTATGATATTTACTCATCCAAAAGAATACGTATTCGTTGAGCGACCTAGGTTTAAAGTGTAAGAGAGGCTATGCAAAAATTTCGGCCTGTAGAGAAAAATCCCATATCAGTGATACCAACTGTGACATACAAATATAACCAGCAGAACTGTCGGGGCAATGAGAGATTCGATTATTCCTCTTCTTCCTTATCGCTTGAGTAACCAGTGAATCTAGAGATAGTCTATACTTTTGTAACTTCGTCCATCCTATAAACTTTTTCCATTAATATACTTATTTCGTCACTTTTGTGTACGTTAAGTTGCTGCCTATGTAAAGAACTAATTACACAAATGTTGTCAACTGATTACACATTATAATCGCACATGAGAACCGGGAGACATCTTTCCAAAATGTGAGCGCAAATAGTTGATTAAACATGTGACTGAGTCAGTATTATAAAAATAATCTTTATATGTATACAACTTTCAGTATCTAAACAATATCGCAATAATAATAATACAGTACCACATTGTCTTTAGGAAGTGTATATGCTTAAAGCAGTCATACCGCTTCACACATTGGGTAGTGTATTTCTTCATGTGATAGAGTCTTACACAAGTACCAATTTATTTTTAACAGCTTCAACTGCAATTTAAAATACTTTTATGGACACCTCTTAAAATACTGAAGCAATGTTTGACATGTACTGTACTTTATTCACTGGGTTCCAAGATATTTCAAATTTTATGGCGATAAAAGCCTTTGGTGCCGGAAATCTTGGCGAATCCTTCTCCGCAGTCGTTAATTGCGACAAAGGCTTCAGTCTTCTCCGGGCTGCAATTTGTTTCAATTAATCTTGCAAGATTGCTCGACGTTTTAATTGCACGACACGCAGCAGTAATACGATACGTGTGTATTAATAATCATCACCCTCTCCCCCCTCACCGCCCCGCACCCTGACAGGGCGGCTCGGCTCCTTGCTCCGTTGTTGCGAATCGAAAACTCATAAGTAACCCGGACTGCAAAGCCGAGGAATTAGCGAACTTTGCTTCCCCCCACTCCCCCTCAAACAACCCTTCCGAAGATTGATATTTGATAATGTTCCGTGATTTGGTTTACTCGCTCTCAGCTCTTGGTTCTAGTCGCTTCCGGTACACCCGGCGTGGTCTCTGCGTCTCTCTAATTAGTACAATAATACATGAGTTGTATGCTCTTAATGTTCTCTTGAATATGAATTCTATGGGTTTTTGAAATTTGTGCCGTACGAAATCGATGTTTTTACCACAACAATAAAACGACATATATTCATAATGATGTCAATAAAATATTTCTTTAACACAATGTTGAAGGGAATACCTAAAAACTGCCTAAACATACAATAAAAATGAATAGTCTGCATAATATTTACAATAAAAATTGGTTAAATGTGGGACTTTTATTTGCTGATTCAATTTGGACATTCTATAATGCTGCATGGTAGCTAGTTAGTCTTGCATTCCAGCAGTAATTTTACCATACTATCACCACCGGGAAGTGTTCAAACAAAATTTATAAATCCACTTTCATTTTCTATGTAGAATGTTCATATCCAACTCATATTCCTTGAAATGCAAATTAATTAAATTCAATCCATATCTTTAAAAACTATGTCCACTAAAAATATATTATTAGTATCTGTTCTTATTTATTCATTTTAAAAAAAGGAGAAGGTATGCTAGGAAAAAATAGTCCACAAAAAGGCTTTAAAATAAACTTATAGGTTGGAACACATAACATGATAATGTTTCAACCTTCAGTACAAAATTAGCGTAAGTAAACCACGGATCGGGTGAGGAAAGTAAGGGCGTTAACCCTGAAAAATAAAAGCCCGAATGTAAACATAATTAGGATAATCACCTTATTACGAATGTTAAAAGGCATAAATAACATCATGATCCCCGGGGTGCGAGGAGAGGGAGGGTAGTTCTTGAAGAGAGTGAAAAGTAAAGCCGTCTGTACTTAGAGGGAATAACCCTTCCATTTCCGGCGTGCAAGGGTTGAGTAGAGTGCGACTGACAGAAGAGATGAAACGGTAACATCGTCTTGATATTTTCTATAATTTTGCAGTTTAATTAAATTTCAATTAGTAGCCTAAGAAGCGGGCAATTAGAGCCGTCTGGGGCATAATGTAATGGAGTGGAAATAACATAACCGGAGATTCATTACGGTTGCTAGGATATGTCAACCCTTCTCCCGACGCTCCCGAGATCAAATTGCAATCATAAGTGAACACTGATGAGTTGACGACAAGTCGGGGCGATCGGTAGCACTATGTGGCTCTACAGTGGTAGTGCGAGAGACCTTCCTGCCATTTACTTTGGGAGGAAATATTATTTTATTTTCATGAAATGTCCTGAGTAAGTGAATAAGTTTTAAAATGTGTGTTGACAGCTTGGGCTGATGAAAGCTAGAAGATGGCTAACAATGTGTACTTGTATTTAATTATAATACATTAGAAGAATAGTTCTTCAGCTTTATTATCCTCCTGATCGTCAATAATCCATTTATGACACATTCATTCTCAGAATCCATTTTGCGGTATTAACTGCAGATTCTGCGAGTCCATTTGAATATTTTGGGACTGCTTGTGTAATATCAAATCCAATGTTATCAAACAACTTCCTGTTACTCGCTACAAAGGAGACGACAGTTGTCAAATTTTCGATGGTAAGATGATCCAACTGTGAGAATACTATCATCAAAGAGGCAATTGTTATTCTTGAAGTTATCCCAAGGATTTTTCAACTTTGCAAAAACGTTGTGACGTAAACATTGTGCTTTCTTGGGCCTCATTATTTCAAGAATGATTACCATTGATATTGTGTTAAACAAATTTGGTCTTATCGTTTGGGGTACAAATAGATGAGCAATATTTCATGCTGTAGAGCAAGCGAATCAGAAATATGTATCGGAAGGTGGAAGTAAACTACTCTTTTCAATGAAGCATTTTGCTACAGGTCCAAATAATTTTATTCCAACATACTGAATTCGTTTTGCCCAAGTGTAAAGAGTATTATAAATTGAACTCTGTAGTCATGTAAAGTAGTAAAATGTGAAGGAACATATAGCGAGTCTGCTCCTAAAAGCCGGTAGAGAAACAAGAAGGAGGCAAAGTTGTTTTGCATGTCTGTTCCCCCAAGTCTTGATGGTCAAGTTTCAACCCTCGATTGCCCCAATCCCCAAGACACCCAGGCTTCCATGCTCACATTATCAAATCACAATACTGTTACCGCCCGACCCGCCTAATCCCATTACGTGTTTTACATTTCGTGCTCTATTACGTGGACGACTCAAATAACATCAAGGGGTGGCCAAGATGGACGATGATTATTCCTTGTTGACCAATAACATCTACGTTTTGGAATTTTTGATATTGAAGCTGTTGGAATATTTCCGTGATTTCAGTTGAAAAGGAACAATGCTGGTATTCTAAAATATATATTATTTAAATAAAATTAAGACAGGAAAATTATAAAAATGGGTGTTTGTCGTATAAACGCTGATTGACTATAAAAGATACAGGTAAAACAAACTATTGCACACTTAATTGGACACGATTCTCGTTATTAGCGTGGTCCATTTTCACGGACCAGAGAGTGTACTCGATCAGAACTCAACAGGTCTAGTTATTATTGCAATAAACAAAGCGAGGACGGCTCGAATCGCGTTTGGCGGTCTTTTAATTTCACGTCATCAAGATGTTCAAATGTGACGTTAATCGCGGCCAGCGTGGCCATTACAACAGTCGAATTAGTTTATGCTAATCATTATTCCCAATTAACATTCTGCCCGTTTATTGACAGTTCAGCGGGGGACAAATTGTGTCAGGACGTTCCAGACCACGATCGATAAACAAGTCCAGGGTGTTTTTACGATCTTAAATGTCTTCGGTAGAGGTGCGTTTTAACGTTAACAAGAACAAATAAGAAGTAACTCGGTGAACGTATAGAATCGTTAAACCAGAGAAAATAAAGTTTGAGAATTTAATGTCTCTCTTAAAGATGTGGTTTGTGAAATAAAAATATAATCAGTCAACTGTTAATGATGCATAAATAATTCTGAGGTACATTTTTTGTCTTACAAGATCAAGTTTATAGTTGTTTTAATATTCTTTCGTCAGATCTGGCGGTCTAAAATTGTTACTTGCGACGTATAAGAAATCGATAACTCGAAAACTGTACAAAATACCAAAGATTTGAAAATGTTATAACCACTTGAAAACCGATTTTTTTTCTAGCTCTTAAAATAATCGCAATGTGGATTTTGAAATGTGTGACCAGCCTGCATATTGGAACAAATATTTATATATAAACTTTGGAATTTGGGAATTTCGGTCTCTGGAAGCCATTTTCTGTGAAGATATGTTGACATTTTCCATAAGTGCTACAACATGGTTAATTTTTTGACAGGGCGATTTTGTATGCAAAATCTCCCTTAAAAGATTGTGTTCTGGTGAGCTGTACCAGGCTCCAGATGCCGTGTAAGTGTTTCTTTGTATCTTTGTGGCCCGGAGCCCGTGTCATTCGGCCCAGATTGAGGCTATTGTGTGTATTGTACGACTGGTACGTGCCTTCTGTCATATCAGCCTCAGTCTGAGGTAAGCTGTCGTCGCTGTCGTAATGGCCGTTTATCTCCCGTCCATACTTTCTACGAGATGACAGCTCACAAACATCTACACGTAACAGATGTCATAAATGCGGCCACTCTGTCACGGGGAATCGGGATGGAAGTTCTAGTCGTCATGTAATCGAAATTCTAATTTCTGCAGAGGATAATGCATTTCTGTTCTTGAATCGTCATCGTTCTGAATGCAGTGGTGCAATCAGTTTTCGGTTCTTGTAATTCAATTATCTTTACTAGTTTAATTAAGTTTGGTCACAGATACCATTTTTGACACACATTTTTTTACTATTCCACGAGAAGTGATAGGAATTTGAAGCCGAATGTTGGTACATCATAAATCAAGCCCAAAGAAAAAGAATGCATGATTACGATGCACACCTTTTACAGTATTTACATGTAAGACGATTAGAGGAGATCAAAGGTTTTTATTTATAAAAAAGTAATTTTCTTAAATTATATATAATAAACAGTTCCTTAAGTCATAAATTAACAAAACCCATCTTCAACAGTTTTTATTTGGTACTCATTATTAAATTGCATACCTTAAATGCTTGTAACTCATCGTAGATTGATAAAAAAATATTTTTGATTCTTCAGTTCACAGGAAAGTTTTATGAAGAACCTAGGAATACAAAAGCACTTTTCCAATCGACAATCGATTGAATCACTTTTAGAGGGAGAGAAGTAACAATAATTATTACGTAATAAACGGAGATATTTTGATTACACAACAATCCGTGTGTTCTGTCCATTTACTATCATAGTACACAAACATCTCTATATTTTTATATTATTATACTTGCAGTGTATAATGTATCACAATAATAAGATATTGATATTTTAATTTATTGTAAAATCCTATTAAGGTAGAAGCAAGGTTACGTCTTCACTTGAGATAATAAATGTCGAGCAAAGGACAAAAATTTTAACCCATTCCTTTTTACAACTGAAATTTAAGTTTGTTCAAACAAAGGGGCCAGCCCTCAACACGATCCGGGGCTAATTGTGGCAAAAAGTTGGAACGACCCTTTGAAACTTACAGTGGTAAAAAGTTCCGTTTCATCACGACAAAATTAAATTAAAAAGACATGGAGAGTCGAAGTCGAGGGAACCCACACTCCGCCGTATCGCGAGCGGCGGCATTACTTCACTTAACTCGCATCAGGTGGCGCGAGTCAAGAATAATATCTTAAGCCGGGCAATAAAAGCAGAAAGAAATTAGAATTATTCAAATAGTCGGGGGTGAACATGTGTTATAGCGGTGGCTGACGGAGGGTGCGGGAGGAGAGTCGTTAGGAAACACTGCTACCATTATAAGAAAAATAAGAGATTCACCATAATGAGGAAATGCTTTTAGCGAAGACATAATGTTCTTTCTTGTAATAAGAGAATTATCGCGCGCGCGGTCGACTTTCTTTAATGGGCGCCACCGGGATTTATTGTGTAATGGAAAAGTAAAACATGGATCGGGAAGTTTGCACTGCGGGAAACTGCGCCGTTCATTGCTCGGGTCGTGTCCGACTTATCTTTATTATCTGCGATGTCGTTTTCACTCAGCCCCGGGTCGATATGGTATTATTGCCACTCTTAATAATCGATTCCTACTTTACTTCCGTCGGATTTATCTTCCGCGCGATGGTTATAGAGAATGTTGAACCTTTCCCGAGGGAGTCGTGCTACGGCCTTGTCCAGATCACTTGATTCTCCTACATGCAGTAGTTGAACTTTATCTCCAGTCATATTGTTAAATCAATTTGAGCATTTTAAGTGCACTTTCTTTGTCTGGATTAGCTGCCTTTGCAGCAGTTCATAGAATACAATTACATAATTCGCAACTTTTGGTTCATTGCTTAAAACAAGTCAACCAATGATTCTTCCCGCATTGGCACATATTTTTAAATCCCTCTTGAACGGAATCAATTTCAATTGTAAAGAGTATTTTCTGAATTAGAATAAACTTGCAAATCCATAAATAAAGATGTTAGGTAAATATCATATTTCGTCATGCTTTATCATTCATATATTCCCTTGTGGTTTCTATTTTGCCGACTGCCGTATATTTCAATCCTCAGGAGTCAGTAGCTCGCTACTTGTTGAAACAAGAAGTTGAAAAAGTGCAAGTGTTTGGTGGAGCAGGAACAGGGAGGGTTACAAACGTAAATCAGCCCGGAGCCTGGGGGGTCGTACGCATCGCTGCGACGTTTATCTGCTAAAAGCCGCTCCGTGGTCTTCGTTTTGAGACCTCCAGTTTTTCATGGCAATAGGCTTTCTTTTTTAGAGATGAGAATTAACAATATATCTCACTTTGTCCTCTTTTTAACACGATGGTAGGTAAAATTTAAACTGTACAAATTTAAAATCGAAAAGTATTGGAATGTAATATCGAAAGAGAATTTAGAATAAAACGCGAGTAACAAATTTATGTTTACAATGTAAGATACTGCAACCATTACAACAAAGCACACCAGAGTTCATAATACACTGGGATTACTTATTGGAAACGGTATAGTTTTGTGTAACTATAATAAATATTGTTGGTAAAATAAATAATAATAGTAAAATAATTAATGTAGTAATTACCTTTTTCAAACAACTTGTTACAGTGATTAACCAATGCCAAGTGTTTACCAATTCTATATCGAATCTCAGGAAGGATTAATTTTATGCTTTTCAGCTTCACCAACAGGTCTTCCGCGTAATATTGATTAGAGGAAAACAAGATCTTCACAGTCAATTTTCCATCCTTATGTAGCTTACTCCGTTACCTCGGTACCCATCAAAGCATCCCACGGGATGTGAGTCCCGGTCCAGAAGGCGAAGAAACCCAATTTCCTCCCTCAGAAGTCCAAGCGATCCATTATAAGTTTGAGGCCAATAATTGGTCGCTACGTCCTCGTCCGTTGTTTATTAATTACCGCAAGATGCAAACTCCCCCAAGACCCCGATCCCGAACCCTTCGCCGGGCGGCTAAACTACTTAGCCGCGACTTACCCCATTGTCGTCCCTAATCACCGACCCTTTGTTTTATTTCCTGATACCCGGACTGAGCGCCTTCCATCATTGACGGATGATGAATCAGTCCGCGGACGAACACCTGTACATGTTTCATGTTGTTTCATGTACGGTTCTGTGTTGAAGCCACGATGAGCGTTTGGCACATCAACCCTGTTATCAGCTCTCGTACTATCACAGTTCACCGCAGTAGGAGCCATCACTCACCCCAGCTTATCTCGAACGATGTCATATACATTTGGCGTTTCACGCGTTATTGATTCTGTCCATATGTTTCAAAATCTGACGTGCAGTCTTTATTGTCGGATGACATTTTTAAGTGCGTTTACTCTGATACGCTTGCTGACACATGTTCGCCATTGTGCGATCCTAAATTGATTGCCCACAACGTAAATGTTTGCTTTGATTTTGACTGATGTTCACTGAACAATATCGCATTTTGTTTGCAGGTTAAGAGAAGAAAGAGGTGACACCGAGAGAGCCCTTGCGCTGGATCACAAAGTTCGAGACCTCAGTTTACACAATGGTAAGGGAAATGTTAACTTGACCGACAGTAGGCATAAACAAATCGGGCGATAGTTCTATTGACGTCCGAAAATGAATAAATCTCACTTGCACTTTCCTTAAATGAAATAAACGATCTAAATTTTGTTTCTTTCCTTATGAAAGTATTATAAGGCATTATGTACTCAGATTTTAGGGAGTACGTCTACACAACTGCAAGTCGGAGAGTCGTAACTGCATGTATATAGAAGTGAGCTGGATAAGTTAAATAAGTAAACAAATTAGTATGCTACTTTGGCTGGGTTTTGTATACGAATTCTCAACTCATAATCGGTTTAATATTCATAATTGTGGCAGTATGGGCTATTTGACATATAAAAGGTAGACACTAATAGGTATGACCATTGCTGAAAAAGTATGAACTACAATTTGCACGAAAATTCCAAACCTTTTACCAAATTATTGTTAATATCGCAATAGTGAGCGTAAAGAAAAAACTTATGGGAATATAAAGTTATTTCATAGTATTTATAAAATTTGCTTGTAAAAACTCTTGTTCGTAGGTGAAATCTGGAAAGTTAATTTAATTACTTGTAATCCCATGCACTTGACAATAAATAAACATAGGAATTTAATGCTCTCAGATGATGCACACTCGGTTCAAAAAGGAGCTTCCACATCCTACGTCTTTTCTTGGTATTTTTGTGTTCCTTAAAATTTATCAGCTGCTACGTTGGTTTTTTACTCACATTCTTAATTCAATTTAAATAAATAACAAACAAGCAAACAAACTTTGAACAAAGCAATACTTGCACACGAATGTTACTGGCTTTTGAGACGTAAGATTTGTAAATCCAGAAAGGATTGATCTTATCTAGCTAGACTTTCTAAAGGGAATCCATAAAAATCCCTACTTTTCATTACAAGTGTGACATTTAACAGTAACTGAGGAGGACTTTTATTTGCAGGGTCCTCGAACGGCCACAGTCCGGTCCTCAATCTTAGCAAGTCCGGTGCCGACCAATCCGGCAGCGAGGCTGGCCACACGGGACTGGAGGACGAGGACGAAGATGACAATGTCAGTGACGTCGATGAGGAGGACGACAAGGACCAAGGTAAGTTCGTTATCCTGAGGATTATAATTGCTTAAGTCTGAATTTACCCTTTTGATTGGACACCCCAGTTTTTCGTGATTTATTATAATTGATCGCAAGGAGGCTTATAGAACGAACAAATAACTAAAAGATTTCATTCAAACTAAAATTTGTAATTTTTGTGTCGGGAAATTTCATTTCAGCTTAAGTGCTGTCTCCTTTGTCGGAAGATGTGTTCAAAGCTACATTGACTGTTACAGTAAAAGTAGATGCTATACTATATACTATTGCTATAAGTGTTCAAAGTTTTCTTAAAGGCGAATATGTCCTTCGTTAAAGTAACTATCGTGTAGGGGACACGCTAACTCGAATGAAGACACAGATAAAGTTGAAAAATGTTGCCTATGGCCGTTATGTTTTTGAAGACAGTAGAATCTGTTATATGGTGTATGTACAGCACAGACACTCGTATTTGCAAGGAAAAGTTGCAAAGATGAGCAAAAAGCACCGAGACAGGTTGTTCCCATGGCGGCCTAACGTGTAACGGCTGGGAATAGTTCTAATTGCGATCGGTGGTGAGCTATGGGCACGCACCCCCTAGTTTACGATTATTCCGATACGTAGAGACAGCGTTATGTATGGGCTAATGGGCCGGGCCGCCGACGCTGGCGTGTACTTCGATGACTTGACTGCACGGCAGTCTGGCCTACCTCCGGCCTGTGAAATCCTGTTGGCCAACACCTTGTAATTAACCACGGCTCAGCTTCTCATTGATACTGAATATTTGTAAAGTTGCCTACCTTTATCCCCCACTCTCAAACTTTTACTCTTGAAACCCTATCTGAAAATTTTAATCGTAGCTTGTGAACTGATAATTATTAAACAACATTTGGGCCAGCACTTGAAATTAATGTCTCACATGTGGTTTTGGCTGAAATAGAAAGATACGAATGGGTTGACGATGCAAAATCAACGTCTACTACAGAGATTACTCACTAGGTGACGGACCGCTCTTCGCACACAATTACGTATTGTAACAGTGGAGTAATGATGATTTTATTATTTCATTCGTAAATACATAATTTGAACATCTTCCCTTGTGAGGAAGACGCGGGCCGTAAAAGTGGCCGTATGCAACGGACAGCAATAACTTGAGAAAAATACGAGTTGCATAAAGATGAGACTGAACACCTGCATTCCGCCGAAACAAGTGAAATGAGGTTTTGAAATACTCCTGCAGTAAAGTCCAGGAGTCGGCAAAGCCAATTCTCTGCGGTTAAGTCAGGAGTTGACAAGAGCAATAATTCCCAAAGCGATTTCCTCTGAACTCACCATTTTTTTATATTATGGTGACGTTAATTTTCGCCCACTCTCATTCATGGTCTCTATAGGACGTTTCTGTGCCCAATTTATATTGTTATATTACCAAACCAAGTATCTACTTCCAATATGATCAAACACAAATATTTTTGCATAACTGTTTTTGTCACACGAAATTCACATCCATTGAATACGACTATATTTAAAGGTGATATGTCGACACAATTAACCATCTTTTTATGATATTCTCGACTGGATGTTACCGTTTACGCTTCAGATTGAGTGGTTACAAATTAACGTTTGTCTGAATGGATACAACCGGCACAAGTAGATTCTAACTGAGCCAGATATCCTTGGTAAACCGGTTCCGTGCCATCTGAGAAGCGATTAAAGAGAACTTGCAGAATAATAGTATACAAAAATCACGATCTCACGGTGTATTGGCAGCGCAAGTGCTTTATTGGCTATGAACACGTGAGCGCTGCTGCGGTCTGTGTCTGCTGCTCACTCTGCTGCCTCTGCCTCTACCTCGCTTCCTCCCGATTATTGGGCTTAGTTCGTCTCGCCTTTAAAACCTCTTGTCTGTTGATGAACCACAGTAAACGTGATTCAACGCACGCACCTTCTCCTTGTTATATCATTTCAGCTGTAATACGACTAATATATTTACACAATTATATATCATAAGCTTGAGTATTGTTGTTGTGCTCCTATAAGTCTATATTGTTTGTAAATATAGAGTTTTTTTTAAATTACAGTTACGAATAATAGTTTTACATTATCCAAATAAGATGAATATGAATTATACCTAACTATTTATTATGGTAATGATGAAAATTGATTGACAACTACAAATTGAATGTATAGGTTTACATGGCTTGAACTTAAAAAATTGTTGGCTTCATTAATGACAGCCTTTGTATCACCCTGTTGCCCATTATATCTTGCCATTTAACTTCTGATAGTAGTCCAGTTATGATGGTTAAGGCTTAAGTTAAATTAACAATACGTGTTAAGCTTTACACCTCAGCGAAAATTTCTTAAAAGTTATTCAATAACCAATATTGTATTCATACCAATAACTGATTTATGTATCCATTTCTTTAAAGTTCTTTTGTCTTATAGCGTTTTACCTTGCAATTGCCACTCTACATACAGCTTCCTAACAGTCAGTAATGTTCCAGATCTGAGCGACGCCGCGGAAGCAGGGGTGGGTGGCGTCTCTCCCCACGCCATCAACTACTCGACGCTCAGCGCCTCGACGCCTACCCAAGGCCCGGACCCCGCCCTCTCCAGCACCGAGACTCTGCTGAGAAACATCCAAGGGCTGCTCAAGGTCGCGGCGGACAACGCTCGTCAACAGGAACGCCAGATCAACTACGAGAAAGGTAGGACTTTAACACGTTCATGCGATAGAGTGATTTTAGATCATCTTGAAACACTTCAAGGCTCCCAGATTTGTGTCGCCACAACGTGGTTTACATGTACTGCCAGCGAAACACGAAAGCGGAGGTGGAACTCTGTGCTCGCTTGTTCCCGCACGACAACGACATATATAGACTCATTTGCATTTACCGGCGGCCGAGGAGTTAATTGTAAATGTGCAGATAAGCCGGCGATATGTTGTCGACATTATAAAATATATTAACAATAACACTAACTAACCGGTAAGTGAGCATTACTAAATTGTGTCGGGCGACACGATCAAGTAGGTCGTGCGGAGAGAACAAGAAGAAGAAGACCGCGATGGGGATCAGGGCAGCAGCCGCACACGGCGATCGCAATCAGCGCGCCCCAGCGGCCACGAGCACAACTACGCTATCAGCTGATCGGAATACCAAATGATCCGAACACTGCGGACTTGATAACGGCCAGATAACAATGGCTCGCGAGCTTACAAATCTATTATGGTAGCAGTTAAACGTAATGTGCTACTTCTGCACCTGTCCAGTCGGTACGATACCATCGCCCACAACCGCCCAGCACTCGCCGTGTCTTTATTAGCAGCCCTTCTCGCAGTTAGATCATGCGAGTTAAGCGAAAACTGAACAATCAAAATGCAATGTCGTATTCGTGTCCAGCAAGAATTCGAATTCCAGAATGTAACGAGGTCAATAAATTCTGCTTCTTAACGCACTGATTATCAGTTCCTTTTTGGGTACCAAATTCCTTGGATTCTATCTGACCATCTCCGGCTTAATTGAGATGCTTTTGCTATATATAGATATGCCTAAATATATTGTGCGGTCGTTCTTCTAAGATACAATTTGGGCAAGAGGTTACAAACGAAACCTCTTTTGTTATGTGCCAGCTTTTTGAAATCATTTTGAATCCTCGCGGTAGTCAGTATTACCTGTAGTTATGCAGTATATTTCGAAATATGGTCTTCGAGTCTTGAGTATGTATGGAAAGAATTTCCTCTAAATCGTGATTGCTAAGGGCTAACAAAATCAATGAAGTCCATGAAGGCAGTTTCTACATCACGGCCGGATTGGAAATCACTGTACTCGTTGTCGGAGAGGAATTATCGAGCGACACTTGGGCGGTCGATACATGTCGGTTTGTCAGATGCCAGAACAAAAAGGCATAGAAGGAAACATCTGTTTAAGATTCAGCAAGATTACTGCGCATGTACGCAAGGCGCGGCCGGTGTGTATGTACAGACAGGCCGTGTGAGGTCCGACCAGCGGGTCGTCTGCGCGCTTCCTCGGTCCCGTCGCCAACGCCTCATGTATCCGTTGTCGAATCGATAATTAGATTTGGTAGCGGTAATGGAAGCTTCGAGTAAACACGAAGGTGAAACCGAATAGGAAGCCCACCCGGTACAGAAGAGAATATTATTTCAATTTCCGTGGTTTTGCAACCGGTACAAACAGAACGGGACGAGTTGACCCACGCCGATGCCGTCGGTTCGACCGTCTCGAAATCATTAATATTGACACGATGTTTCGTTGCAGAGCAATTTAAATACTCGAGAGCAATTTGAAACAAAACTAATCCAGATTGAAAGGCTGTTATCGCTTAATCGTCTGCGAGCGTCACGACTGGCGGTGAGCGGAGCGAGTGAGAAGTAAAAACGTCGAGAACACTGGGGCACGTAGCGCACATTAAGTGTTTAAAATAATCTCCATCACCATTCAGCCAGTAATTGTGGCATTCGAATAAACGGCGGGTTCTCGAGGAAACCAGTGTAATTTCAGGTGGGAGTGACCGTTTAATTTCGAGATCACTGTTGAGAGGGGGTGGGCAGTGGGATGAACAATGGGACTCGGAATCGAAACTGAATTATCGCCGAGGTAACAATTGGGACGTGAGGGTCCGGTCCGTGCCTCGCCGACGCTGGCGACCGCGCGTTTGTTTGGTTTGGTAATTTGATTAAAGACGTCGAGATACGCCTCCAAGTTAAATTGACAGCGGCCATTTATATTCGGATTAATGAGAATACCAGTTCTGTGATTGTTTCGTTAATTGCCCGCGATAAGAGGTGATTAAGTGGTGTGGGGCAAAGCTTCTCTGCAAACGAGTTCTTCAGTGCATGTTGAGTCATACCAATATTTCATTCAAGGCTCGTTTCATGCAAATACTTCGGACTTATGGTGTTATTGAGATTTTTAATTTTCAATCTTAACATACAATAACGAATACGTAATTTTAAAAACATCTATCTGTTGTATCGGTTTAAATCAACAATTAAAACAGTCACAATTTTGAAAATGTATGTATTAAGTTTTTATGTTAGAGATAAATATAGACATGTTGGTGACTAATAACGTTAAATGTTTGCAAAATATATACTATATTTCATGTTTGTGTACTCATAAACAAGGCTATGTTAATCATAAAAACTACAATAAAATATCTAGTAACAAGTCTCAAACATCAATGTATGGACTATTAACCATAAATATACAACATTGGGCATTGATGATTGTTTATTTTAACCGTAGATTTATTTAAATTCTTGATTAGAAATTTATTGTAAAGAAATGGGATTAGGTTTGTTGTTATATAAAGTAGACTTTTAGGTGAACTAATAGAGAGAACTTCATTCCTTTCTCTTTGTAATTTCAACTCCCTTGGGTACTTTTATCAATCCTTGATTTATTATAAGTAATTCAGGTTTAGTTTTAACAAAAATAGTCCAATGTGACTAATATAACGTACAATGTTATTAAGAGTTTACGGATGATATTTATAAGAGGATAATCTTTATTCTCGATTGTTAGTTCGACAAAAAGACCGTTTGATGTTTCCCTTGTTAAGAGGCTCTAAAACGAAATATAGACCAAATTCAATTGTCACCCCTAAAATATTGACTTAGTATGGTAACAAAACTATTCGTGTTAAATAAACACATTCAATGTTTTGTGTTACACACATTTTTAATTATTTTGATAAAAGTAAGAATTAACATTATTCAACTAAAATATGGAAGTGACTAGGTTTGTCGTTATGGGTTTTCATGACCTCAGAGAATACAGACTTGTTTTTTTAATTTTGCTGATGAGCGGTCGTATTGAATAACAATTTTTCCATAGAGTTAAAATTATTGGTGTCCTCCACAGATCAGAAAGTGACGTTGGTGTGAGAACTATACCGAGTGTACGGTCGTTGGATGTTAGCGTTTGTCGACTCTCCAAAACAAAAGAACTCGTTAGAAAGTGGTTTTCGAGTCGCGGAGGCGATAAAATAGAAGGTTCCCATAATCGGGAAATAAAATGTTGGAGGTCACTTATCGCTATTATTGGGCGAGTAAGGCACAGGATCCATAATCAATAAAACAGCTGGGCAGAGGCAGACGGGGGGCAGTTGTCTGTCCAAATTGGAACGGCTAGGGGGCGGGGCCACCACTTACAATGGGACTGCTAAGTATAGAGTGCGGCGCAACAAATTATTACAATCAACTTAAAACGTGATGCCAACATACGAAATGAAACGGTTTACCAAATACCCGGCAATTTGGAGCGGTCGGTGGGAATAGCTTGTCCGTGTATCATTGCGTACGTGTGCCCTAGCCGGGCTTCGGCATAGCTTCCCACACTTGACCTATCTGTGTGCTTCACCTATCCCACCACTTGGTCTCTGTGGCTTGTGCTTGAGTAGCTTGTCCGTGTATCATTGCGTACGTGTGCCCTAGCCGGGCTTCGGCATAGCTTCCCAAATTTGACCTATGTGTGTGGTTCACATATCCCACCACTTCGTCTCTGTGGCTTGTGCTTGAGTAGCTTGTCCGTGTACGTAGCATTGCGTACGTGTACCACTCCGGGGCCGGGCTTCGGCATAGCTTCCCACATTTGACCTATGTGTGTGGTTCACCTATCACACCACTTCGTCTCTGTTGCTTGTGCTTGAGTAGCTTGTCCGTGTACCATTGCGTACGTGTACTCTAGCCGGGGGCTTCGGCATAGCTTCCCACATTTGACCTATGTGTGTGGTTCACCTATCCCACCACTTCGTCTCTGTGGCTTGTGCTTGAGTAGCTTGTCCGTGTACCATTGCGTACGTGTACTCTAGCCGGGCTTCGGCATAGCTTCCCACATTTGACCTATGTGTGTGGTTCACCTATCCCACCACTTCGTCTCTGTGGCTTGTGCTTGAGTAGCTAGCTTGTCCGTGTATCATTGCGTACGTGTGCCCTAGCCGGGCTTCGGCATAGGTTCCCACACTTGACCTGTCTGTGGCTCCTTTTGGATACGTATTTAAAGTTGTGCTTGAGTAATGAGATTTGATATGTACCTTTTCCTAAAATAAAGTGATAAAGTGATTGCAAACGTGCAATCAGTAACTTAAGGTTTTAAGAACATAATGTTCAAGTCATACAGATTGAGATGAAAGTTTAAATACAAGTCTTCATTTTTGCACATCTTAATCTAGAGAGGTTCTTTAACTATTATATCTTCATTGTTTGCTGAAATGTTTATACTAAACCAGCATAACATTTGGTATAAAATTTCAAGCTAAAATTACGTAAACTTATCCTCGTAGTTTACGTGGAGTAATCCGTAACGTTTTACTACGGGTTTAGAAACAGAATAGGTATGTTTGGATAGTAACAGTTAACGAGGTATTAGGTTAACGAATATCTAAATCACATTGTGAATTTCCACGTAATCAATTCTTAAATGAATTATTCATTGGACATGCACTTTCATAAATCTCTAAATTAAAATTATATCCTATTTTAAAGACCACTGAAATGTCAAACTTCTGATCGTAATCTTTGGTTAGATAATTTACGTTTAACATTTTAATTGCGGGAGAAAGTGATAAATTAGGATCAACGACCTAGGTGAGATGAAGGATTTTCACATGAGGCTCGAGATAGAAAAAGAAACACGGCCATTCATGTTGAATGTGGTATTCAATGTACTTTAGTCTCAGAAATTATTATCAACCTTAGAAGTACTAAAAGTTTCACATGAGTTTTTAGAGTGTTAAAGGTAATTATGTCATTGAATAGATACAAGAACACAATGGCGGTGATATATTAATGTGTTGTGTTTTACATAATCGAGTAATCAGCGCAAGTTTTCATATTCTTAAATTATTTATCTTCGCTGTAAGATATTTGTGTCCAATACCAATAGATCCATGGAGCCCAAAACACAGTTACCTTTACCATTCAATCAATCATTTCAGTACTTCAAAAAGAAAATAATTATACGTTTAAAATCATTCATAGCTGCAGTTTAGGAAATAAAAGGTAAACTGCCTTTTCATTTGTTGTCTCCTAGTTAACCAACTCATATAAGACCATTCAGAAAGGAAATATAAGCAAAACATGAAATCAATAGATACAAATGATTTAAAGCCAATAGTTTAATTTTTATTAACTTTCGTTTTAACCCGCAAACCTTGTTAAACATTAAATCTTTAACGTCCTATTTTGTTCGTAGTATTATGGGAATATTTATTTTCAAAGACACGATTCATAAAAAACGTAATGCTTTTTAGTTTTTCTGTTTAATGGTATGTTCTTTGTGTAATTAAGCGTATTAATCACAACTGTAAAATCAAACATCTCCCATAATTCTACGATTACGTCCAGATTAAATATGAGGGTGACATTTGGATGACAATAAAATGTCCGAGAATTTTTGATTAATATTTGGATGCCAATCCACAAGAATGTCCGAGAATGTTTGATTAATATCGAAACTGTCACTAAATCAACGTAATCCGAACACTATTTGTATTAAATGAATTGAATCTCAAATTGAGTTGCAGATACCTTAGTTTCCATTTTGATTAATTATCGACACTGTCACTTCATAAAAACGTCCTGTATCTGGTGGCCTTTGGTAGTATGACACAGACACTATAAAAATCACTAATCCCGAGCAATATACTTGAATAGTTTACTTTCAAGGTGTGTTAGAACTAATGTTGGAAGGAAATAAACTTCAAGGAGGAACACGAAGATGCTGTACCTCAGGACAACGTACCGTACAGATTGTACTTAGTATCCTGCACGTCCTGGCTGCCAGAGGCCGCACCCCCTTCCACCACACACTTTGTCCGATTCTATTATTTATTTACCCATCTCCGCCCATGGGCCGAGAGTTTGACCCCGACAATCGTTAAAGTAGCCAATCCCGGCGCCCATATTTAATTACCGACTCGAATACTACCCGCTATAAATTTCCAGGGAACGTCTGGATCTCGTCTTTCAGCGTGGAGGGATTTGCATACATTTCTTGTAAATCAGTCGTCTACTGGAAGTTATCTTCTTTGCGTGGCGCGCCAACTCTGCAGTATTATGTAAGGCTCTGCTATTATTTTTGAAGTCTTCGGATTTATATCTCTGTTTGGGACGGACGAGGTGCCGACCTCTCGTATCGGCAGGTGTACACGTGACTCATCCTGCGCCATTGTTCAAATCATCGCATTTTTCCATCAAATAAACATTTTCTACAAGTCTTTTGCATTATATACAAAAATAATTTTCTAGCCTTTTCACTTTATGGCAAAATTGTAATCTTTGCGTACAAACATTGTACGAAATTGTCAATACTTCAAATTAATATTATTCAAAAGAACCAGTTAAAACCATAGATAGAAGAGGCCACAATAAGGATTGTTGTATAACAAGGTCTAAAAAATACAGTGTTAATTTAGTACAGAACACTATTAGCTAACGAGGTGTGATCTTACTGGAGCTTTGATTATATCCCTCCCACTCTTTCCCCGCCTGATTTTATGATCACCATACTGTTGGTTTTAACGTGTATAGACTCAAAATAAGGGGATTTTTTATTTCATTGGAATATTAATACAGAAAAGTATGCTTCTAAACTAAAAAAAGAGCCGACCTAAGATGTATTCCTACCCCAATTTATGAATTAATGTATCTTAGCAAGAGGGTTTTTGTAAGGTATATTTGTTTTTATTCAGTCTCAATAAAGGATTAGTCTGTAGTTTTTTTGGGAACCCAAGTTTTATTTTATGGGATTGCATCTTTACTACTAAAAACTACCATATTACAATTTATTACGGGAGTTGTTGATTCCTAATACATTTTAATCCTTAATTAAGTTTATATGTGTTAGAAGGAAAATTTATCTCATTTTCCTTCAAATACTTATCGTTTAGTTTTTCATTCATAATAGCGAAATTTCTGAAGAACAGGAGAACAGTGATAAATGCACTTTCTTGCTACAATGACGTTCGTTCACCAATCGCTTGAGTGAGGAGAGCAAATAAAAGTACAGAGCGACTGTTTATGCAACAATGGCCCAACAAATAGAGGAGATAGCAGTGTTTATGTCGGTGGGTACAGATCGCACACGAAGGGCTTATCGTGGCGACGCAGCCAACTCATCCGAACACAAGATTCACATTTGCGCCACACACCAGCCGCGCCATAAACTCGCCGCTTTACCCGCCAGCGCGCGTGTGCCATGTCCGCGCCTGCGCCGTGTTGTCCGATACCCGGCCCGCTTTGTCCTGTCACTTCCCCGATTTCACTTTCGAACGTGGAATGTAAGGAAGATCTATATGACCCTATGTTAGGAGATTTGTGAACGAGTACGTATGATATTCTTTTGATTCTTTTCATCCCCTAATGCTATTTGTACTCGCACATAAAACAGGTCACATTTGTTATTGAACATGCAATTCAAGGATCAAGCGACCTTGTTCAACATAACATAACTTTAGTAGATAAATAGTATGTGTAATGTTTTTTACCACTCATATAACAAGAAATTATGGACGATAGACTGATTTTGCATGCGCATCTATATTTTGTTCTGGCTTTTAGACCAATAGCAAGAATAGGAAAACATCCAGTGTTCTGGAGAGTTTGTAGTGTGATTACACTGTCTTGATAACAAATCTAAGAACATGAAAAAGTAATCAGACTGTCCGGGAACTTAATACAAAGACGGAGTTTCTATATGCCAGAATTACAAAAACCAATTAATGCTAACCACGAAAATTACCACAAATTGGTCTGAGACGACCTTCAGAGACTGGAGCAAAGTCAGCTGACTCTCGTGGGTGACAAGAACGACTCCGTAGGCTGTTACTTTACTATCACCCTGCACTGCTTGTAAGTGTCCCCGAGTAATCAGCTACAATACTCGGACTGTGACACAATGGTGTAGTACTGGTACTATCGCAGACTGCGACAATGGTGCATTAATCTGTACGGTGTACCGCGGCCCTGACCTGGGGATGCAGTATTTATTGGGGCCCCGCAACATGAGCTTCGGCCCGTGTTAATGTCCGATCACTGTCGAACATGCCCGCCCGGCCTGGTCTGATAAACTAGGTACGGCCCAGGTCCATTCAGCGGTCTCCCCTAGCTCTGCGTCCATTCACACTCGAGAGGTCGCTGAAATTGCATTCAATCCAAGGCGAATAGAAATACAAATTAAATATAGGCTATTCTAGATGTTGTAATTCTTTATTAGCAAAATGGGGGTTTTAATTTTCAGTAATAAGGTTTAGAGGCTCTTGCACACGTAAATCGAATTCCTGTTATCTTAGGAGACGAGATCGCAACACGAGGACAAAAAGTCGATGCTTTATGCCTCAACTTTGAACTTTTTAGGAAGAGCATGGAATAAGATGGCCGCCAGAACTGTTTGCAGGGACTCTGGGTCATCAAATAACCCGTTTGGTTCTCTGTAGAATTCGGATCACTTAAAAATTAGTCAATTTTGTACTAAAGCCATCTTGTTCATTTACTGTCATGTTTGTACATGTTTGTATCCATAAGCAAACATATTTCTGTTTGTAGAAATACGGGACAGAATTTGAGACTGTTACTGTATTGAAGATCTACGTAAAGCACAGAGATTCTTGTGATACAGTAAATACATTTTAGTGTCATACCAGTGTTAGAAAACTAACAAAAGAAAGAGTTACATGTTTTCAAACCATACTTGATGTTAATTTTGCACAATTATGATCAATTTAAGACAGTTCATCTTTTAAATTTAATCTAGTTCTTTTTCTAAAACCTGTATCAAAATCAAATGCAATATTCTTTAAAGCATGAATTATATATTGGTAACCATAATTTATTTGGCATAACTGACAGAATTGAAACAATCTCCAGTGTAAGAGTGAGTCACTAAGCCTGCTTAATGTTGAAATAACGGTTTCAAGGAGAATTTAAAATTGTAATCGTTCCTCATTGCTCCCGACCTAAGCGGCTGTAAGAAGTAAAGGTCACCGCGCATGATCTGAATAATGCAAATGACTCGTAATGGAGTTCAAAATGCCATAAATTGGCGGGCGCAAATGTCACCATTGCCTTGCAATCACGTATGCGCGGTGACAGTCGTGTAGGCGCGACTATGTCTGGAATGCGCTTCGTCCTTCGTAGAAAGTGTTCCGTCGTGATTCGGTGGTCCATAGCCTTTATATTGGCAGGCTGACACTTCTAGTTGAATTATAAAATTAAATAGATATAAACGTGAAGCAGATGTCTAGCTTACGCGAGGAAGAGTAAGTGTCGCCTGAGTTATCCACCCACACCACTTAAACGTTATTGGATTACTAGATGATAAAAAATATAAATTATCTAAAGAAACTGTTATTGTTATGAACGAGTAGTATAATCTCATGCACATATAATTGCAACAGCCACTACTTCTAAAAATTATTTAAATTAAAAAACTATGCCTAACCCAACTTTAAATCAATTAAAACTTTCAATAAATAATCAATTATATGGGCTTTATTAGTATGAGAGGAAATAATAAAACTCCAAAAATATAAAAAGGTTTTATTAATGTTAAATGGTTTGGGTGTTGGTAAACAAATGAATATAACCTAACGAAAATAAATATATGTAGACAGTAAAAGCCAATTAAGTAACACGGAATTAGTGAAAACCTAATTAAATTGAACAATATGAAGACTTGTCAGGAGCATTAAACATGGAAGTAATCAAAGATGTTTTAAATATTATCTTTTCTACTTCAAGACATGATCTCCTCGCTTATTTTTGAATGTTGCTAAACCGAATAATTTCTAGTAAGAAAGTCGATGTTTTGAGGAATCAATATCGTGAGTATCGATAGTCCGTGGTGGGGCGGCGGCGCGGCGGGCGGGGGCAGGTCAGTCAGTGGTGGCTCGGGCCCCGGGGGCGGCAGCAGTTACAGCGTCACTCAACACAGCGCCGGGGGAGTCAGAGCCGAGACAATTAGGTTATAAATAACGCACACACATTCCCACAAATTGTGGTTATAAAATATCCCGTTGAAATTATCAATATGACTCCATAGAGTGCCGGAGAGACGTGTAATTTCTGTGCGGCCGGAGCGAGCTCGAGCACCAATGGGAATGCTACGGTGCCTTGTTCAATTAACAGTCAGGAAAATAAATCAAAACGGACCAATAAGATCACAGGACGTCGGATCAATCATAAAATATAATGATCGGTAATCACGGGTTCGCCGCTGTGTGTCCCTAGGCCTGTCCTATAATCGACCGTAATTATACGTTTATTTTACTGCTTCTGCATATTAAACTCGCGGACAACACTGTTTCCGACGATTCCTTATTTAAATGTGGACTCTCTTTTATTTCTGAAATTATTTCACATTTTGATTACATCGCATTCCGAACTGAAACAAGTTACTACCCGATGGCGCCGACTATCGACTAGGGATATCGTATGGAAATCGAGAGATTAGTGGAACGCTTCAGTGGTAATGTGGGCCCGGACGAGATTGACAGCAGAGTTATGGGGGTAGGTACTGGCTGGACAATGCGTCTTCGGAAGTGGAGGAGAACAGCTCCAAACTTGTAGATTTGAGATGGAATATTACAAATACAGACATACTAAATTGTTGGGAAATAAACAACAGGGTATATGCCAAATTACGCGCGAAAAGAAATTTTTCACAACACTACTGTAACAGAAACTCTGGAATATTTAATAACAGGAAGCTCTGAAAGTTTTAAAAGTTTTGTTCATTGTATGAAAACGACTCTTAAGAACAAATATGAGGAGCAAAAGCATAGTTATTGGAGACGAAATGACTCTCCCCGAAATTTGACTGCCAATTATCCTTGACGACTGCAGAGCAAGTGGGGGAGGAGTCGCAGTCGGGGTCTCAGATGTCCGGGACGGTCTAATATCTCGGCTAACTGCGGTGGAGTCATTCACTAAAAACCCCGCCTTGTATTTCAGGTGGCCTGCAATCTAATTAAATATGGAGATTTGGCAGAGACATTGTGCTTAGACGGGCCATAACCGGGCAATCTTGTTCCCTCCCCCCTCCCGCACCCCGGAGTTGATGCTTGACACCCCATCAGCTGCGACAATCTAGCGGAGTGGTCCGCGACAACAGGCCGTGGTTTAGTGCCTCCGTTTCGTCAATGGTTATGCTGTTCTCGCAGTGGCTTGATGGATTTAATGTATAAGGGAGGGAAGGGAAAATCTTGAAACCACTTCCAAGAATAGATATTAAACCATTAAGACTCTATCGAATCTTGAAAATCAGAAAGTTCAGTTGAATAGATTTATTTCATCGAAAAATGTAATAAAATTAATTTAATCTTTAAAATTAATTTAAAGTAATGTTAATAAACTTAACATTGGTAAAATTTCTTGAACAATAGATACTGATAGAGTAACCAATTTCTTATTGTTGTTATAATTTCGAAAGCAAAATAAATTTCCAATATTTCATTTAATTATCAAATATTACACGTCTGCAATTCTTGTAAACGAGTAGGATAATAAATATGTCGCAGGATAAAATCCTTCATTTAGTTCTTTATAAACTAAAAACCCTATTTAGGACTTACTTTACAGACACTCAAAAAGCTACAATGAGCCTTTGAAACCTCGGTGACAGAGTTCTACAGAAACGAGTGAGGTATAGAAAAGCGAATGAAAGGAATAGCAAAGCGCGAGTATAAGATTTACATGGACTGCACGGCATTCATCTGGCGTTATTATGCACAAGCAGTGAATGGCTCGGCTGGTTAAACATTGAGGGAACTTACCTCGGCCGGAGGCGTTACATCGAGGGGAGCATGTGGGGGTGTCTTGAAAACTAAACAGCTTCCGGCCGAGGATCAAATTATTCTTGGATCATATTCGAACAGAAACACAAACCGATCATTTCTTTCCCAGAGTCTTTACAATGGAACTTCCTGCAAGCGAATTTGCAACAATGTTGCTATGCTAGTGCTAGCAGAAGCGTTTTGTTTCTACATGACCTAATAGTCGAAATGTTGAAATTATATAAATTGGCGTTAGTTAAAAAAAAGAGGAAAAATTATATTTTTCTATGTCTTTTTGGACTGTAATTAATTATAAAGAGTCATGCCGTAAATTGGATTAGTAAAATTAATGAATTCTTTATTCTGTCAGAAGTCTTCTATGAATAGTTCGTGAAACATGTATCAATAAGAAAATTACAAGGGGAAAAAATCAATAAACATTGGAGAATCAATAAAGGAATTACTATTAAGAAAGGATCAATCGTCAGCCTTGATGATTTCGGTGGAAAAAATATGAGGATAGCGACAGAATTATATATTAATTTGACACACTTACAACCAATTGAGTCAATAATGATCGTATGAGAGTCTTCCTACGAATTATAGAGATAAACGTCGCAGTCATTCCCTTTGTTGACTGAAATTGATCTAATAACTGATATAGCTATTTTTTGTGTTTAAATTGCTGAAAAAAGAACCGATAAATAATTTATTATTTGAAATAAAGAAATATCCCTCACTACTGTGACTTTTTCATAGCTATAAAAATTATTGTAGCTGACAACTTATTCCTTTTTTACGGAAATTCCCCAGTTGATATAAAAATAAAACTACGTTGGTTACAAATTGCAATATTATTCCGACCTCCCAAATCAAAGATATATAAAGAGTGCCAAATTCATATTATAAAGTCTGGATTGAAAGATTATATATAACCTCAATTTTTATTATGGAGGTTATATATAATAAAAAAGGTTATTAGGACGTACCCCTTGAGGTTTTAGGTTATTTTTATATAACCTCAATTATTTTTGTTATAGTTTACCTAACTTTTAGATTTGTTATAGCGTACGGTATTTATCTTTTCTAACATTATTAGATTCTTATTTTCCAAAATCCAGTAACTCAACTTTAGGACATGAAGATTCTACTGAAATATATTCTCGTGAGATAACTGGAACTGGAATTTTAGTGGAAATGTTGCAGAACTACCCAAGATACCACACAGAGTCTAGAATCAAATCCAGGGCAGGGAAGCGGTTTACTTACTTTTATGTGCTCCAATTAAAACGGTTATTCAAATGATGTACAATTACAGCCCATAAATGAATCACAAATGCACATACCAACGGAAACGTACATTCTCCCACATCAAAACAAGTAATAACGCGTGTTCATTTGAATAATGGTGTCCATTGAACTTCCTGTCGGTGGTGGGTCAGGGACAGTTTAGTAGTAGTCAGTGATGTGAATGAAAGATTCCATATATACCCTTCATGGGTATGTCATTGTAAAGGACACGTCCTGATCTAGAAGCGATATCAGGAGTATTGGTTGGGATTACTCTTCTGTAAAGAGATGAACGTGCATGGACGTCTGAGATTAATAAAAGGAATAGGAACTGGAATTTAGTGAAATCAAGAAAGTCCTCTATTTTTTATATTAAAATGCTTCAAAACTCCTGTTGGCTTTAAAAATTAACAATAATTTGTAATGGCAACAATACCAATGTCCAATAATTTTAAATTCAAATGATGTGATCAAGTCATCTTGAAACAATTATAACGTAATATACCAAATCCTAAAAATTAAATAATGCTCTAACAGTTTTATGAAAACACACAATAAGACAACAAAAGAAAGGAGCGTTCGCTAATATAAACAATGACAACTTGAAGGCGCATGAGGGTGGAGGCCGTTTCAGACCCAACAACCACAAAATAGCAATAATGCCCTCCACATCTTATATGCAAATTTATAAATACCATTTCACGTCTCTGCCTATAGGAGCAAACGAGTTAAAGGAGAATCAGAAAT